>NC_143398.1:17074939-17377969 GCF_052110815.1 Crocodylus siamensis | reverse complement strand
GCAGGTCATTTCCTAGGCTGTAGGTGTGCTGGACATTTTTCCTCCCTAGATGCAGCACTTTGCATTTCTCCTTGTTGAACTGCATTCTGTTGTTTTCTGCCCACTTATCTAACCTGTCCAGGTCTGCTTGCAGCTGCTCCCTGCCCTCCGGCGTGTCCACTTCGCCCCACAGCTTAGTGTCATCTGCAAACTTGGACAGAGTACATTTCACTCCCTCATCCAAGTTGCTGATGAAGACATTAAAGAGTATCGGTCCAAGGACCGAGCCCTGCGGGACCCCACTGCCCACACCCTTCCAGGTCGAAACCGACCCATCCACCACGACTCTCTGGGTGCGACCCTCCAGCCAATTCTCCACCCACCGGACTGTGCAGTCATCCAAGTCACAGCCCCTTAACTTGTTCACCACTATGGGGTGGGATACCGTATCAAAGGCCTTCCTGAAGTCCAAGTATACGACATCCACTCCTCCTCCTGCGTCGAGGCGTTTTGTAACCTGGTCATAAAAAGAGACTAGATTGGTCAGGCACGATCTGCCTGCCACGAACCCATGCTGGTTTCCCCTCAGCATAATTTGTCCTGCCAGGCTCTCACAAATGTGAGCCTTGATAATTTTTTCAAAGACTTTGCCAAGGATGGAGGTGAGACTAACTGGCCTATAGTTGCCCGGGTCCTTCTTCCTCCCCTTCTTGAAAATGGGAACCACATTGGCCCTTTTCCAGTCCTCCAGGACTTGACCCGTGCGCCACGAGCATTCAAATATTCCCGCCAGTGGCTCTGCAATGATGTTGGCCAGTTCCTTCAGTACCCTCGGATGGAGCTCATCTGGGCCTGCCGACTTAAAGGCATCCAGTTCTTCCAAGTGACCCTGCACCACCTCAGGGTCCACGCATGGAAGTCTGGTGCCTTGCTGCTGCCATATGTTAGTTGAGACCTACACTTAGGAAAGTTTCTATGAACATGGGTCCCTTCATATACATCATCTTCTCAAAAAGTTATTTAATCTAACCTTCCTCATTTAAAATACTAAAAAAATGCTTGCTTTATATATTTTGGTAGAAAATCAGCAGAATGAGGATGTATGTGGTTTGTTGGTCTAGGGGTATGATTGTTGCTTAGGGTGTGAAAGGTCCTGGCTTCAAATCCCAGATAAGCCCAGACTTCTTTGGAAGCTAGCTAACATGGTCCCCATCTTTAAAAAAGGGAGGACCTGGGCAACTATAGGCCCATCACTCTTTGAGAAGATCAACATGGAGCACATCTGTGATCGGCTGGCCTCAGAGATGATGCTCAAGGGCAACCAGCACAGTTTCATTAGGGGTAGGTCATGTCAGACCAACCTGATTGCCTTTTATGATCAGGTCACAAAAGCCTTGAATGCAGGTGTTGCCATGGATGTAGTCTTTCTGGACTTCAGCAAGGCCTTTGACACCGTCTCCCACCCCATCCTCACTAAAAAATTAGGCAACTGTGACATTGATGCCTACACAGTCAGATGGATTGCAGATTGGCTGAAGGGTCATACTCAGAGGGTGGTGGTGGATGGATCATATTTGACCTGGGGAGAAGTGGGCAGTGGAGTCCCCCAGGGCTCAGTCCTTGGGCCCGCGCTGTTCAAGTTCTTTATCCACGATTTGGATGATGGGGTGAAAAGCACCCTGTTTAAATTCACTGATGATACCAAAATTTGGGTTGAGGTGAGCATGTTAGTAGGGAGGGAAAGACTGCAGCAAGACTTGAATAGGTTACAGGGGTGGGCTAGTGAAAACAGGATGGGCTTCAATACTGACAAGTGCAGGGTGCTGCACTTGGGCAGTAGTAACCAGCAGCACACTTGTAAGATGGGAAACTCCCTTCTTGAGAGCACGGAGGCAGAAAGGGATCTTGGAGTCACTACTGACTCCAAGATGAACATGGGCCGACAATGCGAGGTCACAGTTGGCAGGGCTAACCAGACCTTGTTGTGCATCCACAGGTGCATCTCAAGTAGGGCCAAGGAGGTGATCCTCCCCCTCTCCGTGACACTGGTCAGGTCACAGCTGGAGTACTGTGTCCAGTTTTGCACACGCCTCACTTCAGGAGGGATGTGGACAACATTGAGAGGGTCCAGAGGAGGGCCACCTGCATGATCCGGGGACTACAGGGCAGACCCTACAATAAGAGACTGCGGGACCTGAACCTGTTCAGCCTTCACAAGAGAAGGCTGAGGGGGGACCTGGTGACCATCTATAAACTCACATGCGGGGGACCAGAAGGCTTTGGAAGAGACCTTGTTTCCTCTAGCGCCCCCCCGGCATAACAAGGAATAACAGCCATAAATTGTTTGAGAGTAGGTTTAGATTAGACATCCGTAAGAACTACTTCACTATCAGGGCGGCTAGGATCTGGAACCAACTTCCAAGGTAAGTGGTGCTGGCTCCTACCGTGCGGGTCTTTAAGAGGAGTCTTGATGCCTACCTAGCTGGGATCATTTGAGCCGTTTTTTCTCCTGCCCAGGCAGGGGGTCGGACTTGAAGATCTATAAGGTCCCTTCCAACGCTGCTTCTATGATTCTATGATATGCAAAGACAAAGATAATTTAAAATAAAGCGATGGGCATTTTCTTTGAATTAGGCTACAATCCAAATCCTACATTCTTTGTGATCCATGGAAGCAGTTGCAGGAGTAAGTCCTTACTACAGTAATTATGTTGAATGAAAAAAATGTTTTTCAGTGTCATTTGCTGGGACCCCAAATTTATTATTGGCGATTTGGTAATTGTTTTGTCAGTACCATCAAGAAGCAGAGAAAGAGTAGGCTAAAGTTCAAACACTGATCTTCTGTATCAAATTAATGGGCATGAAAAGATTTCATTTACCCTTCCGTTCTGATTATTTCCCCTTAGCCAATTTTCATCCCACACTGAGTAATATCTCCCTATTTCAGAACTCCTTGCTACAATCACTGTATAAAATCTCACATACAAGTTTGGAACACAAAAATAATTATATTTGACACTTCAGTTTAATTTGGTTTCCTTCACAGATTTTCTCATATGTAAAATGATCTGTGTTATATTCTTTTCCTACCAGTCCATTAAAGCAATTAGAAACTATGGTTATATACAGGTAAGCAACCAAAATGTATCAATAAAGATAGCATCTTGGATAAGTCAATTTTAATGTTAAACACTAAGGGTCAGGTCTTACTGGAATTATTCCAGCAAAAATAATGGAGAGATGCCAGCTAAGTTCTAAGCCATTCAAATTTATACATAAAGCAACTACTGAATCCTTTCACTTATAACTTAAACCATCAAGCAAATATAAGGAGAACTTCACTAGTAGCCAGAAGGTTAAACAAACTAACTTCATCTGTAGCAGCTCCTTATGTTTCTGATATTGAGTATTCACACTGAATACACACATGTGCACTCCAGTCTTGATTTTCAATAGGAAATCTACTATACAATACATTGGTGTTATCAGGATTGAACTGTCTGATTATCTATGCATTTAACTCTGAAAATCTGCAGTTATGAAGTCCCACAATCTGGTTAGAATGCTTAATAATTCTGAAGACATTAATGATTCAGGGCAGGGTATACCATCTTTTTATAGCAAATAGACAAAATACAACATCTTGCAAAATCTCTTCATTTTTTCACATTAAAAAGAAGTACAGAAACATGTCTCTGGAAGAACAGATTATATTTAGACAAAGCTTTACCTAATTGTCTTATCTTAGGCTAGTGGTTCTCAACCTCCTTATTATGTTGCCCCCTTGATAGATTCAAGGATCCCTCCCCTTCCCCCTGCTAGACTCAAGGCACCCCTCAGAATATTCCAGTTCTTAATTTCATACTTTTTTGACGACAGAAAAGTAATAAAGCTATTTTTCTGCAGGAAAGAACTCAGGCCACAATGGATCAGAATGTTTTTGACCTCATGGATTCCTATTTCAAGTCTCTGGGTTCATCCTGTAAATCACTTTCAGATGTTTGCACACCTAGTAGTGCTAGGTGCATGGTACCCTTAAAAGGTTCATAGAATTATTGATTTAGTCATCACCCAACTTGAAATTCTAGCTTTACTTGGGGGCTGGAAATTCCCAGGTTTCTTCATGTATTCGATGAAGGAGTCAGTTGTCTCACCTAATGCAGCAGATTAAACCAGTGGGGACCAACCCTTCTGGCATGACATGTTAGGCCCACTCTTGCTGCATGCCACCCCGATTTCTAGCTCTCCTGATCTTCTGTTCTACTTTTTGCTTCCTGCCTTATCTGCCCCTGTGCTTCTTGTCCCCACTGTGGTCAGTCATGTGCTATACATAAAGGCTGCCCAGGACACTTGTGGTCATCTGTGGATTAAACTTCAAGAAAAGGAACTACAGACCAATCAGCCTCACCTCAGTCCCCAGACAAATCATGGAGCAGGTCCTCAAAGAATCCATTCTAAGCATTTGGCGGAGAATTTGATTAGGAACAGTCAGCATGGATTCATCAAGGGCAAGTCATACCTGACCAAACTGATTGCCTCTATGATGAGATTACTGTCTCTGTGGATATGGGGAAAGTAATGGACATGACATACCTTGACTTTAACAAGGCTTTTGATAGTCTCCCACAGCATTCTTCTTGCAAGCAAGCTGAGCAAGTACAGGTTGCATGAATGTATTGTGAGGTGGCTAGAAAGCTGGCTGGATAGTTGGGATCAATCAGTAATAATCAATGGCTCAATGTTTAGTTGGCAGCTGATATCTAGTGGAGTGCCTCAGGGATCAGTCCTGGGGCCAGTTTTGTTCAATATCTTCATTAACAAACTGGAAAATGGGATGGATTGAATAAGTTCACAGATGACACCAACCTGGGAGAAATAGCAGATAAACTGGAGGATAGGGCTAGGATTCAGAGTGACCTAGACAAATCGAAGGACTGGGCAAAAGGAATCTCATGAGGTTCAATAAGGACAAGTGCAAAGTCCTGCACTTAGGACAAAACGATCCCATGCACTGCTACAGCCTGGGAATTGAGTGGCTAAGCAGCAACTCTGCAGAAAAGGACCTGGTGGTTACACTGGGCAATAAATAAGCTGGATATAAATCAGCAGTGTGCCCTTGTTGTCAAGAAGGCTAATGGCATACTGGGCTGTATTAGTAGGAGTGTTGCCAGCAGATCAAGGGAAGTAATTATTCTGCTCTATTCTGCATTGGTGATACAACATCTGGAGGACTGTGTCCAGTTTTGGGCCCCCTACTACAGAAAGGATACAAACAGATTGGAGAGAGTCCAGTGGAGAACAAGCAGCTCCAAGAAGGTGATCCTCCCCCTCTATGTGACACTGGTCAGGCTGCAGCTGGAGTACTGTGTCCAGTTCTGGGCACCGCACTTCAGGAGGGATGTGGACAGCATTGAGGGGGTCCAGAGGAGGCCACTTGCATGATCCAGGGACAGCAGGGCAGGTCCTATGAGGAGAGGCTACAGGACCGGAACCTGTTCAGCCTTCCCAAGAGAAGGCTGAGAGGGGACCTGGCAGCCGTTTACAAACTTACCAGGGGCACCAGCGGGGAATGAGAGAGACCCTGTTCACCTGAGCACCTCCTGGAGTAACAAGGTATAACAGCCATAAGTTGTTTGAGAGTAGGTTCAGGCTGGACATTAGAAGACACTATTTCACTGTCAGGGAGGCTAGGATCTGGAACCAACTTCCAAGGGAAGTGGTGCTGGCTCCTACCTTGGGGGTCTTTAAGAGGAGGCTTGACAATTACCTAGCTGGGGTCATATGAGCCCAGTGTTCTCTCCTGCCCAGGGCAGGGGGTCGTACTTGATGATCTACTTAGATCCCTTTCAACCCTACATCTATGAACCTATGAGGTGACTGGCCAAGTGCCCTACCTTCTCATGAAGAGTGAGGCCTTCCCTGTTGCCCCCTCCTGCTTCTGCTTCTTCCAGGTCACCCACTTTCCTGCTTACCTCAAGGCTTTATTCTCCATCTCCCTGTGAACCTAATTTAAAGGCCTCCTCACTAGGTTAGTGAGCCTATCCGCAAGTCTACCATGTGAGTGTTCCTTTTTTGCCACTATCAAATCCAATTTTTTGCACTGTCTTTAGAAGGTATTTTTCATTTGCCAGAGTGAAAGGTAAAATGGCTATTAACACATTCGAGGATAGGTGTGTTTGAGGTCCAAATGTAAAGGTAATTGGTAAGGTAAACATTGGTAAGAGGGTGTGCTTGGACCTAAGCCAATATAAATTGATCTACTTTTCAGTGCATGACAAGGAGATGGGGAAAAATGTAAATATATTATTATTTATAATTACTATTATATTTAAGTTTATGTCCCACCCTATCCAAAAGGCTCAAAGCTTCTGACAAGAACAGAGAAACAACCCACAAATAAGAAATAACAGTAGGCTCCCAAAACAACACTTCAAAACTGGTACACTAGAATAAAGGGTGTCAGTGTTTTTAGATCCTGGTATTATTTTCTTCTCTCCTTCACCTTTTTTAAATGTGAGGTTCAGCAACTTAGAGTCTGTTAGCATTACCCCGCCCCCTACACATTACAGGTATTGCACTATTAACTGGTTAATTTTGCAATTACCTGGAGACCAGCTACACATACAAAGTAGCTATCAGACAATAAGAAGCTCCAACCAGCTACAAAATTAGACCTTGAAAATGTGTAACTTTATAGTTGATTGCTATTGGGCTTTAATTTGCATGTGTATCAGGGTCTTTCCTGTGGCTAGGAGCCCCTTTAGCTTGTGGGGCTCACAGCTGCTGGGGTGCATGCCTAGCAAGAAACCGTAAGCCTTAGGGATCATGGCAGCTGTGATCCGAAAGGTCCAGGGGTTTCACACATCCCTGAGCCCTAGGGAATGTGGAAGCCATAATATCCAGGATACAGGGGTTTCATGCAAACCCCTAGACCCTGGGGATTGTGGGTGCCACAATCCCTATGGGTCTGGGGTGTGGGAAACCTCCAGGGCCAGAGGATCACCACAGGGATGATCGCCCAATTTCTGTGGTGTGGAAAACACCCGGGGCTGGAGGATTGTGGTTATCCACTGGGTCAAGGGGTTTCCCACATTCCTCAGAGGAATGCACCTGCAGTGATCTTCTGGCCCGGGTCTCGGGCCCCACGGGTTAGTAGCATGTGATAAGGTACACTAATATACAATATATGTTTTCATAATCTGAGCCTGTTTCTCAAGTGCCCTTAAACTTTTACCTTGCAGTTATGTACACGTTTGCTAAGGAAGCACAAGGTGCTGACTCAGTCACCTTATACAGTCACCTCTCTCTTATACAGTTATGCATGGTGCCCCAAAGCACAAGCAGAGAAGAATTCAGGCCTTTTTTTAAGCACACTTTTTGAAACAGCTGTGTGGATAGCAAAGTTTTCATTAAAGAACACTTATGCTAAATAACCTTCCCTAAATGAAACATCTTTCAGATGCCTAGCCATTCTAAACTACACAAACACACTTGGGTTCTGGCAGCTAAGTCCCATTCACAACCATCTTTTTGCTTTAAAAGACAATGACTATTTGAGCAGATGATGTTTTTGCTTCAAATAAATCTAAGGCAAGTAAGAAAAATTGTTTGGATGGAATTCTCAAGCATGACTTCTTTCTTAAAACACAGACTCCTTAACCCTCTGTTGAAGCATATGTCTGCCACAGTAGATATCTTGTTACTGTGGACAAAACCCACTGGAGACTGTACTACCTTTTCTGCAATTGCCTAGCAAATGACTAGATGTTTTGTCAACAACATGCGTTCAGTGTTCAGCAACATCCTTACAAAAATTTCAGGCTGACAATCTGCACACTACCTTCATGTCTAATCGCTACTGCAATTGAGCCAATGGGATATGTAAAAGAAATATATAAATGCCATTAAGATACCTATAATCTGAAAGAATCTGCACTTTAATGAGAAGAAAGTGTGTTTGACAGTAATCTACTGAAGATGGTATCCAATTATCTGGATGAAAATTTAGGGTCAGACTTACTTAAGACACTCTCAAGCCCCAAATTGCCAAGTAGTTAAAAACAGTTGCTGCATTTTCCATCTATATGGGCAATGAGTCTTTTAAATCAGTAGTCAGGATGTATTGTAGATCAAGAATATATTGCCTATCTTTGTACTGAAATTCTCACTAAGACATACTAGCAAATGAAGGGAAAACAGATGGTTTCATTGTGCACCATAAAACCCAGCTGGAAAAAAGTAGTTATTGAAACACACACAAAAAAAGAAACACTGGTTTTAAAGAAGAGCATCTAAATGAAAATGCAGTCTCAGGCAGCATCTTCCTGAACACTTCACCGCTAGCTTGCTTGATCAAAAAAACAAAAAAAAAAGGTTGCTCAACTGTGCGTTTAGGCTGGTCTAGGCAAAGATAGAAAAGGACCATAAAATATGGATAAGATACTTCTCTTGTGGAAAATAATTCTAATTTTTATTGAATTCCCAAAACCCATTATCAGAGCAGCCTTAATAATAACAACCAGGCATTATCTACAATAATATGTTGTTTCTCTTATCTAAAAATGGACATTTTAATTTTAAAATAATTCAAAATCCCCCTTCAACTTGATTTTTAGCACTACAACTGAGCAAAACAGCTCATTTTACTGTATAGTGCCTGAACCTGTATCACATTAGGGGTATTTCTGGAAGAGAAATACTAAGTTGGTCTCAGGAGGCACTCTGAACTTGTGGCTTCATACTGAAGGAATTATAACAGTGAGTGGCAAGAAACCTGTACAACTGAGTAATAAACTTAACCCAAATGTTCAGTTGACTCAAAATAGAAAGTAGTCATTAGGATTTAACTTGATTCTTAATTCAAAGAAGCTGTTTCAAAAATAGGTCTTCCATCTGGTTCTTGCCCTTTTACCTACATACTGACTTCTCACCACTCTGTTATGCGAGTGCCTACGGTATTCGACAGCACTCCCAATTAGCTACTGTTTGTGTTAACGCCTACTTCATTCCTTTGAATTATTTTACAGAAGTTACACATAAAATGTTATTATCAATTTAGCTTTTAGCAACTTCAGAGATATTTCTGTTACATGGAGAATATTGACCAGGTAAAAACAAAAACTTGGAAGCCAACAGAAGCACCATTCAGTTTATGCATTTAGTTAAGGTAGCCAAGTCCCCCCATTGTGACTGAGTCAATTTATAGGAAACATTCTTTTTTCAAAAGTCTTAAAATGTTTGACACTGGTAATTTTATTTGACCTAGGAAAAAAGCAACTTCCAAGTAATGGTCTATCAAGAAAAAAAAATAAAGGGAGAGAAAATATACCATTGTGTTATATATTGAATTTATTTTTGGTTCTGGTTTCCTCATCTTAAAGAAAGTGAGTAGCAAGAAAAAAAACTCCTAATCAGCATAGGGTAGAAGTTAAAACCAGACAAAATCAAATAAGAAAAAAGGCCAAATTTTAAGAATGAATTTTTCATATTGTAAACTAAAATATGTGCTCATTCTGTAGACCATGGTAATAATCAACCAAGGGTGAGGGTGAGCTTTCCATCACTTAAATGTCTTTCAATCAAAACTGAATGCTTTTCTAGAAGACATGCCTTAGTTATTTGTCTCACTACAGGGATAACTGGAGGAAATTGTCTGATCTCAACTACATATACGGGAGCTCAGCAAAGTATTACAGTCCCTTTCAGTCTTAAAATTGATAAATCAGCTAAATAGGAGTCGGTGTATTCTATGAACTAACACAAATACTAACTTAAAAATAAAAACAGGTTAGTGAACTCCCTGCAGGGAGATGACACATCATAACAATGTCCTGGTTCCCTTGAAGATGGATGACAAACATCTACCCTAAGAGATCTGCAGTACCAGACATCAATTTGTATAATTTAGTTGGTAGGCATTTCTATATTTCTCATGGGGTGAAATACCAGCTAACTCAACTATTTAAAACTGCCTAAGCTATAAAAGGACATAAATTATGATGGAAGAAACTGATTTGATCCTCATTTTTAAATGTGTTGAGCCATGTTCTGTCAGATTAAAAGATAATCTGCTCTAAATTTTATCAGACTTTGTTAGAAATGGAATTAAATAATGTCATTAGCACTGTGCAAACTGAGTAGGAGGAAGATAGTGCTCAGCATCCTCACCAGATGCTTTTCTTGCCCTAGATCCCTGTTTATGTTAGTGGTACCCTGAGATGGCCTAAAGTCACCGGGATTTTGGGAGGATATCTTTAGCCAGGAGGAGGAAGCAATTTCAATAGGATGCAAATAAGAATCCTCCTGGCAATGGAAAGGAGGGCAAAACCTTGGTAGTTCCTGTGGCAACAAGGCACTCCCACAGGCTCCCAAAGGGGAGAGGATAATCCCTGTGGGTCCCAAACCCCAGAAACAGCCCCCCCGTGGGGAAACTTACCTCCCACTGGGCAGCCAGGGCAGAAGCAGGAACCGTGGCTGTAGCTGTGCGAGCCCGCATTGCGCCGGCTGTTTAATCGGCTGTTTCCCAGGCAGGGAAGAGCTGGACCAATCGCGGTGGCTATGCTAGTCACTGTGCGAAGAATTAAAAGCCCTGCCAGAATCTGGGAAGGGGAGGAGCCGGAGAGGAGAGCACTGGTGTGCTGCACGCCAGACATGCTGAGGCTCCCGCATGAGAGAGAAGCAGCACAGCCAGTGCAGCACCAGCAGGCAGGGAAGGGGAGGCTTTTGAGCCCCCTGTAGAAGGCAGGGCAGGAGAAGCATTTGATCCCTCTGTAGGAGCCTGGGGGAAAGGAGGCAGCTCCACATCCCTCTCCTCCTCAGGAGTCTATTTCTTTGGGGGAAAAAAAGGAGAAAATAAGAGAGAGGGAGAGAAGAGGCATGAGAACAAAGTGCCCTACTCAGAGGCACTGCAGTGGGCGTGACATTACACCTAGCTAGCCAGACAGCTTTGAGGAGGGGAAGGCTACACGTCAAAGCAGAAGGCACAAATTTCAACTGAGCCCATTCGGATGTGGGATTCCCCTTGAGGCAAGCTGTGGTCAAGCCAGCAAGACCGAACCACCATTGTGGTTGGCAAGTGGACGGGGTGTAGGGGAGGCGGGGCCCTGTGGAACATCGTGCCTAAATCATGAGTATTGCTGTTTCCCGGGAAAGCCATCCCAGGAAGAAGATCTCCATTGAATCCTCTCTCTTTAGAAAAAATAACATCAAGTCATGGCAGAAGAGTTGAGGGGAGGGGCTACGCACCCAGCAGGAAGTGCAATACATAAGGCCCCTTTTATCACAGTTCCCAAACACTGACTTGTCCTCTTTCTTGAAGATGGTCACAATGTTAGCATTCTTTAAATCAGTTGGAAATTTCTTTTAACCCATGTTTTGATGAAAATTTTATGAAATTTTTGCATTAGTGCTGTTCCACCAGCTTTGAAGACCTCTGTGGGGATGCCATCTGGGCCTTGTGCTTATTATTCTTGGTCTGAGTGATGGAATGCCAGACTTCCTTGAAGGACAGAGGATCTGCAAGAGGTTCTATTACTGGGTATTGGGGGATGGACTCAATGGTGGCAGCTGAGACATTAGATTCTCAGTTGAGTAGAATCTTGATATGCTCCTTTCAAAATTGCTTTACGGCTACATTGTCCATGAGAAGGGTGGAGCCATCCTGGTATCGCAAAGAAGCTTTTCATGTCATGATGGTCAGCAAAAATCTGGATTTCTGTGACCTTCACTTGCCACCACTGGTTCTTGAAGTACTATAGCCTCCTCTGAACTACATCTTTAAGCCATGATTTTTGTTGCATGACAGATCCAGGAGCAGTGTAGAGAGTGACACCAGGAGCTGTTTATGGCACTCATGGACATAACCAAGGCCTTCAACTGCATTAATTGTGAAGCCTTGTGGAAGGTGCTGGCTAGGTTTGGTTATCCACTGCAGTTCATCAGTGTCCTCAGGCTAGCCCATGATGGATGACCACCACAGTCCTTTGCAGTGAATCAGAGACAGACCTATTTACCACCCATACTGGTGTCAAGCAAGACTACGTCATCACCCTACCCTGTTTTCCATTTACCTTGCTGTGATTTTGATTCTCATCCATGACTGCCTTCTTCCCAGAATTGGGGTAGAGAACTGAATGGATGGTCAGCTTTTCAACCTATGGCACCTTCACAGCTAAACAAAAGTTGCCAATACCTGCATCACTGACCTTCAATATGCTGATGACTGTGTTATCCTCCTGCACACTGAGACTGATCTGCAGTCTGCCCGTGACCTTTTCTCAGGTGACCATCACAGCCTGGGACTCTCCCTTAACATAGGGAAGACCAAGGTGGTCCATCAGCCTGCCTCAGCTTCCCCTCTCCCCCCACAAATTACCATTGGTGGAGAACTCCTGGAAAACATTGAGAATTTCCTATACCTTAGCAGTAATCTCTCCCACTCAGTCTGTCTTGATCTAGAAATCAAGCATAGGATTCACTGTGCCAGAATATCCTTTGGAAAGCTACTTCACCATGCCTTTGCCAACTGAGATCTCTAGATGGAAACTAAGATCCTGGTCTACAATGCAATGGCTATCTGCATGTTCCTCTACAGGTGTGAGATGTGGATGACATATTGAAGCTATTTTAAGTGGTCCGAATGGTTCCATCAGCGATGCTTCAGGAAGATCCTTCACATTTGATGGGAAAACCACTTCACCAATGCCAGCACCCTCTCTGCAGGTAGTATCAGCACTGAGGCAAGGATCATGAAACCTCAACTCTGCTGGGCTGACCATTGTGTGTGACGCTCATCTCCCAAAGCAAGTCCTCTTTTCTCAACTTATACATGGTAAGAGGACAGAGGAAGCACTACAAGAACAACCTAAAAGCACACCTTAAGAAGGGTGGCATCAACCCTACAAATTGGGAAGTGCTGGGTAGTAATAAGTCTCAATGATGCAGCATCAAGCTGCAGCCCACTTTGAAGATAACCATCTTGTTCAGGAAGTGGAGAAACAGCAGAGGAGGAAGGAAGCGCACAACATCCTGGCCAACAGTTGTGCCTCCCCTACCCCACCCCCCACAAAATCCCCACTTGTCCTATCAGTGGAAAAACTTGCAGAGCACAGATTGAACTCCTCAGCCATCTTAAAACTCACCAATAATCCCACCCTCCCCTTTCCCCCAGTAGACATCATCCTTGTATCGAGGGATAGCCAATATATACTTAGTCATGAAAGACCTAAACCCACAGTTGTTGTAAAGTTGCTGTCTTTAAGAAGGATAGTGCTCAACATTATCAGTCTTGTATAGAATTCAGACCATTCACATTTGAGATAACAGAGCCAAAGACACTGAAGAGTTACAAGACTTTACAAAACAGGACTGCAAATTCCAATGGTCTTTGATCTGATGCTATAATCCCACTAACCTAGTTGGCATAAATAAAAATCAAAATATTCTCAATTACAAGATTCTCTTATAGACCATATTAACCCTGCTTAAGCTGTGTTGCCACTAACTTTCCCTATTGGAATCTTCCAGAGTAAGTGATCATGATACACCACTGAGCTAGAGATAGAAATTACACATAAACTGGTATAAGTGATCGGAATCTGGTTCAAATCTGTAACACAACCGAAGACCAATGCACATAAACCACTTTCAAAATGGCCAAAACAGGTTTAAGATAAACCTGGATGGATGTAGTATCAGACTTAACTGATTTAGGTTAAACTGGTTCATTGAATGAATTTCTGTCCCAGATCCCCTTCAGGTTCAGGTTAACTCACAGTCCTCCAACATCCCAGGATGCTTTATATCTCCCCTGCAAACCTCCTCCTCCCCGCTCGCAGGGTGGACAGGCTAGCCTTTGCTCAAGCTGTCTGGTCCAGCTAAGCAGGAAGGTGTGCTCTTGTGCTATGCAGCTTCTGGCCTAGGCCACTGCAGGTATGTAGCTGCATTTCCAGAATCAAAAGTGAATGTCTGTGTGCTTGCTTATCAGTTGAATCTTCATAGTTCAGGCTAATATGCAAAGATTTAATTGATTCAGCCTTGAACTTTTTGACTGTCTGTACTTAGTCCTGGTGTGAAACTGCACACTTCAGTATTTGCTAGTGTGACTTTTGTTCTATTATTGCAATCATCAGCAGTCCTCTCCATTTACTGAACCAAGGAGAATTTGTAATAAATCCATTAACACCAAGTAAATTCTAGGAATGGCATTACATCTTAACAATCTATGCAGCTTTCACCATGACAGTGAGTAAACCAGCCACTGCCAGCCCTTGTAGGTCAACATTGTTTGCTTAACTGTTTCACTGAATTGACCTCAGACTGCAAGCTCTGTAAAGCACAAAGTATTTATTGTTAAAAACTTGCATAGTGCCTAGCATCACAGGATCTTAATCCTGGCTGGAGAAGTTTCAGAAACCAGTATAGTAAAATAATACCAGTAAAGTACACCTGTTTGCCAAATTGGAGTCAGTCACTAAAATATTTTGTCATCACCTAAGTCAAAATATTTTTCTTCATATGTCAATTTAGTTGAAATTACCATCATAGATGAAGGCATCAGAGCAAACCGTGTTTTCTTAAATGGCCTATTAACCTTGTCAGCAACTGTTCACTATTGATTTCTATTAATTCTTCAAACAACATCTAACCAATTGTCCACACCTGTTTTCTTATGATGTTCTTGGATTAATTTCTATTACCACTGGAGCCATTTTAATTTTGTGAGAAAAACAATTAATATATTTATTTACCCATGACTGCATATGTGTGTGGGTGTGCATGTATACATGCAAACATGCTTTATACATATTTAGAAAGGAATTAATTTATTATGTTTACTGAAATAGTCATTACAAAGTAAGAATATGTACCATGACCATGAAGTAAAAGAAATAATTAGGGTAAACTAACTGCAGCATCTCAAATGCCACCATGCACTAACTTTTAAATGACAAGCACTGTAAGCCCTTAAAATCACAGTCAGAGAGAAGTAAGCTGGAAGAGATCTCCAGAGTTCATTTTGTCCAACCCCTAGATTTGTAATTCTGAAATTACAAATTCTAACATGTATACTCCCAAGTCTGCGGGGGCACCAGATCACCGTTGAGGGGGCTGGGTCCTCCATGGCCAACTGCCAACTTGGGGGCAGGGGAGCAATTGCCAAGCCAGTGGCAAAACTGGCTTTTGCCAGCACTTCTGGTTTCGTGGCTGGCACTTCCGGGGGGGTGGGGGAAGAGGAGCTGGGGGTGTAGAGGGTGCATGGCTGTCCCAGAGAGACAATTAGTAAACTGACCTTACCTGCAGAACCCAATGAGGAGCACGCAACGTCGCAGAGAGGACCCGCGCGGCACGTCAGCCGCCTTTTTATACAGGTACATCCAGCTGGTGACGTCACGGAAGGACACCAGCCAGCGAAGTTAAACGTGGCAGCTGTGGCCACAGAAGGGGCAGATAGACCCAGGGCAGAGCAATTACCGGCTCTGCCGGCAAGAGGGGCAGATAGCTCCAGGGAGGGGCAGCTACCGGCTCTGCTGGTGAGAAAGGCGGTGGCTGTGGTGGCCGGCAGCATGGCTCTGAAGAAGCAAAGGCATGTAGCATGGCTGGAGGCTGCTCATGACAGAGAAGGAGCAGGAAGCGTGGCCACGGAGGGCACGACGGAGCACAAGCCCGAAGACAGCATGACCCACAGGTGGAGTACCGGGGTGACGGTGCATAGACTCTGCCACACAAGGAGGAAGAAGACCTGGGAGAGCCCTGAGAGGGTGCAGCTGGGGCAGGGATCGCTGCTGAGCCACAGTGCTGTGAATCGGTAGAGGCACTAGGGCGACTAGGGGCCAAGGATGGCCCAGAAGGACCGGGGAGGTCCAGATAGGATGCTCAGCATATCGATGGGCTGAGTAGTGGGCCTTTAAGTTTGTTTTGTTGTGTTGGATGCCCCGGCTGGGGATGGATAGCTAAGGTAGCATCTCCATAGAAAGGGGGTCAATGGTGCCTTAGTGAGGCCGAACCTGTGCTGAGACCCTGTCCAGGGTCAAACAGGGAGAAGGCAAGGGGGACCGTGGGCCAAGCTGGTCGGTGAGCAGCACAACAGAAGCAGATCAGGTGGGGGAGGGAATATTACTCTACCACTGAGGAACTGGACCTGCAGAAGAAGAACACACTAGAGGTGGTGTAAGGCCGGGGTTCAGGGGTGGTGGAGCCCTGTGATGTGACCGCCGAGGGATCCTGGGCCACGGAGTGTACCACAAACCGACCTTGACACTGAAGAACATCAAGTCATGGAGGGCAAGAACAAGGTCGGGGACTTGGGCGAGAGAGAACTGCTCTGATACCGAAGCGGTCCCAAGAGGGGAGTGTCCTCTACCTATAGGACTAGAACCACCCGAGAACGGGGAATTGAAACCCGGCGGTCACAATGGCCAATCAGACTTTGCTGAACAATAGTATCAAAATATATTGTAAAATCTAACAGAATCATGGAAATTATTGATAAAGTCCTAATATAGGCATAAGCTTTTAAAAAAGAGCAACTGTAGCATAAGATGATCTTGGACAGTCAGACTATTATTTAAACAATAACTTCAATGCCACATTGCACCCAAATCAAAGATAATTTATGTTATGTACTTCATATACATCTTTCTTGTACCTCAAAGAATTACTGTGTTTCTTAAGTGTATAAAACCTACAGGATCAACCACTTAAAACTGGGTCTGTATAGGTCATTTCCCTTGCATAATGTATTACTTTAGCAGAGGTATCAATTTTTGAAAAAAATCCATCAGACTACTTCTGTAGAACATGGATCTTTTTAACTTGTTCAAGCTGAAACCTCTACCTTCCATTTTCTGGTTCATATTTCTAGAAATCCAGGATGGGGAAAAGTACCACTATGAGAACTCACGGTGCGTTTTCCTAAGTCACAGGTACTCTCTCCTCCTTTTTAACTGAGAGAGGTTACATTGCTGAATAAACAATCACAGTGGATTGTTTAATATATCATTCAGCTTTTTAAATGTAAAATTCAAGTTATTCAATGCCAGGTCATAAATATTAAACTGAAATAGTCTAGAGACACAAAATATAACACTTTGAAATTGCTATCATATGTGGGAAAATATTTCTGGTTTTTAATTATTTGAAAAATTCACCATTGTGCTTTCAAATAGTTTGAAAGGAAGCACTTACTACTTTTCATGGAATACTATTTTATGTTGTTCACCCACTACTGACTTTCTTTTATTCAGCTCATGTATTGGTTCAGAGAGGCCTTGTGAGATTTCTAAATACTACACTAAAACTTCACCTCTCAATGTCAAATCTAGATAAAATTAATGCACTCAATGAAATGAAACAAGAAAACAGTATAACAGGTGAAATACAAAGATTACATACACAAGATAATAAAGCATTCATATTTCTAAGATCTAAGTGTATTTTAAGCACCCAGAAATATGACCTGGGTATCAGTCTAGATAGTTCAAGGAACCTCCTCATATATTGAACCAGTCAAAACTAAAGTTGGGACACAAAAGGAGTACTATAGAAAATTGTATAATACTAAAGGCAATACAGCTCCACAGTGTGCATCTAGACATGTACTTTACTGTGGAGTAGACAAATTAGATCAGTAATTAAGTGTCACCATCTACATGTATGCCAGTATTAGGGTACAGTAAACTAAATAACTCTGCCGTAAGATAGTATTGTTGGGGAGTAGTTTACTGCCCTGAAATATATGTGTGGACAGTGACCATGGGCGTAAATTGCACCCAGTCAGCCCGGCCAGCTGGAGGGCTGCTCCGCCCTGTCTCAAATTGATGCTGTCCTACATGCACATGTTGACACTGTGCCCAGGAGCAGTTCACTCCAGCTTAAACTGCTCCAGAGTTCACTGCTTCAAATTGAATGTGTAAATGCACCCATTATATATTAACTGACAACATCTAATTTAAAAACTTAAAAAGGCTAAAGTAATACAGAAGGAGTTCGAAATATATACAGCTCCTCTATATCCATTTAGAGTGATGGATAAGAGGCATGCATATTCAACAGAAATATAAAATAACACATGGCCCAGAAGAAGCCTATTAGGCACTAACTTACACTTCCTCAAGAAAAGGCAAAAGAAACATTCTCTGAAAATGAAAGAAAACAGGTTTGAAGTAGATAAAAGAATATATACTTTTAAAACAAGAAAAAGCAATCACTACGAGATAGTAATGAACACCAGAAAAAAAAGCAGATGTTCACATAGGCATGAAAGTATCCAAACTTGCACTGAACAGCAGTAAAGAAAGTTAAATCAAATAAAGCCGTGTACATCCTGTGTTATATACTAGAGGCTAGAAGCAATATCCGGTACTCTGCTGTTGTTCTTTAATGGACCACTGAATTTCTCATGCCTTCTTCTGAAGCATCTAGTCACTCTCAGCAACAGGATATAGGACTAGATGTACATGGGCTGATCTAATTTGGTTATTTCTATGTTCATCCATTTTCCTTCAAATCCTCTTCTATCTACTTGTCTCTTACCTACCATTTCTTCTCCTTGCTGCCCTTTAATCTTGCATGCCATTTCTTTTCTCTTTGCTTTTTCTGGCCACTGCTTCCCTCTTTCCATCCCTTCATTCACACTTTTGCTTCCTGTCACAAAAGACTCGTGCCAACTATATGGGAAGAATAAGCTCTGTGCCTTTGTTCCTGAAGAGGCTTTTCCCTTCATACCAGCAAGAATTGTCAAGTAACTGGAAGAAAGGAAGTTAGTAAAGAAGAGGGTCCACATGGTCTCACTAGTACACAGTCCAGGCAATGCTATAAAAGAAATGTGATTCAAAAGAAACTAATTGCCTATGCTGAAATACTAATACTGAGACATCAGTTAAGCAGAAATCTAGCCAGGTAAGTTTTAACTCATTTGATCCACAGAAATTAACTAACATTTGCAACCTGAACTATACCAGACACACAGATGAAGACTTAAGAGAAATGAAACATTCAAAAACATAATGCCATGTTGGATACTTGAGGTTTGATATTTCCAGTAAAAAGTGAAAGGGGAAGCTCAACATTAGTTCATCCCAAAAAGAAACACCTTTTTCTCTGACAGCATTTAGTGTCCCCCCCCAACATTCCTAGACCCAATTTTCATGATTTATGAAGGTGCAGTATGTCAGATGTTCTCTTGGGAGAAAACTGGTTAGTAGCTCAACGCTGACCTATCAAAGGAATTTCCCAAGTAAGTACTGCCATCCACCCTTAGTAATTCCAGAGAAGCCTTCAGAGTGGGATAAAAAGGTCAACTGATATTCAGAAAGGGAGACATCTATAACCATTTCTAAGAAGATAGCAGGGGAGAAGGAAGCAAGAGGAGAGGAGAAAATGGAATAAAACAACAGCTGTAGAGAGAACTGTGATAATGGGAGAGTAGTAATAACTACGGCTGTGTGAAGCTTCAGTCCCTGATTCAATTCGGCAGAGAATTGGCTCAAATCATAAACCTCCAAATCAATTCAGAGAGATTTAGAAAGCTTTGATGATTTGAACATGGCTGAATCGCAGATTCTCCGAATCAGCAACGAATCTTCAGACTTGGATTCAGCTGAATCAAATCGGGGACAGTGATCCGAATCGAATCAAATCACTGTCCCTAATTCGGGCCAAATCTGAATCCAAATCAAATATGACCTGTTTCACACACCCGAAGTAACAACTCAGACAGAAACAGAAAAGTGCCTGGCATTCCCCAAAGCGCTTACCTTTACATTCATGGCTTATTGTGTCAAAACATGCTGCTTTTTATGTGTCACCTCTTTGGTCAGCATTGCTTGGGTTTTTTTGGAATGTAACTATTAAAGGAAAGCCTTATTACCTGAGGTCCAATCTAGCTTAGCACTGAACAGCTTCTCTGAAAGACAGAGCACTTTCAACCCAAGCCTCAGGGAAATCTCAGGGTCCTCAGAGTTCAGGAGGACCAGCCCCACTTCTATGATGTGGCAGGTGAATACAAAAATGCATGCATGCAAGTTTGTACTATACAAATCAGGAGAGTGGGATCCTTGACAGGAGAGTCAAGGTAAATTCCATCAGTAAATCTAGGTTTACACTACCACTCAATCCTCCTCCTTAACAATGAACACTTGGAACAACTTTGGGAGAAAATAAAAAAGACAAACCATTTTACAGAAAAAACAGATACTTTTTAGGGAGAATAGAACACTTTGACAATTCCACTTAGATTCCACGGAGATGATGCATAAGAGGAAGCCATTCTAACTAGTTTTCTAAAACAAGTAGAACAGGCGAGCCAAGGGAAATTCACCAAATCACCAAACATTATTCTGAATTAATGGTTCCTAGCACTGTCTCCCAGGGAATAAAATATAGTAGGCAGCTCTGAAGCATCAGTACCTTCTTTTTACTGCAACTACACTATTAACAAGACTTTCCTGGTGTTACAAGTGAACTGAGGTAGCTAATCATTGGGTGTTTATAAATGTGCTCTGATGTGGGGTGGAGAGGGTGCTTTTATTACAGCAGCTCTGAGAGCTGGTCTAATGAAGGTGTCCACAGTGTCACGTATATTCAGCATGCCACACTTCCACATGATGGCAGGGGCACTTGAACAATAGCTTGTTTGATGACCTTTTGTTCAAGCACCCCTGCCGCCATTTTTTGAGGCATGGAAATGCAGAAGAGATTTGACATGGAGGCTGCTGGAGGGCATTAATTAACATGCTCCCGCAGACTCTAATGATGTCTAGTACATATACAGGTGCCCATTAAGGCCAGGAACAGACATTACACTTTTACCAGTATCAGTGATTGGAAACCAGTCTATACTCATAAGAGAACAGAAGTTCAACACATATACATTAGTTTAAAAATGGCAGAACTCTGCCTAATGTTTGCCCCCAAATGAAAGGGAGAATGCGTGTTCTGTTCATTACCAGTCTAAACTACATGGCTTACAGAAAACTGCTTACAGAAAACTGTGTAACATAAATTGATTCTGCCTCAGGCTTTCTGAATGTCTGTACCTATCCTAGTTAGAAGGGTTAATACCCACCAATAATAGCCATAGTATTTGCAGCATGGCTGCTACATGCCAAGGTGTATTACCAGAAGCTGCCACTGGGTGATTACTGTTGGAGTTGGGAATGTAGCCAGTAGTCAGCAACCTTTTTGCAGAAGAGAGTTGGAATGACCTGGCTAGAAGATGCCAGTGCTAGGACCTGGCTGCAACTGTGCCACCCAGCTGCCACACAAGGGATCCTCCCACCACCCAGCTGTGGAGTGGTGCATGAAATCTGCCCCTGCTGAACATCAAAGCATCCCAGGCTGGATCTAGTGGCTCTGCAGGCTAGAGTCTGGGGAAAGCTAGGAATACTCCAGGTGTGCTAGGAGTTATGGCAGCAAAAAAGAGAGTATGCAAAGTAGGATATACAAGATTTTTCTGTTGCTTCTCTGCTCTTGAACCTCTAGACAGCAGGTAAAGATGAGAGAAGAGATAAAGGAAATAAATGGGATGGTAAAGTTTTTTTTTTCAACAGCTGGGGATGTTAAACCTTCAGAGAAATATGTAAGGGAGAGACAGAAGCAGAAATGATTTTTAGCCCCAGTTGTAGTTTACACACAAAGGTATACAGGGCCTAAAGTGGCGAGAGTACCTCCTGGGGATTGCTGGGCACCAAGTTTCCAACTGCTGTCAAGGGTTGTTTTAAAACAGTCATCAACATGCAGGAAGTTATCTCAGCACATTACAGAAATCACACATACTGATATGTCCTTTGCACTGCAGGAACCCAACTATGACAGGCTTCACATGCCTTTGACATGGATGAGAACAGAGGTTTCTTTCCAGGATCCAATTAGGGTACACTCTGACAGAACATAGAGAACAATAAGAAACAAAACAATATTCTATTTGTGTCTTGAAATTATGTTACCAACAGTTTCCTGTTTAGCATGTGGATTTTGCCACATGCCACTCCTTTTTGGACTCATTTGTACATACTGGCATTGTATTTCTTCACATTATATCAGTCATATCGTTGTCTGCCAAATACTAAAAGGATGCAATGGAATATTAAGTACTGTGATTTCCCCCATAGCCTTTTTTGCCCAGCATAAATCATGGAATCATAGAAAAGTAGGGCTGGAAAGGACCTCCAGAGATCATCTAGTCCAACCCCTGATTGAGGAAGGATCACCCCTGCCCAAACCATCCTATGCAATCCATGATCTAAACTCTTTGTAAAAGTACTATAAACCCTGACACAACACAGACCTAACAGCTTAACTTGCAACAGGAAAGGCAGGGGAATGATGGCAGCTAATGTTCTGTTTCCATCAAATATGCTCGAGAGACCCTGGATAGAGTGCCACACACCCCGCTACAGAGGAAGGCAAAAACACCCACAGGCCATACCAATCTGACCATAGATTAAAATTTCTTCCTGATGCCAAATATGGCATTTGGTCTGACCTTGAGTGAAGAGGCAAGACCCTCTATCCAGGAACTTCCAGCTTTGGTCCCAGTAGTAACATTGGCATACCCCAGTCAAAGTCCCAAGCCTTGACTGTAGCCAACATTCAAAATCTTTGAGGAAGACTTAAATACACCCTGACATATGTGGGTGGGGGGGGGGTGGGGGGGGGTGGAAGCAGCAAAGCCCAGAAGCATGGGAAATACCCTTAGCAGAACACAGAATTAACTATGCTTAGATCAGGGATGCTCAACCTCCAGCCCATGGATCAAATGTGGCCCATAGAGCCATGGCAGTTGGCCAGCAGGGCCCTCCATGGATCAGGAAATTTGGCAGCAGGGTTGCAGTAGCCATTAATACAGTCACCCTCCCCCTTAACAAATTCCCAGACACCAAACCCTGTACACCCAGTCAGAGCCAAACCATGGACCCTTCCCCTTACAGGATTGGATTGGGGTTGGGCCACATCATCTTTTCCCCCCATGAGACCAGACCATGCTGTCCTTTCCCACATGGGTCTAGGCCATGCCCCTCCTCTTCCCTTCCATGGAGCCAGGCTATGCTCCCTTTCCCTCTGTGGAGCTAGGTCAAGCGCCCTTCCCTTCTTGGGGCTGGGTCATGCCCCTTTCCCATTCCATCAAGGGCCAGGTGAACCCGTCTTACCCCTGCAGGGTTGGGCTCAGTCCAGGCTTCCCCTGCTTCCCTCCCCTGCTTCCCAACACCCTTGCTCCAGGTATTGCATCAGAACCACCATCCAGCCCATGGAAAGACCAGGCACTACCCATCCAATCTGCCAGGGATAGAGGTTGAGCACCACTGGCCTAGATCATCCCTGACCAGTGGCTGTCCAACCTTTTCTTGAACACCTTCAGTGATGAACGGTCCATAGCTTCCCTAGGCAGTCTATTCCACTGCCTCACTACTATAACTCTAAAGAAGTTTTTTCCACATATTCAATCTAAATATACAGATTAACAGTATTTTGTGGAGAACACCACTCAAGAAACACATGTTGTAACCCAAATCCTTGCAAAATGTTTCAAATCAACGCTAGAAATCAATCTAGAAACCAACAGATATTTCCTCAAGTTAAACACAGGCAGCTGATGCCTGAGAAATTTATATCTATGCTAACAGAGAAGAGTCATCACAACTGAGACATTATTTGTGTTTTGGCCAGTTGCTATAGTTTAATTAACATGAATGCATGATGCCTAGCCTCCAAGTCAGACATATTCCTAAACTTGCAAAGCTTAAACTCATAAAATCTCCCTACCTCTTGGAGCAGAGTGCTAGAATTCATTAAGTCAAAGGGCTTTGACAAGCACATGTAGAAGGACCTTCCTTAAAATGAGTCTCTACTAAAAGTTACTTAGCAGAAGGTGCCTCTACATTTGCTACTAATGCTATGAAGGCTTACTGGACAATGAAATACTGCACAGTAAGCCTTCCCTGGGACCACATGTACTCATGATGTATGTTGGGGGCAGCCCAGTAGAGGGCTACTCCTATCCTGCTCTGGCCCTCTGCAGCCAGGGGGAACTCCAATGCTACCCAGGGGGCTGTCAGGGAGCATGGGGGTTGTTCCTGATGGGCATGGGGGGGAAGCTTTTCTGGCTGCAGCTGTCTCCGGGTCCAGTGCACATTGAGAGGGGTCTTGATGTGCACAGAGCCAGGAAACAGCTGCCACTGAAGAGCTCTCCAAGCCCCATGCATATAGGGACAAGCCCTGTGCCTCTGGAGACAAGTCCCCATGCATACAGGAACAAGCCCTGTGCCCAGAGGGTTTCTCTGTGCATCTGGGCACTGGCAGGGAGCTTCCCCAGCAGTGGAGCTTCTCCTGGCCTGTCCCCAGCTGGGTGGGGAAGCAGAGAGCTCCCCAGCCCTGGCACTGCGTGGCTCCCATCTCTTGTGGAGTCCTTGCAACTGAGCAGTGTCAGGATGGAGTGGGGGGAGTGGGGAAGGAGGTAGAGAGTTCCCCTGTCCCAGCACTGCTCAGCTCGCAGCTCTTGTGAGGAGCCAAAAGCTGGGCACAGCCAGGACTGGGGGAGTTCCCAATCCCCTAAGGCCCCTTTGGGTTGGGGCAATCAGAATCTATACAACTAACTGTAGATACTGCAGAGCTAGTTTACTACCTGTACTTACAGGGACTAAGACTAACTTAATGGGCTAGTTTCTGACTAACTTTCTAAGTTAATTTATTGTGCAATTAATGGTGCACATGTGTAGATGGTGGCACTTTACTGTGCAGTAGTAAAACAAATTAGTCTATTGCTCAGTAAAACATCTCATGTAGACACACCCACAGAGTGCTATCCAATTTACTAAGCCTGTTTCTTAATTTAAGGCTGTTTCTACACAGTAATCTCACCATACCTCATGGAAGTACACTCAAACACATCAACCAAACCCGAAACAATATGGCATAGCCAGATGGACAAGAGCGCTTGGCATTGAGCTGCCTCTTTACCTCTGACATCATAATAATCCCACCCAAGCATGCCACATATATGGCTATACTTTTTGTAACTTAAGAGGTATCCTACAAAGAGCAGTGTAGAAAACTGGATAGAGCCGGTACTAGGGATGGTAACCTTCTACATACATACAGCCTAGGTTCAGGCATAACAGTGTCATGGAAAATTACCATTTCCCAGCACATAACATTGTGCATTTTGTGTATCCAATTTACAGAGGTTTAAGCATTCAAATTTCCAAGTAAAGTCGATAGAAACTACAAGTGAACGAAGGTCTTACATTCTTGAAAGAGCGCAATATATACCAGACAGAATGGATTAAAAATAGAGTGGCCAGCACTATATAACTTATCACCATTAGTCCCATATGCATTACTTAATAATGAATTTGTGACCTAGTTAATCCACATTGTGTGTCTTCTTGTTTTCTATAATGTCCAGGATAAAGGCATTTCCGTTTTGCTTTGCGTTTTTTTGGACTAAACTTTAAAGGATTTTACACTTTTGCATGTTTCTTTGACTTATTCCTATGGTGATAAATTATAATTATCATTGATACAGCTGGATACAACATGGAGAACAGGTGGAAAATTAGCCTATATGCTACATATTAATAACCAAAAATGAAATAGTACAAGAGCAATTATGTTTCCTAAGTCTTTACTACATTTCACTTTTATCAGTACATGCAATGCTGAATGGATTCAGCCAGTGGCAACAATGGCTCCCCTCTACTCTCCAACATAAAAAAAGAAAAAAGAAGTACATAAATTGACAACAAGACAAATTTAGAGAGAAAAAGAGTTGACATGTGATGAAATGTCCAAATAAGACTAGTCAGGAGGTGTGAAAAGTGTGAGAAAGTTCTACAAGAGCTCAAAATAGCTATAAAAAATATGGAAACCTTTTTATTTAAGGTGATAATGTTAACAAGTACACTTGCTTTGAGAACATGGCAAAATGAAACAAGCTGCATTAATAGTCCATTCACTTTGGTTTTGTTTTGTTTTTGAATATAAGCTATACACAGCTCAAAGCACTTCAGATATTTGGAGAGAGAAAAATCAACATAGCTACCTAACAAAAGTAGCCTCTCTAAAATTCTTACAGTTTTCCTAGTTGCAATCATGGCTAAACTGTCAATCCTCTTCTACCAGTGCATACCACACACTAAAAGCAGGAAACAAATTTTCCTTTGATCCAAGGCTACAGTGCTCCAGCACATACACACAAATATGTAATTGATGTTACCTGGAAAAAGCCAAGGACTAGGGTGAAGTATTCACTTTTCAGGGCTAGGTACAGACATTCAAAAAGCTCAAGGCAGAATCCAAAGTCACATGGTTTTCTGTAATTAATGAAAACACACATTTGCCCTTTGGTTTGGAGGCAAATCTTAGACTGGGGTCCAACTTTATTTTTTAAACTAGTCTATGTGCGCTGAACTTCTGCTCTATTATGAGTATAGACTGCTTTTGTGCGACAAACTTCTGTTCTGTTACAGATATAGATCAGTTTCCAATCAGTTACACTGGCAAAAATGTAATGCCTATACCTTGCCCATGTGACAGGGTAGTGGATAAAGCAGAACAGTATAGGGGAAGGAGCTGTGCCTCAGTTTATTCAATCCCCCGTGTTGTCAATCCAACACTACTTAGAAGTAGTACAAATTTAAATATTCATAAATTCCATATTTATATAGAAAGATATTCCTCATAAAATTCTGCTTGAGAAGGTTATATAGGTTGAGAAAATAATTTATCAGATGGAGAGGAGGAAAAAAAAAATCAGTCTGAAAAAAACTGGACCGATGCGAGAGTGTTAGTTACCATCAACAGGATGCATGAAACTTGCAACTTGGCACAAAGATCAAATCAGTGATTGCAATACAGTGTTACTTTTCTTAGTTATATTAAAGCAACGGTATAGTACAGTATTTTCCAAAGTGTGGGGCATGAAGCTGGGACAGCGAGGGAGAGCCACAGCAATGGTGCTGACAATTGATGGTAGGGAACACTGGTGATAGTGCAAGGAAATCAGTTGTGGGCAAAGTAGGGGGGAAAGAGCAGTTGAGTTTACAGCAGGGGGTGTAAACCAAACAGTGTTGAAAAATGATGATCTAGAAGAACAGGTTTTCCACGAAACCTGTTTCTGAAGCATAAGCCTTTTATTTAACTTCCAGTCCAAAAGCAAAAGGTCACTTTTTAGCCACTTACATTAACAAAAAAAGCAAGCAGTAGAACTAAAATCAAGTCTGTCTCATGTAAGCAGGAGATTATTAAAAAGCTCATTCACTTTTACACATTAATATCAATGAAACTTAGTAGGTACATAGAAGAGAAGGTGTTAACTTAAAGTAGAATCTTTGCAATAAAAATATAATAAAAATGCAGTAAGACCAGCTATTTAGCATAGGCATTTTTTTCAGTTAGTTATTCTCTATATTTTTGTTGAACAAAAGGACAAAGTAATAAATCCAAGTACCTTTCTTGCAATATAATACAGACATCTATAGACTTGTCTTTGAAGTAAAAAACTCTGTAACTAGAGAATCATAGGATGGAAGTTTATGTTTTTCATTCAAAGCCTACATGTCTCTCACTGAGAAACAGCTATGGTGTCAAGTCACAAAATTTACATCCAGTTCTAAATCTGAATTTTTCTAAGGTTCAGATGTGTTCCTATATAGCGACTGGATTCAAACCCAACCCAAATTTGAACTGCATCCTTCATGGCCTAACTTTATTTAAAAAATAAACAAACGACAACAAAAAAAATCACTCAACTACCCATGAAATCAACAAAAGAAGTAAATGTGAAAGTACTTAAAAACACATCTTTTCCTCAGCTGGAGCTTGTTGAAAAAGCTACAGTTCTATTTTATTTATCTATTGGATATAACTTTTCAGTCTCCCTCTCCCTGTTTCTTTATACTGCCTGCAGCAAACTGACAGGCGAGTAAGCCAGCAGAGGGCTGAGAACAGTATTTATCACTGCATCAGCAAAACAATAGCCTCTCTCATTAGTTCAAACTCTTTTTTAAACAGCTTACCAGCTGACCTGTTGATTAGCTCCAAAAAGCCCAAAGGGTCATTGTTCTGTCTGCCTGACCCAGCGAAACTGGAGACACTCACGCAGAGACACCTCTCAGCATTAGCTGGCATACCACATGCCTAGGGTCCATGGGGCTGGGGTCCATGCTGTGGGAGAGGAGGGAGGGAGTAGGGTGGGATCCCTGCTTGCTGAGCAAGCAGCGAGGGGGTGGCAGGGCAGGGGCAAGCCAGGCAGACCCTGCTGTACCTATAGTCTCTGCCAGAGCTCTGGCCAGAGAGCAGAAGGGCAGGGCCAGCCCTGCTGTGATGCAGACAGCCCTGCTCAACCCAAAGAGCATGCTGGGATGCTGAAGGAGTCTGGTTTAGCTTAGACCAGCAAGGGGTCTGGAACAGACATTACATAAACCAGTTTGACCTAAATCAGTTAAGTCTGATACGGCATTCAACCAGGTTTATCTCAAACCAGTTTCAGCCATTTTCAAACTGGCTTATATGCACTGAACATCTGTTCTGTTACAGATTTAAACCAGTTTCTGATCACTTAAATTGGTTTTTGTGTAATGTCTTTCCCTAGCCCGTGTGTCCAACCTGCTATTATGTTCATTTCATACTAGAAGGACTAGTGGACATACTGTTGAAAACATCCTTTTGCTAGTTGTAGAAATGATGGTTGCATTTTGTTGAGATATTATAGTTTAGCTGCTTCTCAGCTCAATTTGGTGCTAGAATGAATTGTGAACATTGCAGATTTTTAATGAACAAGACTCTTCTTGGGCTACAGAGTTATAAATGGCCTGGGAATGACCTCTATTAATGAAATGGTGTCATCAATCAAAATTTAGTTGCAAATGAATCACTTGTATGGGAAACAAGAAAAGCTTCTAACCAATGTTGCTCTCAAGGGAAGGCATTTCCCTGCTGTTTGCTCAGAAGTAAAGCTACATGTGATCTTGCATTTCATTTCACTGTACACAGATAAAAACTCAAAAATTTTCAAGCCAAAAGGAATAATCATCATCAAGGCTGACTGACTTACTGTATAATATCATGTAGCATTTTTTTACATCAAGACCATAGTTTCTGCTTAAACTAGAGCAGGGGTGGATCCCCAGGTTGTTCAGTGGTGCAGCTGTACCCCCTTTTCAGTCTAAACTGTGAAAGCAGCAGCTGGGAACTTTTTTTAAAATGACCAAATTAGGTAAGAATCCCTGTCCCACAACCCCTCTGCACAACAGCACATCACCTCCTCTTCCATTCCCCTCCCTGCCCCCCACTGCCCACTCTAGAAACACTCCTAGCCCACGCCAGTTGGGATCAGCCAGGGGCAGTGGCTGCAGTAGGTACATGTTGAGAGTGGAGGGGAAGAGGAGGGAGCAGAGGGGTCTCTTGCAGTGTGGTCTGCGTATCGCAGAGTGTAGCCACGCCTGCAACACCGGTCACTGCTCTCTCATCCTTTACAAAATCCTGGCTCTGGCCATGATCTGGAACACATATCTTTAGGTAGATGTCCTTTCTTTATTTAAAAATTTTACACCAGAGACAATAGCTGCAATCCTAGGTGAATTGTTCAAATAATGGAGAATGTCTTTGTCTGGCTTCAGCTTCAAACTC
Organism: Crocodylus siamensis; assembly: GCF_052110815.1. Classification (NCBI taxonomy): domain Eukaryota; kingdom Metazoa; phylum Chordata; order Crocodylia; family Crocodylidae; genus Crocodylus; species Crocodylus siamensis. The sequence continues at coordinate 17,348,366 of NC_143398.1, read as the reverse complement.
CTGGAATCATTCCCTACAGAAACTCTCTACTAACAACAATCTCTTCACTTGGAAGTAAGCACTTGGAAACCAAGATCAAGTTATCCTTTAACCTTCCCTTGATTAAATTAGATGGCTTGAAGTCTCTAAAGAAGAGGTCTCTAAATAGACAGTACTTTCCTTTTTTCTGAATTCTTTCCAATATCTCAGTATCTCTTTTTTATTATTAAAAATAATTTTTCCAAGAAACAGTGGTTTACAATCTTTAATGAAGTCTACAGATCTCTGGAGCTAATAAGTATAATTACCTTTGCTTTATGAAGTGGGAAGCTAAGGTGAAAAGGAAGAGTGTGGCAGTCATAAAGAAGAGAATTTAGATGCCATCAACTAAGACTCATACGTCCTATTTATCAAGTATCTATTTAGCAGCATTTCCCTTCATAGGATGAAATACAACATGCTATTAAAAAAAAATCAATTTTCCAGGGTTGATTTGGATAAAAAAAATAGTTGAAAAGCTTATCTGAACCCTACTGGATCTTTATAGATCTGTGGGCTACAAAGCTGGGCTGACAACTTCAGATGAACAGACTTCCTTACATGATGTCTGGACAGGGTTTTTCTTATTTCTGGCTGGGTCTAAGAGTAGAACCTCTAGAGACTTCAACTGTTCTGCTTCTCTGTATGGAAGGCAATGCCTAGGGTGAGAAAAACCTTATGGGCAAGTAAATTGAAAAAAATACAATAGTATATTAAAATAAACCTTTTTTATATAGTAATTCCTCTTTTAAGCACTATTGTCAGTGTTTAAATTTCATAAATATCTTGGGACCCCAACCAAGACTGAGCAGGGCACAGAACACACAGTTAGACAGCTGACAGTCCCAACGAGCAAGTCAATAGAAGCAGAAGGAATTAGAGTAACAGTAACATGAAGCATCTTGCCAAAGGACACATAACAGGTCATGAACAGAGCTCAGAATAGAAGCAAGGTCATCTGAATCACAATCCAGTGGTGAAAATATATCTCCCTGTAGAAATCACATTCTTTAAGATCCAACTCTCTGCTCAGATCCACCACTGGGTAATAACTCCATTGCAATTAGTGAGCTCCCTCCAATATATATTGATTTAAATGAGAGCATGGTGGATCTTCATTTGTGAGGTGTAGATTTTGGAGTTTTTTTGGTGTGTTGGTTTGATTCATAGCTCAGAGGATTTAAAAGGTAGATATGGCTTTTCACCTCTCTGTCACCATCTAATATAAGTGTTGTTACCTATAGGAAAAAAAATCATGTGGTGATATCAATTGCCAGATGATGTTAAGAAAGGACCATGAAAATGCACACTGGCACTCTACTTAATATTTTAAACGGGCAGGAAAAAAATGACCAAACAGTTGTGCAATTGGGGATGAATGGTTACTCCTAGCAGTTACTTCCCCAAGCCAGAAGTGGCTTCGTCTTAGCTCCATTATTAAGCCACTCTCTTAAGAAAAACAACTTTGATGCAATTACCGCTGCATACATCTGAAATCCTATACGAACAACTGATCTTTTCAGATTTCTTTCAGCTGGGATCATTATCTACAGCAGGGGATGGTAAACTTTTGCCACTTCAGGCTGGAGCATATGACACAGCTGTCTGCCAAAGGCCATACATCTTCACCCCCAGGAGAGCTCAAGATGCCTGTGCTTACCCTCAATTCAGACACTCAGCCTCCCTACAACAAGGGTAAATGCAGGCAGGAGCAGGCTTCAGAAGAGCTGCCTGATAACCTGTCCTCCCCCGGGCCAGGTTGGACCCTTCTGGGCTAGATCCAGCCTCTTTATAGGCTGGATCCAACCTACAGGCCAAAGGTTATCAATCCATGATTGACAGTATTCTCCAAGAATATTTATCCTTATCCATAATTTAAATCTCAAACCCAGATCCTAATCCATCATTCAAAACTCTAATGCATAGCACAAACTTGATACAAACACAAGAGCAACCCCTCAGCATAGTGCTAATAAAATAGTATAAATAAACAGATATATTAAACTGCCCTTGCACTATAAGTGTAATTAAATCCACTGATTTTATAGGTGCTTGTCTAAGATAAAAATGTGGTTTTTTTCTTTCCCCCACTACTGACCAATACAATTATTTCCCTAGTTCACCATCAAGTCTGTCCTCTGCTTATCTTGCCTGTTGGTGAGAACAGTTCTAATTCTATTTCTAGAGCATTAAGACAATCTGTTTGCCAGCATCAGCTTAGCCTAAGATTTCCCCCATTGTATGGTGTCAGCTTTTGTTAGAGATAATGAAAGAATGGATACAAATAAGCAGCCATTTGAGGTCGTAAGCTGTTATAAGGTCTCTTTTGACAGAAATTTCAACTGGATGCTATTAGCAGTATATTAAGAAGTGTTAATCATAGTAGTAGTAGTAGTAGTAGTAGTAGTAGTAGTAGTAGTAACAAGTATTTGAAGAACAAACTCCTTGCATGGAAAACTACATGGTCACAAACTATGATACAATTTTATATGAAAGTATGCAAAATCTGACAATTCCTACATAAAATAAAATAAAGGAGGAATGTCTTTTTTAATTAAATGCAACAAAGGTAATGGTATCAAGTAGTCCCATACAGAATAAAGAAGATATTATTATAAAAAGTAGACTGACAACCTGGGGCACCTGCCATGCACAGAGGCAGCAACAACTTCTGGTTGCCACTGTGCCACCTACACTATCATACAGCTGATGCGGGTGCATTTTTTTTTTCTGTCTGGGGAAAAGTAACCAGCAACATAAATATAGGTTAGGAGATCTCCTGGCCAGCATGATGGCTGAAAGGGACCTCAGAGTTATGGCTGATTACAGGATGAACATGAGCTGCCAATGTGATGCTGTAGTCAACAGGGCTAATAGCATACTGGGATGCATTAGTTGATGCACCATGAGCAGGGCTAAGGAAATGATAGTTCCTCTCTACTCGGCACTGGTGAGACCCCAGCTGGAGTACTGTGTCCAGTTCTGGGTGCTGCATGACAAAAAAGATGTGGAGAAACTTGAAAGGATCCAGAGAAGGGCCACAAAAATGTAAGGAATAACTTCTTTATGGTAAGGGTGGCCAGAATCTAGAATAGACCTCCCCAGGAGATGGTGCAGTCCCCAAACGTGGAAGTCTTCAAGAGAAGACTGGACAGACACCTTGCTGGGATCATTTGATCTCAGCAGTATTGCTGCCCAAAGCAGAGGGGTTGGACTTGATGAACTTTCAAGGTCCCTTCCAACTCTTAATTTCTATGATTTCTATAAGAGACAGTAAGCATTACATAAGCAAAAAGTATTTTTATACGTGTTAAATAAATAGAAATTTGCCAATGGCCAATTTAACAGGCAACTGTGAACATGAAATATCAAGTAACTTTTACTTTTCTTGATCTGCGACATAGCAAGGAGCACAGCTTTATATTATACACAATTTGTAAATGTACAGCAGACAGATTGATTTGCCACTGCATTTACATTTTTTCCAACTGTCAAGGAAAGTCAAGATATCCACCACTGACAAACCTTTGCCATCGTGGTGAAATTCGCAAAAGCTCCCGTCTTATTTTAGAATCACTGAATTGAACAACATCTCAAAAGTACGACTACTACGGTTACTAAAAAGCAATGGTTTTGGCCAGTTGTACTCCTATGGATGTCATTAAATGTATTCCAAAAAGAACTGGTTCAGAGTTCCCTGCATATACTTTCAATATGTTTTCCTCTTTCGAATACATGTTCAACTGAGTGGACTTAAAAATATGAGAGCATGTGAGACAACACTGATTTCACATGAGTTCTCAGAAACTCTTAGGGTTCGTCTGAGGAGCTAATCCATTTGTCTTATATATTTTAAGCAACTTATTTTACTGTGAAATCTCATTTAACTTTCCAGATTAAAATAAATGCCTACCCACTTGGCTGGATAAAGGAACCAAATGGCAAAGCCACTTAACATCATTTTCATGTCAATTTAAGTTAGGAGAAAGGGATCAGAACAGGGTCAGCTTTCAAAGGAGAATTGTCAAGAAACTAAAATACTTACCTAAAATATAATATTGTAAGTAGTAGAAATAACTTGATCTTGAAAGATGATGCTTCCCATTTAGAAGCCTCATTAAATGAAAAATATTTGAAGAAGACTTCCGCAATCCTGCAGTGATTATTCTGCAATGACTTGAGTCAACCCTCATAGAGGCTTTAATCCATTTTATTGTCATGTCTCAGCTCTGCAAAATAATGTCTCAACTCCACAAAATAATGGTTTACTGACCTTTTCTGCCCTGCAAAAATGTATTGTTATGGTAGTTACAATATGGGGAAAGACTAAGGGATCTGGGAGTGTTCAGCCAACTATACAGCTGATCCAATAACAGATATCACAGAAGCCCTTGCCTCTTTAAATGTTTTGTAAACGCTTTCTCCTGAAAATTATGCAAGATGATTTATAGTATTAATGCAAATAAAAAAGAAATGGTAAATTCAAAACAAACAGTAGAAGCTTATGATGAATCAGAACTCAAAGAATGTAACAGTAGCTGAAAGTTATAAAACTGTGTACCATTTTCAACTCTATGTCAAATGACACCTTCCATAGATGCAGTTTGTCATTCAGCATGTAATCAGGGAAGAAATGTCCAAAATAAAGGAAATAATTCCTTTATATCTTTTTTACTACAAGAAAGTCCAGCCCACAATAAATTTAACCTCATTTCTCTCTCACACTGTCTTTAAAAAAAATAAAAAAACAACCCCCATCTTCCCAACTAATGCTCTTCACTTATTTCATTAGATAAGAAAATAGAAGGGACTGTGGATCTGGAAAACCTTGCAAAAACAAGGGGAGTTGTAGTGGAATATAGGACAATTGATTCCATTGCAGGGGGTATCACTCTCCCATTAGGAAGAGAGGGAAAAGAGAGATGATCGACTCACTTCCACTTGTCGTCCCTGTCTGTAATTTAATGCTTGCTTGAGAATTTTCAATCTGCCACTCTCCAGGGCAGCTCTATTATCTCCCTTGCAGCAGGTATACAGAAGCTGTGTTTTCAAGGTGCTGTAGTCTGACCTTTCCCTTGTTTTGAGCATCAGAAATGATATTTTTTTCCTCCCTGGGGTCAAAACCAGCAGAGGCTTTAGTTTTTTTTGCAGAAAGGGGAGTTATTATTTTTTTTCTCTCTCTCCTCCCCCTCCCCCTCCCCCTCCCCCCCAGCTTTTGTCTTTAGGAGCTAAAGAGACCTAAGGATTTAAACGAACAAATGTCCCTCTCTGTCTATTCAGCAAAGTGAAAGAAGGTGGATTTGAAAACTGAAATAAATCTTAAGAGGAGGTCAATTTTCTAATAATCTTCTCCTTTACCCCTTATCATGTACCATGGGGAGACCTAGAATTTTGAAAAAGAGGGGTACAGATTGTGAGGTTCATCATCACATATAAAACAGCACGTTTTTCTCCAGCTGACATAAAATAGAAGCTTTACTAATATTCTAGGGGCTCAGTGATGTATTATTCCATTTAATATTGAAGCAAAAACAATTATAACTTAATTGGAATGAGGCAAAAACTATCTGCAGGGCTGTGAACTAGGAGCTTCATTACCAGGAGCAGCTAACAGACAGCCGAACTGCTGAATAAAGACCAGATTGACTGGAGGAATATCAAGAGCATTAATAAGAAGGGAGTGTCATTAACACTTGTAGAATGAAGACTTTAGAAGGGATCATATAGTAGGGCTGTCAGAAGCTTCAGTCCCTGATTCAGTTCGGCAGAGATTCAGCCCGGTTCGGTGGCCAGACTCTAAAGGTTCTCCTGATTCAATTTGGATTTAATCTCTCCAAATCAAATTGGAGCCCTCTGATTCAATTCAGACAGATTCCAAAAGATTCAGCGATTCGGCCATAGACACAGCTTTAAATGTTTTTTGTACATAACTCAGGGTACCAGGTGGCTCATGCATGCTGTAGTGGTGGGGAGGCTGGAGCATCCCATGGGAGCACGGGGGGCTCCCCAGCGTGCTCAGCTGCAGACCTGGAAGTGGACCAGAAGCACTTCTGGTCCACTTCCAGGTCTGCCGGGGAGAGCATGGCCCCCTGCCCCCCATACCCCCCTGGCTTGGTGACTGGTGCCTCCTGGGTCCAGCCCCACAATTGATCACCAAGCCTGAGGGGTGTGGGGCCTCAAGCGTGCTCCCTGGCAGACCTGGAAGTGGACCGGAAGTACTTCCAGTCCACTTCTGCATTCACACCAAGCACGTGGAGAGTCGCCCTGTGCTCCTGTGGCATGCTCCAATCACCCCAGCATCATGGCATTCATGAGCCATGCCTAGTACCTTGAGGTATGTAGAAAAACATTTAAAGTCCTGTCTATGGCCAAATTGCTGATTCTCTGAATCAGCATCAAATCTTCAGATTCAGATTTGGCGGAATCAAATTGGGGACAGTGATTTGAATCAATGAATCGAATCACTGTCCCTGATTCAGGCCTAATCTGAATCCAAATCAAATATGGCCCATTTCGCACACCCCTATCAGATAGAATATAATGAGCCATGAAGTCAATTGACTCCCTCAGGATTCCCTGACTATAAATGCTGTTTCCACTGCCAGGAAATTGGTTTTAAACTTTGGATGGAACAGAAATCAAAATGAGGCAGCAGGGGGGGTGGGGAGTGCTAGTGCACCCTCAACCCACTCCCCCCAGATCCACACCTGCCATGTACTGATGCCTGAAATTTTATAGAGCAATCTTTATATTCAGGATCCTTGGGAAATATTCAGTCTATATGTTGCAGTTTGGAATTACTCCTACATATCTGAGAAGATCCACGTAGGGTATGGAACTACAAATCCGAAAATCTGATATCCCTGTGGGATTTTGTACAATGCTATAGGGACATCAGCACCACTGTGAGAGAAATCACAGCCATTATATAGCTATTAGATAGTCAAGAGTCTTCCATTTTCAATAATTTACGTGTGTGTGTAAGCATATGTGTAGCATTACACAATGGCAAATAGGCTGGCTTTGGGTCATGCACCTTCTCTTCTTGTTCGATAGATGAAGAGAATTTAAGAAAATGGAAATAAACAAAATATACCTGCAGACAATCACCTTGTCTTGTGCATTTTTTTATCCATTTGTCTGGTTTCATTTCTATTAATGCTTAAAAATAAGTCTTAGGTTTCAGTAATTAAATAAAAAGTGGCTGAAATAATATAAAAGGACAAAATGATAGTACAGATGTAGACCTGGGGCTTGACTCAATCTTAGTTGTGTATAAAATACAATTGTTATGTCTCATTCCAGAGTGTACTTAGTACGATATAAGAACAGAGAAATAAGCAATACCAAAGCAACAGCAGAACAGGTCTGCCAACGTCAGATCAGTATTTTTATCTAATTGTAAGCCACATTAAAAGATATGATGAAACTTGAAATGTGCACTTGTGAAAAAATAGTTAATTAATACTTGGGATCCCACTCTGGCTCCCCATTAAAAGAGTATTAAAAAAGTATTAAAATCTAACTTCCTGAAGCTGAAGGTAAACCCTGTTGCCATCCTACTCTCTGTATTCATGGGATTACCTAAATACAACTGTTTTAATTTATGGAGAAAGAGACCTATGGAGAAGAAAGTGCATGCCCTTGTAGGGGCATAAGAAATTGCTGGAAATATAGTCTCTCTATCATGGCAAAGAACAGGTTAGTCACCTGATGACTGAAATGCTTAAACTAACTTAAAATCACTAGGCTCTGTATACCAGAGTGAGATTTACCAGCCTATGACAGAGTATCTTAATAAACCTATATATAGGTAAAACTCTAACCCCAACCAATTTTCCAGTCTTTCTTTCTGGATGATGAAGCCATTCTGACTACTGAACAGATTAATTAATTGTTAATACCACCTAATTAGAGAGATCCTCAGATCCCTGCAATACATTGCAGAAAATTAATTTACGTATTAAATGTAGACACAGTCTACAACAACAAATGGAAAGGAACACAGACACACACAGACAAGGTTCTTTGGGTAAATCCAATATCTTTTATTAGACCAAATAAAATGTTAGTTGGTCTAATAAAAGATATTGGATTTACCCAAAGAACCTGGTCTGCCTATGTCCTTAGACAAACACTGCTACAACCGATACCCAGTGCTACACGTGTATTTTGCAATTACTTAAGGTGCTACAAAAATTTAAAAAGGAGTATCAAATTTTCCCAGAATCCCAACAAATTGATATTCTACATTTTGATAAGAGATGCAACTATTCACCCTGATTTCCTCTCATAAAATTATAATGGATTAATAATTAGCCACCGCTGACTATGAAAGAGTGCTGTAAGAGTGGAAATAATATCAGCTCCACCAGATTTTAACCCTAGTAATGGTTTGTCAATTCCCCTTATGTGATATATCTTGATATGAAAAGTAGGGGATTCCTTTTCTTTGAATAACAAGTTGACAACCTAAAAGGATAATATGTATGCATGGAAAATGACTTAATTACATATTAAAAAATCTTCCAAGCAAAACGTGTTATTTAATAACAAGAAACTCCTCTGAAATCCTATTAGAACATGGGGATTAACTGCTTTCAGTCATGGAAGGCTTGGGAAATGGATCATTACTGAGTAGATTTTTAGGTCAGCGTACTTACAATGTCTACAAATAGTTGAAAGCTCATGAAGGCCTCAAATCCTATAGTATGTATCTGTTGAACAAGGTGCTGCAAAAATTGTTTTGTGAGAGCTTAAAGAAGTAACCACTACAGGAAATGGTTGAGCTTTCTTCTGATTAAACCTCAACTCCTTTCTTTCGCAATGTTATTCCAGCAGGAAAATAACATGATCAAAAACCAAATTACCCAGAATAAAGCAGGTCAAAAGAGTAAACTCGTATAGGCAAAAAATTAACTGACTCTCCAAAGATTAAAATATTCCAAAGTTTGAAAATATATAAAGCTAGAAATTTAGTTATGGCAAATTCAGATAAAGGGACCAGATGCAAAGGTGAAGTCCCCTTTTCAAATTCTTCCAAGTTTATATATTTAGGCCCATGTTTCAAATTAAAGCTTGAGGCTTTGGCGGCTAAAACCATGAGTTTACGTTGCAGACTCACTTTAAGTTATTACTTTTATGGCGCCTACCAGACCACATATTTGGTAACAAGCTTGCAACAAGCAGAAATCCACAATCCATAACAAGATTAAGTTGAACTACACTCAGTTGAACCAATTACCAATGTATGGTGGGACCCTGATCTTTGCCTAGGGCCTGTAGGCACCATGGTAACATACATTTTGTTTTTTTCTTCAAAGTATTCTTTGACTTCAGTGCTGGTTACTGTGAAAGACTCCAGGACATGTGCACCGTTAATGCGAGTTTGCAAAAAAATACAGCCATAGAAGATAAATGCCAATACTCCTGTTTAAACATGTAGTTCAATATCTTAATGAGTCATAAGGCTTCTGGTCTCCTGTTAATTAAAAAAAATTCACTACACAGCTAAACAAAAATATACTCTGTTCAAATATGTTCCAGGACTGAACAACATTGTGTTGTATTGTCAGTGCCAAGGTATATCAGGAAATTATTTGAAGAAGCTTATAACCTGCCTGGTACTAGATAGTACTGTTTAACTGTGTGACCCTTCCTTCAACGAGACCACGGCCTGTTTACCTATGTTTTCAAAACAACTGATTTTATTTCTCAGCTTTTATGTCCAAATGTAACTTGGCTTATTTCAAGTGGGAATGCTCACAGCAAATCATGTTATGCAACAAAACAAGACAAAGGTAACCAAGAATTGAAAATCACTTCTGAAAATTTAGACCAAATCTTTCAATCCATTTAACTGAGTTTAAAATAAAATAAATTTAATAATATATAAAACATTCAGACAAAAAAAATCTGTATTCTGAAATGTACTCAACAGGGGGCCAGATCCTGCCCTCAGTACCACGTCATTCAGCTCACAGGATTCCCCATGGATCTGTGGGAAGCCCTGTGGACCAGGGCCCTGCATATGCTAGATTGGTCACACAGGATCTTGGGCAGTGTGGAGCTCTTAATCCCATTCCCTGCTGGGTGGGGCCTGCAGGGTGACAGTCCCTGGAGACCTATTCCAATGGTGTGGTGATACTGCAGGGCTCCCAGAACCTGATCACAGTGTGCTGGGCCCAGTCCAACCCACAGACTAGCCCCATGCATTTGGCCAACAGGGCCAAAGCCATGATCATCACTGTACTAGGCCCTAAAGAGTTCAGTTACTCAATTCTCACTGAAATTCAAAGAAAATCTGATGAAAAGGCCCCCACATGAGACCTGGACTACTCAAAATCTTTGCATTAACCAATTTTCAAAGTATAACTGTTTTCAGTTAAGCTTAAAAAAAAGTCAAATATATCTCGAGAAAAAGACATCAAATTATTGTTGGAAAAAAAGAATACTTTTTTCTGAAATCTTTTTATTCTGAAATAACTTCAGCGAAATATTGGATTACTTACAATTTCATATTATTGCCACACTTCATCTCCCAATATCTACTGTGTCCATGTGACTCCCGTGATGTACTATCTTCCCCCAAACAAGAGTACAGATGCTGATTAATTATGAGAGATGAAATCTGGCCATTTTTGGCTGACACATTTTAAATTTCATCTTTTCACCAGAGGCTGAAATTTTCCTTGGAAAAATTCAATAGAGATTAGTCTTACTCAGTTTTTGTTACAATTTTCTGTGAGAGAAAAGATTCCAACAAGCTCTATATAAGAGTCTTAAGATAAATATACCTTTGAATATTTTCCAATTAGTAGGCTGAAGATGACAATTATTATAGTCTATATTATAGTTAAGGCTGTCCCAATTCCAGGAACCAGAGTCCTGATTGCAGTTCCAAGGCTGCATGGGGCATAAGCCACAGTCCTTGCTGCTGTTTGCTGTAAGGGTAACCATCCCTGGGCTCTCTCCCACCAAGTGTGCAGCTTAGCACACCCCCCTCTGCCATACTCATTGCCCACCTGCAGTGGGAGCAGCATGCATAGCCCTGCCTCCAAGAATTCAAACAGGAAGCAGAAGCTAGAGGAGAGCAGGGGAACCTAAAAAACTCAGCAGTTGTAGCAGGAACAACAGCATGGAGTGGCAGGTCAGGCAGTGGCAGCTTTGTGGGTTGCATGCAGCCCACAGGCCACCATCTGGACAACCCCATTGTAGAATGAATATCTGCCAGCATTTCATTGAAGAATGCAAGTCCCAATTGTTACTCATTTCACATAAACAAGGATAGGAATCACAAAGCTGCTTGCAAAAAAGCTACATTTATTTTGTTTTAATTTCAAGAGATTTGTGTAGAGTTCGATAATTAAAATTGAATTGTTGTGATTATTGCAGTGTCTGTAACTTTAGCAGAAGTACTAGTGCAAACATGTACTGATATCTAGATTCAAAGATGATGTTATTCAACTCATATATCCAATAAATATTAATGAAAACAATTCCAAGGCAGAAAAAATGAGCCTGAACACATTTCTTCTATATTTTTTTTCCAGTAAATTTCTATCAAAACATACTTTTTGTGGAAAACATATTCTGTTTCCATTTTTTTTCAGCCAGTTCTAATTGTTTCATTACTAAGCAGCTCTGCTAGGACACTAATCTCCAAAAGATCATTAAAACCACTAAGGACATAAATGAGAAGGCAATTTTTCATATATAATGCTTCCTTACACAACAATTGGACAGTATTGAATTTGAAGCCTCTCTAACAAAAAAACAAGAAACAAAGACAAACAGAAAACCCTGCAAGATATTAACTCAGGAACATTAAAAACAGAAGATCTGTGCATGGTCTATTGAGTCCTGTCCTCAGAAAACCTAGTAAGCAGTGTCAGTGCAACAAACTGAACCCAAAAGATGCAATTACCAACTGATGTAACTCTACCATTTCATCCAACATTGTGCCTTGCACACTTATAAACTTAGGTACATTAAATAATTTACTTTTGTTGATAACTATAATGAAATGTAAATATCCTAATCCAACCACCCTCTGCGCAAAGACATTTTACAGAAACACACAGATGCTGCTAATCCCTTCTTCAGCATCAGGCTGTGATTGCTTATTTTGAAATGCAGTAAAACAGTCTCAAATGGATTACTGGAATAAATCATAGAATCATAGAATCCTACAAAATGAGGGTTGGAAGGGACTTCAGAAGGTCATCCAGTTCAACCCCCTGCTCAAAGCAGGACCAGGCCCAATTAGATCATTCCAGCCATGAATTTATCTAGCCGGGTCTTAAAAGCCTCCAAAGATGGAGATTCTACAACCTTTCTGCTTAGTCTGTTCTAATGCTTTCCTATCCTCATAATAAGAAAGTTTTTTCCTAATATCTAACCTAAACTTCTCTTGCTGCAGCTTGAGACCATTGATCCTTGTTCTATCATCTGACACCACTGAAAACAGTCCAGCTCCATCCTCTTTGGAACCCCACTTCTGGTAATTAAATGCTGCTATTAAATCCCCCATTAGTCTTCTCTTCTAATCTTCTCATCTTCACTTCTCTTTAATGCCATACGATTCCCCCATTCCCCTAGATATAAGGCCATATCAAACTTTTTCATAACTAATACTGACCCCAGATTCTGAATCATTCTCAGTTTGGTCCACTGAACCTTCTCAGTTTCTTCAATATTCTTAAAATTTGCCAAACTTGTATGATACGCTTTTTATTTTTATTTTTTTACATAACTAATCTGATCATCCAGTCCGTTCAATATTATACACACACACTTTTTGGTTCATCAGTTGTACTGTCATTAAACATCACAGTATTATATTGAATACTGTGTTTAAATATATTTCTTAATTTGCTACAGTGTTGTGATGAACATTAGTCATTTAATTAACACAAATGTAACACTGTTTTAAATGCATGTAGTTTCTAGAACTCAGCTGGGATCATTAATAGATTCAGCTTGTCAGAAATAAGATCACTGTTGAATGCATATGAATTATAATATATATATAAATACATATTTTATGAAGCTATGCATTCACGAAGTGGAAATTCTTGCAAAAGTTTCACCTGGTTTTCCAAACCATCACATCAACCCCATTAAACTGACTATTGATGGACACTAGTCCTTTAAGAGCTGAGCATGAAAAAAAGAGTGTGTATGCTAACAATATAAAGAGGTCACAATGCCAGGTTATGAGAATCAGCAGGTATCAGGAAAAAAAACTACTGAAGTGCTCTGGGTGCAGGTTTCAGACAAATCAAAGCCTTATCACAGAAGACACCTGTGACATTGCAGAGGTGGGGAGTGGAGGAGAGGAGAGGAAAATAGTCTTCCAAACACTCCTACAAAACCACAGTGACCAAAACTATTACTTCTCAGTCTCCCCTACCAACTACCTGCAGTACTGCAAAGGTGGCCGTGTGTAAAAGATAATTTAAGATTGACCATACGTATGTCAGCAACATGCACAGATGATAAAGGTGCTTTGCCTGTTATAAAACAAAGCCTTTAAAATATCTCATTGGGTGCAAACAAGCATGTGCAGGACCCAGCTCAGGTTTAGGCAGCTTAGTTTAAGCTGCCTAATATGAGTCAGGATCTGTATGTTTAAGCAGGTAGCCAGAGGCAAGTGAGTCAGGGACTGGAAGGTCTGTGGTAGAAGTTTGAAGGAGGGGCTGCCTAGTCCAAGGGTGGGCTGCTCAGAGGGGATTGAAATAGCCTAGTCAGTCAAAGTCGGGGAGTAAAAACAGCGCAGCCCTGCAGCTCTGGAGAGTGTGTGGGCTTTCCAAGCCCCAGGGCTGTTCTGTGAACATGTACAAGCATTTGTTAGGTTTGGTTAATCCCTTGCTGATCTAACATTAATTCACACTGGATGAGAACAAATTTTAGATCAGGCATGCCTTTTTTTAGGATGACCTAACCTCACTTGCACACTGGGGCATTAAGATTGCCCTAACTTTGGTAACACTTCAATGTACCCATTTAGGACATGCAACATCATTAGTCACACTATTTTCAAGAGGTTTATCTTCTTATTTGCTGGTCATCTGATTACTAGATTGATTTTTTTAAATGCCTAAATTAAGCAGTGCTATTTCTTCCTTAAGCTTAGATTTATTAGACATTTATTTCATGTTATGGAAGATTCTGTAATAAAGGTAAGACAGTAGAAACACCTTAAAATATGAATATAATGCATAAAAGTACCATAGAAAATATCAAACTGGAGACTTAAGATTACTTCAGATGCTACCATACTTTTTTTTCTTTTCCTTTTCTTTTGTGTGTGTGTGTGTGTGTGTGTATGACAGAATAATGGTATAATCAAGCAAATGCCTGATGAAAAAACGGTGAAGAAAATCATCTGACTCAAGGCCAGGTCAGTAATTTTCCAAATTATCTACTTTAGGTTTCAGACTTCAGCTTGACCCTAATTAATGCTGTAGGCCACAGGCTGTCTGATTTCCTAATACCAGAGAGCGAGAGAGTGTGGATGTTCAGGAGTAGCATTCAAAGCTGTATGCCAGTCATGTTGTGTAAGCATTTTTCATGCTGGAAGGTGCTAGGAAATCTAGAGCTGGACAAGATTTACTGAGAAAGAATTCACTATGCATGACAAATAAGTCCAAGGAGGTGATACTTCCCCTCTATCGGGCGCTGGTCAGACCGCAGCTGGAGTACTGCGTGCAATTCTGGGCGCCGCACTTCAAGAAAGATGCGGATAACCTGGAGAGGGTCTAGAGAAGGGCCACTCGTATGGTTAAGGGCCTGCAGGCCAAGCCCTATGAGGAGAGATTAGAGAAACTGGACCTTTTCAGCCTCCGCAAGAGAAGGTTGAGAGGCGACCTGGTGGCTGCCTATAAGTTCGTCAGGGGGGCACAGAAGGGAATTGGTGAGTATTTATTCACCAAGGCGCCCCCGGGGGTTACAAGAAATAATGGCCACAAGCTGGAGGAGAGCAGATTTAGATTAGATATTAGGAGGAACTTCTTCACAGTTCGAGTGGCCAAGCTCTGGAACGGGCTCCCAAGGGAGGTGGTGCTCTCCCCTACCCTGGGGGTATTCAAGAGAAGGTTGGATGTGTATCTAGCTGGGGTAATGTAGGCCCAGCACTCTTTCCTGCTTATGCAGGGGGTCGGACTCGATGATCTATTGAGGTCCCTTCCGACCCTAGCATCTATGAATCTATGAATCTATGAATTCCTATTGGAGGAAAGAATGGCTAGGCAGACAGGAACAGTTAATGTATCTGTTGCATTGCTAAGTCAGCCCTTTGAATTTAATATTACCAATGATGGCTAACAAAAGTCATCTGGCCTTGCAAAACACATAGCGGCTGTTGTAAGGAGCCCTTTTTTTTTTCTTTTTTTTTTAAGGCTCTAAATTTAGGCACATATTTCTTCCTAATATGGTGAAACCTAGAGATACATTAAGGAATAAAATTTGTAAGGAGGAAAAGAAGGTTCCTGTGGTTAGGCACTGGAAAAATATTGAGAAAACCTAGATCCTCAAATCCAAATTGTGCCACAAGCTTCTCCATGGAACTTTTGACAAGTCATTGTGGGAGCTGACAGGCAGGAAAACATACCCGCAAAGACAGTGCTTTATCGGAGGAGGCAAAGTGTGAGTTTGCCTTGGCTCTGCAGAATCTGTATAGATTGGGCAAATCAGTGTAGCTTTCTGGCACTGTTATCCAAATCTGATTCAACCACTTATTATATAAAAGCACCAAAAAGCCTCACTGAAGCCCTATACAGACATTGGACAAGCCAGGTCAAACTAATGCAATGCCTCCTCTGGGCATGCAAGGGCACATCAAGCTTAGAGCACTACTTGCCCCCCGCCACATTTGTAAGCAGCCTTTGTGTGCCTCTGCTTTAGTTCCTGTTGTCCAAAATGGGTAACATTTCTTTTCCTTGAAAGGTTGTGGTAGGAATAGATTTGCTACCATGATGGAGACAATATAAATTCTTGATAGAAATTTCTCTTAATCTTTCCAGTAAAAGGGTATTGTATATTTTCCCACCCAAATGCAAAAAAGTAGAAGGCAAGGATTTATTAGGGGGATTTTTTTATTGGACTAACTATGTAGTCAGGATAAAATTAGGTAAGCTTTCAAATTCTTCATCGGGTTTCTTATTACAGGAAGCCAGGCACAGCTAGGTCAGAGACCCGATGACGAATGTCTTAAATGTGTTTCCAACTGGAAAACGGAGTATTTTCATTTTAAAAGTTCTCAAAAGAGCATATTCAATATTATCATTATTCCAAGTAAATATTCAAAATAGGTTTCTTCCCACAAAGAAGCATGGCTAATAAAACTAAACATTTTTTTATGAAGAAAACATTCCAATAATAAATTGACATCATTACTAGCTAGGTGAGTAACCGCCCCTCTCCCCCTTTTCCCCATCCTGCCCACCCCCAAAGCTAAGGTCATTTATGCTTTGTAGGAGTTTCCCCCTCTAGTAATAAACTCTTCAAGCTACCAACACTTAAGCAAATTCTGAAATTTCATCTAGGCAGACAGATCCCTACAGAGCTCTATTGCCTTTGACAGAATTTCAATGAATTCAGTGCTTTTCCCAGTCACATCCAAATGCAAAAGAGGGCCATAAATGAGAAATGTGATGTTCAGAAAGAGATAGTAACAAATTTCACAACAATACCATTTTGAAAAGTACCCAAGTGTTAAAACATAGACTAAAACTTGTTCTAGTAAAGCAATATGGTGCCAGAGTGGGATTTTTAATATTTTTATTCTAACAAAATTCCTAGTATACAAGCAATGACATCAAGTAAAATATGTTTTTTTTTTCTTTTTCTAGATATAGTTATTTCATTTGGGAAACTGGTATCACCTATGCATACAATAGCATTCTCTTGCTGGCATAATCTACCTCTAAATTGAGGAGGACAGTTTATGCTGGTATTCCAATACCTGTAAAGCTCCACCAGCACATCTTAGAGCACTGTAGGGACAGATGCTAAATGAATTATAAGGCACCTAACACTGACACATTGTAAGACATGAAAATTAAACATCTTGCCCTAAATGTTGCTCCTGATCAACAGAGTATGCAGTTAGGTTTCCTGTGCACAGATATCTTCTTTCTCTGCATCTCCCACAGCTGATTCACATTATGCCATTGCTGAACAGGAGGTCTACAAATCTTCAATAAGAATGAAAGGCCACCAGGTTTGTCAGTACTCCTTAGGGCTTCGGCATCTGAATTGGGGGAGGCACCACCCTAATATCAAGATCTAAATCATTCCAGTGGAGTAACTTACCTGAACCAGAACTCTGTAATGGATAGAAACAATGAGTTTGTTATAAAGATACAGCGCTCCCCCAGTTGCTCTTGCATATGGCTAGGTCTGCTGGCACTACCATCTTTGCTCAATAGCTTACTAGCAAGAACACTTACTGGAGAAGTAAGAAACCTGTGCTCTAGGCCCATCTCACCTGGAGGGGATTCAAACCCACATCACCCACTTCCTAGAATACCCTGATCTTCAGGGTATGAGATAAACTGGGCACCCCCCACCCCCTTCTTGTTGAAGCAGGCCTGTTGGGCAGCAAAAGAGTGCAAAAGTTATGGGACCAAGAAAGCATACTGAGGGGAGTATAGATCTGTTAAGAAATTCACTGGGAGGAAGAGGGAGGTCTTGGGTTAGACACCTTTCTGCCAAAATCCTTGTTGTAAGTTGTTACGGTTTGTGGTGTTCTGTTCCATCCCCCCCACCTTTTTTTAAACAAATGACTTCATAATTAAACAACCCCAGTGTTTAATGCACTCTCTTGGGTAGGGTTGAACCCCCTTCAGACCAGGACCCACAACCCAGGTTTCTCAATTCTGGATGCCCATGCATCTGGGCTCCTGAGGAGAAGGTTAGCACCACCACGTTTTCTAGCGAGATGTATTCATGCTTTCAGCACCAGTCACTTGCCATGGGCTGTCACAAACAATCAGAGACTCTCCCCATTTTCATCCCCATTCCAACCAATTTGGATCACAAAAAAGCTTAGGCAGGAGTGCAATATGTATAGTATTAGTCTAGATTGCTTCTGTGCAGCAACCCAAAACTAGTGACTAGAGATCTTTTCAGGCCCAAATAGAGACAATGAGTGTTGGCGCAGCAGCAGTTTTTCAGTCACTGAGCAGAGTCAACTTGAAGCACTCTTTGAGATTTAAGAATGCCTAAGCCCTGCTTAGTTGTCTTAGGAGTTGATGAGAATCTAGCCCTTGGGTACATAGGATTTGCAAAAATATTTAAGTACTTAAAGATGCTAACTGGAAGCTCTCAGGATTTTCAAAAGTGCTTAAGTAGGTTAGGTGCCCAACTCCTGATTCAATGCTAATGATAATTTCATGCTAATACTACTACTACTAAATCTAAGTGAAAGTTAACGTGATTTAGGCCCCTGTGGTCCTAAGTCATAATTGAAACTGGGTACTCTTGCAAAATGTACCCATAATCAATGTTTAGTACACCTCTTTCCTTTCAATGTAGGTATGTGCCCATGTCATGAAAAATGTGGCCAAAGATCAGTCATTCAATGATATATTTTTAAGCATAAAAACTATTCAAGTTGAATAAGAATCACAGATCATTATGAAATGTGAGAATATCTCATTTTGGAGTAAAATTAATTGAATTTTGTGCTGATAATGAAGAAATATTGCTTTAATTATTCATTCCATAGCTTATGCTTGGTTAATTTTTCTCTGGCTCAAAGACAAGATATACCTTTAATAAAAGGATGTTGTTAACAGTTTTCATGATTTTGTTATTGGTTTATGGATACAAATTTTCTGATCTGTGGTGAATTCCCATACATTATATAATCCCATCTATTTCAGCCTAACAAAGTTGCTGCCATTAAAGAAAGCGTTCACTTTTGTATAACCAAAATTTAAACAATAGCTTTAAATGATGAGTAAAAATATTCTAACTGTACAATCACGCAGATCTTAGGGACAGTAAAGATTTCTGTTTCTTTATTCTAATCAGCAGATCCTTTTCAGTGGGCATGTCTACACATGCATTAATGAACCGTAGTTATGGCACTTTAAGTTTACTACCTAGGATCTGGAACCAACTTCCAAGAGAAGTGGTGCTGGCTTCTACCCTGGGGGTCTTTAAGAGGAGGCTAGATGAACACCTGGCTGGGGTCGTTTGACCCCAGTACTCTTTCCTGCCATGGCAGGGGGTCGGACTCGATGATCTGCTCAGGTCCCTTCCGACCCTACTACCTATGAAACTGCTAACTATAATAACAGGTAGTAACTGGTGCTACTGTGCAGTGGCACTGGCACATGCCTTTTTAGTGACACTAATGCACAGTAAACTAATTTTACTGCACATCAGTGCAATAGCACAACTTTTGCCATGATGCACTAATGCGCAGTAGAATTAATCTACTGTGCATTTAGTGTCTCGTGTAGACACATCCAGTGGTAGTTTAGGTCATTTAGATGCCATCTATTTCTTAAACAAATGCACAACCCAACATAACAAAGAAAATTATAAAGTTCTAAAAAGTAGTGAAACTTGAAAAGCTTGAAAATGGTTCAAAGCTGAATCACATGGGCAGCTATCACTGTGCATATCATATTATAAAGAGGCAATGGGTATCATCTCAGATTATGCAGTACTTCATTTCAGATATTTTCATTATTATCATGGATGGCTCTGTACTTTAAAGTGTTGCTGCAGACTTGTTTTCAGGAGACCCAGCTGTATTTGGACATTTAACTGTATGGTTCATTTCACTTGGGTTGGATTAGTTTGGCTGGGATGATATAGTTGGGGACAGTCCTGCTTTCAGCAGGGGATTGGACTAGATGATGTCCTGGGCTAGGGACAGACATTACACAAAAACCAGTTTCAGTGATCAGAAACTGGTTTAAACCTGTAATGAAACAGTTGTTCACTGCACGTAAACCGGTTTGAAAATGGCTGAAACCAGTTTGAGATAAACCTGGTGGAATGTAGTATCAGACTTAACTGATTTGGGTCAAACTGGTTTATGTAATAATGATTCTATTATTTTTTTAGGCTACCATTTTGACTTGAACAAACTCCCATACCATTTAAATACAACAGTTGGTACATTCAGATTTCAGTGGAGACTGGAAAATAGGAATTGCTATATCAGAAATGCATCTATACAGGTAGGCAGTAGTAGTTGTACCAACTGCTTCAGAAAAAGGTACTTACAAAACATTAGTTTAACTCTCCAAGTTTATCCTGAACCCCATCATAATTACACTTTAAATTAGATTTTCTTATGAGGCAGAGAAACATTTAAACATTTTTTCTCTCCAACCCCACTCTCCTGAATCTTCTTACATGCTTGGCTGACATGATATTAAGTTTGCCCGAATCAAGGACTCTACAATCCAGTCACTTGCCCCACTTCCCCACCAATCATTTTGTGTTTCATTTAAGGATTATTACTCAGCAATGTTAATAAAAATATGGGGAACCCCCAAGGCATAAGAGCATTAAAGTTTCATTTATAAGTCAAATTGTAGAATTCTATACATGCAGGAATACAGGAGTGAGTGAAACCCCTGGGTCACTGAAGCCCAGTCCCCTAGTTTTGAAGCCAACTATGTCCTACAGTTGCATACATAAAAGAATCCATCAAATATGAATGTAAAAATAAGTATTCTATTTCTCCATGTAAATTTATTACATATTAGTCATTTATTAGCATGCCTATATTTATAGCTGACTACTACCCTTTTCTTAGAGCTATAGTTCTCTGTAAAGTCTTAGAATGACATCCAGTCATTTTTAAAATGCCTCCAATGTATTTTCCACTCCAGAAACAAACAAACAAAAAACCTTTCCTTGCCATTTCCTTAATACAGTTTGAACAGGGCTTCTTTTACACCCTAATAAATTCTTTCAGACAGACCACATTTTTCCTTACAATATCTACAGATATTTGAATAGCCATCTGTAGGTTAAAGAACTCCAGTTCTTTTTCTCCCTTGGCATTTCCATTAGATTACACATACAGCTACAAAACCCACCGTTGCCATTTTGCTTCCTTTTTGTTCAGAAACAGTGACTTGTTAAAATATAATTCTTTTACTACTTCCATATGGATTCTATTCATTTTAATTTCTTAGGTTTCCTTATGGCTTTCTCTAATTAACCTCTTATTTTTCAAAAACATCCACATTCTAGCTAATGTCCACAGTACTTAAAGGAATGCCTCTGACCCTCTGTCTCATCAAACTTGGGTACAGTAGAACGGCCCAGCTCTGATCCCATTCTGTATTTTCTGAGTTTTAAATACACAAAATGGTTGTTACCGCTCTTTTCATTTCCAAGCTTCTACAGTTGCAATTTTCTTGTGTTCAGTTGCTAAAAATAGAACTGCTTCCAACTACCTGAGCTGGAAACCCACAGAAAAACTAATTAAAGAGCTGGTAAGCAATGCTGCTTCCCATTGAGCAAATGGTAGGATGAGAATACTGTGCTAATGTACCAGAGTTCACATGGCCCTGCGGGTCTGAAATCTATCAAGTGTCATTTATTTAATCATTCATGGTTGTTTGTTTCCCAGATAAATTACCATTTAAGTAAATATCTATTTGACTGTTGAATCAACAAATCGGAAAAAAAGAGCATCTGTTCTGTTATAAAAGAAAAGATATTCTGGACTAGATTCTTAGCTTGTATGAAGAGGCATTATTTGACTAGTTTCATAGAAAGAAATACTCTTTTAAAAGATTTTTTGGTCACATGCGGGCAGACCCCACCAATCATCCTTATAAGAAGGTACCTCTTCATCCCCACTGTTAAGATATAGCTACTGTGTTTGAACTATTACAGCTGGTTGCCCAGTGGATTTTCTGTGTTCAAATAGTTGAGGCTGATGTGCACAAGAAGCTGATATTATCCTGTGTATTTCTCAACTCAGCATGCATTTACGGGCTCTTTGGGCCTGATCCTTTGCCCCGTAACTGAATGAAAGCTATACTGCTCGCTTATACAGAATACGATTTGGACCTCTGGTCAAGTAATCAAATCCATCTCACTTTTCAGCTGGAAGTCAGCTAACAGTTCTTCAAGTGATGCAACAACATCAATTGGACTTGCTTAGTGTGCTGTAAAACCTCAAAACGGAACTTCTTAGACGGATGTTGTATTGTTTTTTGAATCAAAACACATCCTGAAAGAAAGATTCTGAAAGAGACGCATTGTTTAAAATTGCAGAGTTTGGCAATTACAGACTGGAACTCAGACAGCAAGTGTGACAATTTCCCCTCTGCTCTTGGTCTTACATCTCTAAGTGTCCCTCCTTTCTAATCTACGAAGGAAATAGACTGTCCACTTTCCACTGAAAATTCACAGATTTGCCAGAGTATGTCAGAGAACATAAACCAGCTATGTGCTGTCCGTCACATCCTTGTTGTATAGGACAATGTTGCTTTTAGGTTGAAAACAAAACAATCGACAGACACGAGATACAGAGAGATTTTGATAGAGGTGGTCTGATTAATGATTTTCAAACTGCTGAAGTTGGTAAGCACAATTAGAAAGTTAAGCCAGGAGACCCTCATGCATATACACAAGGTACATGGGTGTTTTCTTACTATTCTGGTTTCTACCTAAGCTATTACTTACGGTTTAGCTAAGACAGTCCGTTTTAGTTTATTTGCTCAGACATCAAATACCCAACACCATTCCATTCTTTGCGCATTTGCTTGGTGAACTGACATATGCTTCTGAAATATCTATAAGCATCTTGTTGGTAATCTGCTTCTATCAAGTTAAAATTGATTGCTTAATATGGAAGCCATATACTTCTGTTAACATAAAGTGTCCCTTCCCCTATTTTTAAACAGAAGATTTTGTAATGAAAAGAATAACAATGGTCACACAATTGGCTTTTTCAAAAATTCTGAAATCTCTGGTTACAGGAGTTATAAAGAATGTCTCATTAGTTCTCTTTAGAAACCATAAAAACAATGCAAAAGCCATTCCAGTTTGATCTGTTTGATGAGTAGAATGACCTTGTGATCTTTGCCCATCTCCATCCTGCTTTACACCCATCTATCCCTATGACTCAGGCTATGAAATGGATACATCAAAATGAATATCCCCACAAGAGTCCTGAGCCAGAATATAATTAATGAAACATGAAAGTATAAATTAACTCCAAATGTAAGAAGTACTTCAAAGGCCGCCCTGAGTAAAAGTAACAATTAATACATTCCTTAATTCAAGAAGTGCTTGAAGCAAATGCATTGATCAGAATACAAGGAGAGGGAAATAAGACATGATAATGTTGTTACGCTGACAATAAGTGAGATATTTTACCCCCAAATGAACTATAAACAACGGGTGCAATCATTTACCATGTTATCATAGCACTAATTCCCAAGATTTAAGTTTGTCTCTACCTCAAATCCAAGATATCTACTGTACTGCAGAAAATGTATTCCAAGTAGCTTTTTACTATCCACCAAGTTTCACGCAGTACAGTTATCTATTTAGAAATGAAGCACTAGAGATGAAGCATTAACAGGGTTCAGAACCATTTGGTAACTGAAAACCAGCGAACAAGTTGCTTTTATAGAGTAAATACAAATGCCATTGCTTACCTCAGCTATGTGTGGCATAGGATTAAATCCACAGAGATTGCACACAATGCTCTTGCATCCTGTACACGTGTTAAAGTTGGGTGGATCCTTAGAACCAACATTTAGTTCAGTTTTACAAAGAGGACAAGTTGATTTAGACCGCGTAGTTTTTTGTGGTTCGGGTGGCCCAGACGGTTTTTTGGATTCAGCAACTGGAGGCTTGCTGTCTTTAGCCACAGTCGGTTTCTTTTCTAACTCAGATTCTTTCATGGTTAAAATGTTATCAGCTTTGGGTAGCTCTGGTTTTTCTATCACAGGAGGCTTGGCATCTTTTTTTACAGGTCCTGCTTTTGGAGATGGCTGAGCCTGGCTGGACTCTTTGGATGGTACTTGAAAGGCAGGGGGCTGTGAGGGAGGTGGGTGCTGCTTAGCAGCAGGCCCTGGTGGAGGTCCTGATGACTGAGCTGCTGGCTGACCTGCTGTGGAGATCAAATTTGATGCCTGACTGAAGATTGAAGCACCAAATCCAAAGAGTTTTCCAGTAACTGTTTCTTGTGGAGTTGTAGGTTGAGGTTTGGGAGAATCAGTAATTCCTCCCAAATTAAGACTGAAACGCCTTGTTTGCTCTTGAGCTTTCTGAGGCTGTTGGGGTGAGGGTGGTGGCTGCCCTGGAGCAGGCCTGGGGCCTAAAGCTGCTTGTGGGCCTTTTGGAACCTGCTTAGCATCCATCTTTGGGGTAGCTTTTGTTTGTACCTTCTTAGGGTCTTCTTTCACTTGTGTTGGTGGCCCAACAGGTTTTTGACCTTTAACATCTGATCCAGGCCCAGGCTGAGAAACAAGTCTGGGATCCAGTTTTTGCTGAGACACTTGGGGTAGGCTTTTGGAATCTGGCAGCAGAGGTTTCTCCCCAGCCAGAGACGTTTCTTGCAAGGACTTGGAAGTTTCCGATCTCTGAAGATCCACTGCTTTCTGTTGGGTCGGTGGAGGTTTGGGACCCGCTGAATCCTGTTTTGGACTGGGTACTGAAGAGGTAGTCACAGTGTCAGGCGTAGGCTTTTGTATACTTGGTTGCTTTTGCTTATCTTGAAATAAAGTTGGCTTGGCCTGGTCAGTTTTTGATGGCAGTTCCATTTGCTTAGAGGTCTGTGGAATAACAGGCTCGGTGAGGGGATGTTTTGATTTTACAGGGGGAGAGCCAGACATAGATGGTTGCTTTGTCAATGGAGGGGCTTTTTTGGATTCCAGTGGCTGGGAAGGGTCAGGTTTTTGAGGAACATCCTTCTTTTGAACAGGCTGTTGGGGTTGGGCGGGCGATTTAGTCACTGAAGGCGGAAGGAAAGGTTTCTGTTTGGGTGGGAGAGGCTGTGATGCAGGACCATGAACTGGAGCTAAGTCACCACCTCGTGCTCTTTGCATCTGGCAATTCAAACAGAGCCACTCCTTTATCTGTAGGGGAATGAAATAAGAAAACTATGATGAGGGTAATATAACAGTCATGTAGTAAACATGATATTACTAGCAATATTTTGTGCTAGCATTCCAGGGGAAAGTTGAGTATAAAGGGGGTAAAACACTACCAAGTGAATACTGCTGTACAACAAAACAAAACAACACCCCCCCCAAACTCTTGAATTTCTCATTCACCTCTGAATTCTTACTCTAAGCTCTCAGCCCTGTTTTACAGATCTAGCAACTTACAGAAAACTAAGCAATGGAGGATCAACTTATAGCAATACCAGGAAAAGCTTTAGAAATTTGCTAGCATCGATTTATCTGCGGCATTGTTTCCTGCATTCCTTCCCCGACCATCCCAAAATGCCACTCCTAAAATAGTTTGGCAAATCAAACGTATTTTGATGGAAAGCCATAATTATAATCATTAGAACAAAAGTAAATGCATAATTACCTTTAATTGTTTGAAGATCAAGATCCTCATCTAGCTTATAGTTTTAGTAATGCTTTAAATTACAGGGCACGAGTCACATTGGTACTCTATCTGTACATACAGAATTAGGTACAGAGATGCATTAATGAATCCCATGTATTTACATAGGCCTGCATTGTGCCATCATTTCTGAGCACAAGTCTTCATTTGAAATCAATGAGGAACTTTGCCTAAAAATTGATGGCAATATACAAACCATAATTAGGTGTTCCTGCAATCATTCTGTTACTAGGCTTAAGGATCCAAGAGTAATTACCATATACTCATTATATGCTCCTCCGGAAAAGGGAAGGGAGATAAGAATAAGTTAAGTTTTCTTCTATGCCCCTCAGTACTGCAGCTTCTCACGATCTTTAGGCTTACAATTCCAAAGCAACTGAGAGTTTCTAAGCCATTTTACAGATAAGGAACAGCGGCAGAAAAAGATCCAAGCCCAGATGCACAAAGGTCTTTAAAACACCTATATTCCAATTTTCTCCCTAACTTTCAGTGAAATAGGAATTAGGCACCTAAATTATGTTCTGGGTATAAGTGACCTGCCTGCCACCTCAAAGAAAGTGGTAGGGCAGGAAATTAAACTCAGAGCTTCCGAGTCCAAGGCTAGCACCCCAACCCCTGGAGCATCCTTCTTTTATTCTCATGCACTTATAACACTACTTAAAAGAGTGGAACAGAACAAGCATTGCATTACTTCCCTAAAAAGAATCCACCCAACTGGTCTTCAGGTCTAGAGATCTTGAAGGGGGAAATTCAGAGGCATAACTAGTCAATTCTGTACCTGCGACAGTACTGTACATACATGAGTGTACACGCATGCATGCACAGGTTCCTCCCTCACTATGCACCTTCCCTGCAGCAGCTCCAACTCCCACAGTGAGGGGGAATGAACAGCAGGAGCACCCACTGCCAGAGGTTCACTGTTGCTGGGGGAGATGGTGCCTTTTTTGCCCCTAACACACATCTCTAACAGGTCTCATTTCTACCGAAAGGTGAAAAAACACCCATAGAAATGCTGCAGGGGGCAAAGTTAAGCGATAGCTCCCCGACATGAGATTATCTCTGATGAGACAACTTCCAGATAATACTAAAGCTGAGGAGTTATAGTGCTGTTCATTATAGTATTTATCTTTTGCTTTTCTATTTTTATTAATTCCTTTGAAGGGGAAGGTAGGGCATAGGTACAGACAGGAAACCAGTGACATCACCTCTTCTGAGTGAGCTGAACTCCCAAGGCCAATAAGAGGTGCACAACAGAGCAGATCACACTGATACATAATTCTCTAATAGATCTCTTGATTCTTAACACAGGAGATAGAGATTCAAGCACCTTGATCCCTCCATTACAAATCCTTGCCCTCACCATGCCATAAAATGAAAGCAAGGGCATATTGCATGGTGAAGGTTTTCCCTTTGAAGAAAATGATACAAGGCTGCAATACAGGAAATATTAAAAGACAGATTGAGCTCTTACACCATGCATGCAGTTCCCTTTGAATCAAACTCAGGTTGCACATGGGGAAATTAAAATTAAATCAGGCCGTGGCTGCATTGGTACATCATACTTATCCTGCTAATGCCCTTCAGTCCCTGTACACAGATTTACAATAGCCAAAGAAGTACTAAACAGAATACTGTCACCAATATTAGGTTTTCTTCTCTCTCTCTTTTTTTAATTTTCACAGAAAATGTGGCCTTAGATCATGTTAAGCAGCTCTCAGCAGCATTTTCAACACCAACATTTTATGATTGAACAGCCTTCAAAGTGAGAAACTGATTAAAACAAAATAAAACATTTAATTTCTACAGTGAATAAAGGAATAAAATTCACAAGTGAACAGGGGTGCCACTTAAATCCTGCTTTGGTTATTTAAAAAGTGTAGATGGACATTCTGCACAGTTTCAAATTTTTTTCCATACTAAAATGACCTAAATTATGACAGACAGTTAAATTCTTATTACCACATAAACGTAACAACATCGTAGAAAAAGTGTTACGTTTTCCTTTAACTTGTGTTTTATTTCAATTAATGACATTTTAAAAAACTGAGGGTCTTTTAGTTTCTTCAGATGCCTTCTTTCCCATATGTTATGGTAAAGGGTAGGTAGAATATATGGTTAAAATCCAGGCTGCTTTCAGTACATAATCTGAGTCTAAATAGACAAACAAGAGTTAACCAAGCCTGTGTTGCAGCTAGCAACATACTAAACCTTAAGCCTTCATTTGATATTTTAATGTGTTTATTTTATTTTATGGATCAAAAGAAAACTTTTAAAAGAAAAGTTAGCATGCAACTCCCACGACTAAACTTTAAAAGGAAAATGTGGAAGTTTTACTTTATTTTTTGCTTTTAAATCTCTTCATTTTAGGCATAATTTCCTCCCATGCACTTCAGTGGGAGGAATGCAGTGCTAAAACTTGAGTACTATTAAAACCAGTACCTGCCTTCTTAAAATACATACACACTACAGCTTTCGGATTTCCAAATAAAAGAGTCACAAGATAAAATACATTAAGAGCTGCATTTTACTAACTACAACATTGAATCATGGGATTGTCTGTGCTTCTATTGCAGTCAGAGAATTTTGCTGTTGATTTAAATGGGAGTATATTTAGACTGTATCCAATGATGGTTTTTCACAAGTTAGAGACAAAGACTTTATTGAAAAAACTGGCAAAATACTGTGAACAAGAACCTACCGACCCAAAGAAAATGTGCATGGGAAAACCAAGACACTTGCATGCCTCGACAGAGGGCCTAAACAGTCTTCTAACAGCCAAAACCCCAAACTGATCTTTTTAGTACTCACAGTCATTTTTAAAAGTCCTGTGTATCCACAACATGCACTCCAAATTCAGAGAAATTGTTTTCTTACATAGTGGATGCTTCTAAAGAAAAGATAATTGATCCAATCTAGACTGAAACCTCAAGGACACAGAAAACATACAATATGATTACCCTTTTTCTTCCTTTCAAAGATCCAGTGGGATTCAGGACATGTGTCCAATACATAGGATCTCAACCGTCAAATGCTTTGCCTTACATTTTAAACAAATATTTTTGGAACTATTACAGAATGTTCTGTCATCTGCTACCGATTTTCTCCCTCTTATGTCAATGCAAAATAACAAACAAATATATAAATAAGAAAATGTATTATAGATGCTAATAAGCCATGCATTCAGAGGAAATGATAAAAACCTCTCTAAAGACTGCATTAATTAAAGAATAAGAATTCTAAATTGAGTTTATTTGCTATTTTCCAGAAGTATTGTACATGAAAAGTGATCGGACAATAACTGCACCAGTGCCTAATTCAGCTGCTTGCCTTTCTGTGTGTATTCAGTCTGCTTGCAGAGGCAAAATGTGGGCATCTTTTGGCCGGTTTGGGAACATACACACCTCTATGATGCCTAATCGAATGACACCAAGAGGAATCGTTATTTTATTTCAAGAATAAAAATTAAACAAGATAATACTAAACTAGGAAGATAAAACAGCACATTAGCCAGCAAGTTTACACTGCATCAAAAAGGTGTAGTTGCAACAGATAAGAAATGACAAGTCTCTGAATCCTGTAGCGAGCAGAGGAGCAAGTTCAACTGCAGAACAAATAAAACAGGGATGAAAGGTATAGTTGAAAATGTCCTTTTCATCTGAAGTAGCCTGTACAATACTAAAAATAAGCCTTCTTTTCCTTGAAATATGGTCAGGTCTGCATAGCGATTAATAAGACTTGCTAATGAAGCACAGGAAACATTGTTTTTGCAATTTGGGGCCTAAGTCAGCACACTATTCCTGATATACCCACACTTCTAACTATAGAAATGGCCCTGAAGAACTATATCTCACAGGGCATGTCTACATGTGTCACTATGGAAGTACTAAATCACGGCACAGTAACAGCCCATACTGTGCCATACACAAGGCGCACGTTATTTTTTAACAGCTACTTTGCTGTAGCAGTGTGCTATACCAGGGGAGCATGTCACTACGGCAAAGTAGCTGCAGGTCACGTGTAGATGCCCACAGACTCTATGTTGCCATAGCATGTTGATATGGCTATGTCATGTCATATGTAGATGCACCCATGGTGTATGCATGGTAATAATTTTGGGGCAGTTGTAGAGCATTACTTTATGTTATTTTTAATCAGGCCCTTTTAAACAATTTAATCCTGAACTACAGGAATGTAAAGCTATTTGAATTGTATCATAATATAAGAAGTCACTTCCTCTCATTTATCACAAACTTAAAATATACTACAGCACAGGGCTGTAATTAATAATGCAAAACTTCATACTGTACAAAAAGGCCTTTTGGCATGTTTGGTACTAAAATGTCATTATTTATATAATAAGAGCTATCATAAAACAAAATAATGAGCACCATCTTTTGATAAGCTCAGTTTTGCCTGTAGTTTTTCTTATGAGTCTATGAAAATTAATTTCCTATACAGAAAATATGTTTTAAACTG
Organism: Crocodylus siamensis; assembly: GCF_052110815.1. Taxonomy (NCBI): domain Eukaryota; kingdom Metazoa; phylum Chordata; order Crocodylia; family Crocodylidae; genus Crocodylus; species Crocodylus siamensis. The sequence continues at coordinate 17,318,291 of NC_143398.1, read as the reverse complement.
CTTTGTGCATTGCACAGGAACTACAGCAAAAGCTGTGTTAACCGGCACTTTATTAAACGGAAACCTCTATTAACTGGCACCCAAGGGATGCGGCAAAAGCAAAACTGGAAGTACCATTCCTGGGGGACTTCCCATTACGCCTCCATGAGCCGAATTTTTCTTTGCCACTTCTTCGGCCCATGGCCCAGGGCAAAGCAGCCTGTGCGAGGCAAAGCAGCCTGTGGGGGGTCCCCACTCCCTGTCCACCAGTACACTGATGCCGGGGAGTGCACCAGACAGTGCACATTTGATTAACCAGCATATTTGATTAACTGGCATCCCCCATTCTCAGAGCTTTTACTGTAAATCATAATTTGACACACTATGGCCAGGCACAGACATTACACTTTTACTGGTATAAGTGATCAGAAAGTGGTCTACCCCTGTAACAGAACAGAAGTTCAGCATATATAAACTGTTAAATAATGGAATAACCCGGTCTATGCTTTGCTCCCACACCCCTGCCCCCCGCCCCGCCAAGGGCAAACGTGTTTTGTTCACTACCAACCTAAGCTACACCGCCTATGGAAAAGTGTGTAACTTAGACCAATTCTGCCTCAGGATATCTGAACATCTGTACCTAGTCTATAGGGGTTAGGATATGATGATTGGTTTAATTTACCTGTGTCTAGATTTAACCTACTGAAAACATCTGCATGATTAACAAGAGATACAAGTACCAAACTACCCTGTAGATCACAAAAGGTTAACAAAAAAAAGTTCATTTACATTTCACAAAAAGCATCCAAGCAAGGGAATTTCACTGGGATTTGACAACAGATTATCCTGTCTGTTTAAAAGAGGACTCAACCATACTTCCTGCTCAGTTATTACCCAGAAAACAGCATCTCAAATCACATGATTAACTGTAGTAGTAAATTACAGTTGCTGAGCAACAGTAATAAGGGTGCAGATGGCTCTCTGCAGTTGACATCTTTAGTTATGCAGATTAATTTATAATTTACTTGTGCTAAAAACTGGATAGGAGAAAGTCTTGAACTACAGGTAATTTTCTCAAAACCTTGTATTTACTGTTTTAAATTATCAGATCCTTCCTGCCACATTTCAGAATTTGTTCACCCTACTTCAAATGCTTTTATACATTTATCTTTAGCATGATAGAAACAGGAAGCCAAAACAATTCTTACCTGAACTTAAAACAACAATTTAGAGATGCCAACTTCTTTGCCAAAAGACAGAGTAATGGATGGGGGTTAGAATACTTAAAAGGAGCATGTCATAATGAATAAAAATACTCTGTATTTCCTCAGAAATTTTCATTTAAGGATCATAATTGTTTTCCCAACAAAATCTATTTAGGATAAAAATATAAAGTGGGTCTTGCTTCTAGTGAAGCATAATTAAAGGAGTTGCCAACAGATTAATTTAATCCAAAATCCAGAAGTGCAAACTGCACTTACTATACATCTAACATAGTACAAACTGCAGTTTAGTAATAAAGGAACTCTAGTGACTTGGAGTATTAAAAAATATTTCTTGCTACTGGATGATTTCGCTGTAAAAATGTGAAAGAATTGTTTTGTTTTGGATACCTAAATGAAGAATTTTAAGTCAGATTGTCGTCTGATGTCAGTCACCCTGGTATTAATCTAGATTTCCCCAGTGCAATTCTGAGCTGAATATGAATCAATATTTTACATTTAAAACTCTAGCACCATTTTTTTTTTCATTCTGTCCACACTTCCTGCTTACAGAGGTTTAAAGATGGAATGAAACATTTACAACTTTTCTATTTTATGATTCCTACTTTATGTCCCCATCAGTAATCACCCTGTAAGGCTAAGTGTATACAGGGTTGGCTCTGCCAAAGCTATTTGTACCACTATGATAAAGCTTAGACTTAGGCTGTGTACAGGTGTTCATTTATAGCAGTGTCCACCTGTGCACTCCAGAGCTGGCGTGCAGGGCCAGTCTGGCAGGGCGCTGAATGCAGTTTGCCCGCTGTCGTAGGAAGCGCCCATGCAACCTGCATGCCTCAGGCAGTGCAGGCCCTAGAGTGAGCTGGAGCATGCTACATGCAGCGCAGGAGGCACGTGCTAAATGAGGAAACCTGCTAGACCAGGCCCCTCTACCCCTCAACAGCTCACCAAAACTTTCTAGGTGGGATGGGGGCATGGGCAGGTGGGGAGCAGTGTTTGGGAATGGGATGGGTCAGTGACGCTGCGATCAAGGGCCAGGGTTGCAGGGTGGTGACAGCATGGGGTAGAGCAGAGCCACAATCTCCTGCCTGTACCGCCCTATGTTGTCACTGCCCCAAGATCCCAGGGTCTTCCCAGCACCACTTGCCTGCCTTGCTCTTGGACACCATTCTCCACCTTCTCACAGCCCCATCCCAGCCGCCCAAGCAATCATCCTGCCCACACAAGTCCCACCCTCCAGCAGTTGGTGCAGATCAGATAAGCAGAAGTGTTCAGGTAGTGGAGCAGCAGCTGAAGCTGCTGGAATGAGCTGCCACTGCCAGGGCTGCCAGGAAATGAAGTCCCAAGCCCCACTGCATACTCGGTGCCATGCTGTCCCAAGCGCCATGCTATCCCAAGCCCCACTGCATACCTGGGAGTGGCAGGACTGCCTACATACACCACAGCCCAGGCTGGCTCCACACTGGGCTGGGTGGGATTGAGGGACCCACTGCAGGCCGGAAAAAAAAAAAAATCCCTTGGCATGCTGGATCCAGCCCATAGGCCATATTTTGCCCACCCCTGAATTTGGGCATAATTAACAGGTTAACCATGCCTTAATTGTAATGCCTTCCAGAGGCCTGCATGTTATAAACCATGGATTGAGCTGAACTAAAGTTAGAATTATGTAAAAATATTAGTCAAGACTGTGAGTGAGCTCCCTGAAAGACCTGTGTTGTACACTCATTAGTCTCAAAGAGAAGTTGAAGAGGATATCTCATATATAACCAGAACCTACAGAATTAAAAGCTTTACGGCTCCAGTCAATCTACCATTTTGGATTTACCAGGGTAAAGAACTTAAGTTTGCATTATCATAGTGCAAACTACTGCTTAGTTTGTGTTAGTTTGCATTCTTTCTGGACCACAGAGAATGAGTATCTACTACAACTACCAGCTATAAGAGATATACATTTAGTCCAACAGACAGAGAAACATGAATGTTGGTCCCAGTTCTAGGAAAAGAGAAAATAAATCACTGTCAGCCTTTGTAAGTTTGTTACATTCAAAGCACCCCTTGGAAATTGCCAGCTCTTAGCATCCAGTTAGTGTTTGATTATAGAAAAAGAGCAATGTTTTCTATTACACAGAACTCAGAAATACCACAACAACAAGTCAGAATGCTTTGGTTGCTATATATCCTTACTTGAAATATCTGGGTTTATCATGTGATAAATGCAACCCAGGCATTTGCAACCCACAGCACCCTTAAAAGGATCTCATGGAACCCTGATTGAGAATTGCTGATATAGAGGAACATGATTCTTGGCCCCAGTTGCAGGAAAGAAAATTAGAAAAGTGCTATAGAAGTACTCCCTTTGAATTTTTTGCTCATGTCAGTGGAACTACTTATGCTCAAATCTGTGCTGTACTGGAGATCATGGATCTGGTCATGATGGTTGTCACAATAGGAAATGAATGAAAATAAAGGGTAAAAGATGTAAAAGGGGAGGGGGCGGGGAGTAAGTTGCATTAAAAAGTACACATTTGATCTAAATTTGTATGCATGAGAGATCAAAAGGGAGAACTATGTTTAGTGTATGGATTGGGGCTTTATTTTCTTTTATGTAATTGGTGCTAGGCACACATATACTATGGCAATCAATGGAGTATAAATACTTAAACAGATTACAGGGACATATGTTAGCAAACACATGTTATTTATGGTGTGTTTTGGTCTAGACTGCATTGTACAAAATAGGAAGTCTTCACTGTTAAGTAATTCAGGCAGAGCACTGGATGACCAAATGACAATCTGTCCTCCTAGCATCAGAGTTATCCCTTTGGCCTTGATTGTAACGTTTTCTCTAGTGAATAAAGTTGAAAAGGCTTCATAGAGCAAGTGTATTTTAAATAGTTTTGAATGTAAATAGCGTGAACCATGCATCCAATTTGCTTTATAGTTTGCAAAACTACTAGTTTCTTCATTGAAATGCTTCCCAGGATCTACCTCATTTTGATGCCTATTCAGGAATTACCCCACTAAAGGACACTGAAATTTAAGAATTACCATACTTGGGAAGTGCTTCTCATGATTTGGTCCCCTACTGCTGCCAGGGTCCAGAACCTGTTATTTTAACAAAAAAACAACTGTGCCAAAAAGCCCTACGGAAGCAGTTATAACAGCTGTGCCCAGGAATGATTCAGAAGTACATGAAGAAAATCTTACATTCTGCACCTTTACTCCACTGTAGGTTAATTTTCCCTTCTGCTGGGACTGATAATTTTGGGATAAAGGCTTCACCTTAATAACTAATGCCAAACATAAGTAGATAAAAAAACCAAAAAACACAACAGAAATGGTGAATGCAAAGGTTACTGCTAAATGACAGGTAGGTGCACAGGAACTGAGAATTCCAGCAGGAAACTGAACAAGGTTTGAAGGAGAGCATCTGAAATCAGAATGTACTTCTATACGTATCATAATGACCAGTAATCACCTCTAATCTTCAAACAGTTGGATGGAAAGAGAAGAATGCACAATATCTCATAAAGGATGATGCAACAAAATTTGGTAGAATTGGAAAACAAAAAAGTGATAAAGAAAAATATTGAGCAATATTCAGGCAGAAAGACGGGCTTGATGGAAAACAAAGTAAGGAGTTGACTTTTCTCTCTGTTACATTGAGATGGCAGCAAGAAGGCCAGAATGAGATTTCAGTGAGACAGTTATAAATGTGCATCTGAGCAGAAAGGGAGAGGTATATGTAGGAATCATCAGCATAAAACTAATAGCTGAATATATTAGAAGTGAAGTAGTTTCATTTACTGAAATGATTTCATTGTGGAATAAAATGTACTACCCATGTTTATTTCAATGTATGATATGAAATTCAAATTTCCTTTTACATATGTATGCAATCAGATGGTCTTAAATGAAGCTGTATTTGTCATCTCAGCATGTTGAGTTTTACATACAGTACAGTACCTGCCTAACAAAAGGAAAAAAAAAAAAAGAGGATGTTCAAGTACTTACTGCTCCTCTCAGTAACTCTTAGACAGTTTTGTTTAAATTAATTTTCAAAGCGTCTTTAATATTTCCAAGGGCTAATCTGACATTTTACAAATAAACCAAATTTTGTGTTCCTGTTGTATCAAATATCAGTACTATCAAATTAATATTTCCTGTGGTTGGTTAAAGATTTTTCTTTAACAGTATTTATAGATTGTGCTTTTAATATCAACTGTTCAAAACCCAGACAATAATCTCATTTTTTCCCCAGTGTTATGATCCAACTTTAAGATCCCATACTCAGGTCTTGGAAGTGTTACTAGGGGCTACGGTTTAAATACAGGGCACTTACACAAGTTAGATTTTCTACATGATTGGGCCCCTGCCATGACATGTGCATGGCTGCAAAGCACTTTTAAAGTGGCTAATTGCATGAAAAATTAATCATCTTCAAATGAGGTATTAGTTGAAGGCACTCTCCTTTAGAGTGCCTTTGGGAACTTGTGTTCCCTAGGGGTAAGTTTTCATGTGTTGGGCTGGTCTGATGCAGGGGGAGGAGGGAGGCGGAGGGAGGGAGCATCTCTGAGCTGCTGGTTGGTGTTTGCTCTCCAGTCTGAGCTGGAGGTGGAGGTGGAGGTAGAACAGAGCCCTTTCACCTATTGGATCCAGCCCAGCTCTCCCCAGTATCCCATCCAGGGTACTGGGGGGAACCCATGAGGCAGGGGGGCTCTGTTCCACCCCCTCTCTCCAACTCAGGCAGAGCAGCAAACCTCAGCCAGCAGCTCAAAGCTGCTCTCCCTCTCCCTCTTCCCTTCCCACTGACAGCCCTGGAACTGGGGGGGGGGGGGGCAGGGAGGGAGTGGTGCTGGGGAGAGGGGTTCTGTAGGCAGGCTCAATCCCACTGGCCAGGAGGGCAGGTGCAATCTCCCCTGACCCAATAGGAAAACAACTATTGCATCAAGGCAGAGGGAAAGGGGAGGCACTGTAACTCACAGCAGTTTATGTAAAGCGCCATGAGGTAGAGTGGGGGTATGGATGTCTGAATGTCTGTCTGTGCTCAGAATGCTTTAGTAGTTTCCTTTTTACCCTAAGAAAACACTTTCCTAAAAAAACAACCCCTGATATCCCCCTTCATCAGTAAAAGTTCATGGTTACTCCCTTTCAACATGCCCTTCAATTGGGAGTAAGGCATAACTCATCTATCTGCTAATATAAGAATTTGCAGACATCAAGTCCAGCTATCTCCACCCTGGGCATCCCAAGAATAGACTCAAATGATCTTGGAACGTAAGCTGATAGCCTCTGCATAGTAGTGCAGTGTGTTAAAAATGGGCTACTACAACAGATGTATTCTTTTTTTAATAAACATTTGGGAAACCAATATATAATCAACACTGCCAGATGCAGTCTGCCATTTCTGAGCCAGGTAGCATCCAAAAATATCTCTAGTACAAGTACATATAAATAAAGTGTTGTGATTATCACTGTTTCTTTTTGTTGTCTTTCAGTCTTTCATATAGCACTCCACAGCAGATCGTAATTATTGATATGTGCAAATTTAATTTCTGAATTATAGCCTAGTCTATGCTGCTTCTCACTGACTTTTCTGACCATCTAAGTTAGCTAAAACAGGAAACCCAAAACAAAAGCATAATCCGCCATTCTGTCCTTGCTGCTTCCCCACCAATTTGTCAGGTTTTAGTTTGGTGTCATTTCTACTGTGTTCAAATTCATGAAAAACCCTAAAATTGGAGGCACCAAAAGGATACAGGAAGGCAAACTTAAAACTATCTTTGCATATTAAAATATAAAGACCCAAGTACTAATATGAAGTCCTATATCTTTGGAAGTGAATTAAACGCATAGTGGAAGAATATAAAGGTGGTTAGCAAAGTTATTCTGAAGCTAGCTAAGAAGGCAGTGCATAGTGGCACCTTAGGGACTAACTAATTCAGAGAGGCATGCACTTTCATTTGCAACAACCTACTTCACCAGATTCTTTGTTCTAGCATCTGATGAAACAGGTTTGTTGCCTACATAAGCTCATGCCTCTCAACTAGTTCGTCCCCAAAGTGCCACTCTGTGCTACCTTCTGCCTAAATGGAAGGGGATATGTTCAAGCTAGTGCACCAATCAGAATAATACAAATTTATTTCCATATAACATAGGTCTCTAATTACAGCTAGAATGGTAACTAGGATTGAAAATATAGACAGTCCACAGAGGGATCTCTCTTAATAAATGGTCTGTCAGACTGAAATAATAGAGGGAACATCAAGCTAACGATTCTGAAGCAACCGATGTGAAGCAACGGATGTAAATCAACAAAGCTTCAAAGCGTACTTAGACCTATAGCCATTGTAAACACAAATGGGTAGTTGAATAAAAATAATCTTTTAAAATCTAATCTGTTTTTCACCATCTGGACTATTTGTTTACTTTCCTTATCTCACTCAGCAGAGGCAAGGAATACAGGCTAGTTCGTTTCATTTTTATTACTCAGTCAATTCCTATATCAGTTTATCTTTCTGGTTCACCTAGATCTGAAAAACACTATGGTGTCTGGCTTAGAAACGCAGCAACAGAATATGAAAAAAGGAAGGAAAGGATGGCGGGCAAGCAGGAAAGCATTCGCTTTTTTTTTTCTTGTTGTTGTTCACACTGTGGTAGTGCTTGGAGTTGCAGTCATAGAGACAAATCCTTGCCATGATGGGCACAATACAAAGAAGTGTTATTTCACACAAAACAAAAATTAAAAAGTTCCCCTAAACAAAAGGGGTACAGACATTCCAAAAGCCTGAGGCAGAATCGATCTAAGTTACGTGGTTTTCTGTAAGTGGCGTAGTTTAGACTTGTAGTGAACAGAACACAGATTTACCCTTTGGTAGGGAGGGCAAATCTTAGACCTGGTTCCGCCACTTTCAATCCAGTCTGTGGGTGTGTCTACATGTTCATGAACGTGCAGTACTTGCTTAATGAAGTACTAACTAAATGCACAGTAGGTACAGTTACTGCACAGTACCGCCGGTGCACGTTTTTTTTAGTGATGCTTATTGTACACTGGTCTAATATTAGTGTGTGGTAGTGTATTAGCACAGTTTTTGCCCGGCACGCTACTGTACAGTGTTATTACTGTGAATTAAGGATCTCATGTAGATGTGCCCATTGTGTGCCAAACTTCTGTTCTGTTATGGGTAAGCGATCGGAAACCGGTCTATACATCAGTAAAAGTGTTATATCTGTATACCTGGCCTCAGTCTCTTAGCCTGCTGCAACACTTCTAACAGCTGTCCATTTTCTGGCAATACCTTATCAAGTGTGTAAGGCGATATCTGATAAAGTCAGCATCGTAAATTTTAAACGGTTTGTTAAAAAAATTGATGTGTGAAAGTACTCACCTCTGTTATATGTGGGTTGGGATTAAAGCCACACAGGCTGCAGACTACGGTTTGACACTGTGTGCACGTGTTGTAATTGGCTTTCTCTGGAATGTGCAGCAGCAGTTCAGTAGTAGTGCAAAGAGGACAGAAGCTTTTCTTTGGGGCAGATTCAGCAGGCTGGGCTGCAGTTGCTTGTTTTTGTGGCAAAGGTTTTGCAGGCCCTGGCTGCTGGCCTGATGGTCTTGTAGGTCCAAGTTGCTGTGACGGTGCCTTTCCTGGCTGCTGCGATGGTGGCTTTGAAGGTCCCATCTGCTGTGGTGGTTGTTTCATAGGTTCTGTTTGCTGAGGAAATGACTTCCCAGATCCAGGCTGCTGCAAGGGTTGTTTTGTAGGTCCTGTTGCCTGAGGAGATGGCTTTGCAGGTGCAGGTTGCTGAGATGGTTGTTTAGCAGGCTCTGTTTGGTGAGGGGATGGCTTTGCAGCACCTGTTTGCTGTCCCGGTGGCTGAAATGCTTGCTTTCCAGGTCCTGGCTGCTGTGACAATGGCTTTGTGGGGGCAGGTACCTGGGATGACACTCTAGCAGCATCTGATTGCTGTGGTAATGGTTTGGTTGTGCCCAGTTGCTGCGGTGCAGGTTTTGCAGGGCTCTGCTGTTGAGAAGCTGGCAGCATGGGTTCCGATTGCTGGGTCTGAGATTTTGGTGGGCCTCGCAGCTGAGATGGAGGTTTTGCTTCTTCTGATTGACGGCCTGCTGGTTGAACAGGCCCTGGTTTTTGAGCTTGCTTAACTGCCCCAGGTTGCTGCTGATGAGGTGCTGGTTTGGAAGGCCCTACTTGCTGGGATATTGGTTTGACAGGCCCATGTGGCTGAACCACTGGCTTTGGAGGTTGTTGCTGAGCTGGATGTTTTGCAGGTCCCTTTTGCTCCTCAGGCTTCCCTTGGTCTTTCTGAAAAACTTTTTGTTTCCTGTTGGCTTCTTCCTGTGCTGCATCTGACTCTGATATCAAATCAAAAGGATTGAACTTGTTTACAACCGATGTGACTGCACTTAATGGATTGGCCTCTGAGAGGAAGCTGGGCATCATACTTGGTTTCTGGTCTTCTTTAAAATCAGTCCTGGATTTCGATTCCCTCAAACTAGTAGAAGAAGGGCTCCTTCCAGGTAACCGTTGCTCTGTTTTCAATACATCTACTGTTCTACTTTTACTTAAAGTGGATGGCCCTGGATCTGGAGGCTTGCCTGCTTGTCTTGGATAGTGGTTTATATCATGCTCAGGATGTCTGTGGAAGTAAAAATAAGAAAATAAATAAACAGATATAATGAAAGGCACTAATTTTGAATTAGTGCCAATTACTATTGAAAATGAATATACAAACAATAAAGATAATGAAACTAAATTTTAAAAAACACATAAAACATATGCATGAGCTTATCCCAACAATTTACTTATTTTACTCATATGAATAACATTAATGTTACTCAGTTGTTTAAATTAGATATTTGCAAGATCAGGACTTAAAAATATGGAGTATCTTTTTTCTTATTACTCCAGTAATCTTTACATGCATAATTTGGTCATGGTCTGTCTGATGAAGTATTTGGAAAATAATCTAACACAAAGACCATGTTTACTCAGAGCATTTTCTCATTGCAAGTCTGAAGCACTCCAAAAATAAGCTGTGACTTTCCATTTCACCTAAACCCAAATGACTAACTTGCCATGGTTATCCCTTGGGGTATTCTGTTCAAAGGTGGAGACAAAGAAGAGAGAAAGAGAGAGAAGTGTTCCATGATTAGCAGATCAAAGCCCATTCATTCAAGGAAAGTACTTCACATGTTAGAAAATATTTATGCAATTGCGCTCTGGCTAGCTATTCATGCCAACTTTTAAGGATTTATTTACAATTCAATCTGCAGCAGAGATTTTCCCACCTAAAATACTGGAAGATCAAGACATAGATGTATCTTTTATTGTTTTATTTATTCTGACATTCATGAATTAAAAAAAAAGCTTCTATAAGATGAGGTGCATACTGGCAAAGAGAACCACTTCTTTGCAGCTGTCACTCAGAGCACTGTAACTATTCCCCGAAAAAAATAGAGCTTGTTTGACAACACAAGATGTCTGATTCAGTCTGCAGGTGTTCTCCCTTTGACCAGTCTCATTTTGCGTTGCTCTTAATAAAGTGGATGAAACTAGAGAAAGAAGGAAGTGATGTCCAGAAAATATCTTTAGGTGTGTTATGGTGTTTGTTTGTTCCTGTACTGGGTTATAACTAGAGGTGATAATATTCTATGCAGTGCTATTGTGCTTTGCTAACAGGGTGTGATGTGATGTTATATTCAGTGCTATCATTGCACTTTTGCTGGAGGATGGTAGATTTTTTTCCTGTGCAACTGTTGCAAGCATGCAGTTTTCAGCTTCAGCTTCACAGCATCGATTAAAAATAGCCTAGATTTCCAAACATGCCATTTCTTATTTCAAGATAATGAAAAATAGGCAATCCTTCATAACTTTTAACATATTTTTAAAAAGCCTGTACTTTAGGACTACAATAAATAAGTGGTTGAGCACAGATTTTTAATTAACAGCTTCATCATAAGTTGGAAAGTTACAAACAGGAGTAGCGTTTATTGGATTCCAAATATCTCACGCTACTTAAAGAACACTCCTGAACTGATTAATATTTTAAGCTTTCACTAAATTCATGGCAATAATAAATAAGCAATGCTAGAAAATGATAGAGCAACTGTCTTGCTCTCAAAATTCTAGCAAATAGTGACTTTCTATTGGTTCTGAGACTAACTTTTTTTAAAAGTTTATTTCAAATATCAAAATGAGTCTCTGGGAAACAAAGGCTGCCTATACATGTACTCAGTGGTGGGGGAGGGCTGCATTTTAATTAGAGTAGTTCCTGAGCAGGGTCTTTAATTAAAATGCCTCACCATCACATTATTAAGCTCCTACCCATTTAAAAATGGCCACAGGATATTTTATCTAAACCTCATTTGATGAGGTTTAGTTAAAGCATCCCACAGCTGTTTTAAAATGTGTGGAGGCTTAATACACATGAAGTTGTGGTAAAGATTAATCATTTCTGCTCCAGTGCATTCTAATTAGAATGCCAATGAGCATGTGTATAGGCAGGCAAAGCTCTCATACATCTAATATTGTGTTGTCTATACCAGGCTGCTTTCTATAACACAACTTCTATAATAGTAAACATCTTACTATTTTTCCTCCCTGGTAGTGACTTTGAATAATGGGAGCTACGTACAGATATATAAAACTGAAGCCAACACACTTTCCATTGGCTTTGTTTCTTCATCCTAGAAATCAGGTGCATGGTCAAACCCTAAAACTGATTTAACAAAATATAAGTTGTTTTAAAATTTTAATATTAAGCTTTCCCTAGGTAGCAAGCAGGTCTATTTGCTCTCTATTACGTCATTTTGAGGTACTAAGTGGATACCTCCAAAAAACCTGTGCAGGTTTACTAACTTACATTAACTAACATTTTGGTCTATTTCAGGAATATATACAAGAAACAGAATTTGAAAGCTTTGGTTCAACAGTACAAAAGGTTTAGAGAAAAAACAATGGTACAGTCCTAAGTGATGGACATAACTATAGCTTAATGCTAATTCAGTGACCTAAAATGCAAAATCTTAAATAACTTGAGTAGAATTCAACAAAGATCAAGTCAGAAATTATAATGTCAGCTGCAATTGCCAATACACAGCAGCAAAAGATTTTTTTTTTTTTCAGACATGGGCTAAATACAGGGAAACACTTTGGGTCACAGAACTCATTTCTGATGTTCAGTATTCCAACATGTTGTGTCATCCAGAATACTATTCTTTTGTTCATACTTTAAGTATTTTTAACATAAGAATGAACTCCCTCCATACTGAGAATCTATGATAAAAACTTCCTGACATTGCCAGACTACATGCTTACTGCACAGACTGGACTTGTTTTGCCTGTTTCCATAAACACACAGCATTTATAGATGATGGAGACAGACTGTATCTAAACTGCAAAGAAACTGGTTTTAGAGTACTTAAAATGTATCTAGGATTTTAACTTTTTCCTGTGACCACATATGTTGCAATGGAGGAACTGCATCTTTTTAAAGGAGAATGGTTACTATAAAATAATTGTTTAAAGTGGTTAGTCTAAAAATACCCTCTTCTTCCTTCCTGTTATTGCTGAGACTCCTCCTTATTCTGGCCCTGACTCAGCAAATAATTCAACTCTAATTACTTCATATGGTTATAGTGCTTTTATTATTGATGCAACTGTACTCTGGATCAGATCATTAATGGTCTAAAATAATAATAACAATATTTAAACCAAGCTGTTTTTGCCCTCAGTTAAAATTAATTATTTTAAGGAAATAAAACTTTTTTTTTAAATCAGTGATGCTTAGATTTCTCTATATATGCAAAAAAGACATGCACACACACAAGCAGGTATCCCTGGCAATCTGTTTGAATTTAGTTATACTCAGTATATTTATAACATTAACAAAAGAGAGTATATTTTTAGGATAAATGCAATGCTTAAGATGTGTGCTGCCCAGAAACGGCTACTTTCATGACTCAAAATACAGGAAGGGTTTTGCCAGTGACAGACTGTTGCTAAAACTATAAGAACATGAATAAAAATTAAAACCATCCAAAAACTGAATTGACAGTGTTTAATGTTCAGGTTTTCAATTTGGTCAACTCGTCCCCTCTCGTTATAGGGCATACACTCTCACTTAGTTTATATGCTACCATTGATCTCAAATGGAGCTGTAACAATTGACACCAGAGTCTCTGGCTGAGTGTTTCATTCAAAGTTTTCAAAATGTGGATGACTGACATTAAGGACCCATATAAAAGTGGCCTGATTTTCAGAGGTGCTGAATATCCAAATCTTCTATTAAGGCCAACACTACAGTTGTTCAACAATTCTTTAAAAAAATCAGGTCAATTTATTTAGGTGACTCACTTTAAGCACTGATGCTTGAAAAAAAATGGTCTTAGTGCTTATAATAACATGTGAAAAGTCAGAATATGCATTAATTGCTTTTATACCAGCTTAGCTGCTGAATTTCCAAAAACTTGAAAGCATTAAGCCTCTAAAATTACATATAACTACACTACTTGCCAGTGAAGGGGTAACTTTATATCCTATTACATGTGCTGCTCATTATTAAAAAGTCTGTGCTGCAAAATATTTGCCGTGCAAAGGTTTGTGAGCTACCAGGTGTGCTTTTCTCCTTCCTTTCTTATGCACTTTAGGAGCAAATCATGTGGTATTTCATCAGATACCACTGTATAGTCGTAGTTGGTGAATGTTACAATGAAAAACACTGCATGCAGAAAAGCAAAAATCCAATCAACCAAACATGCACCTCCAAAATAAACACAGCACACCCAAAGCTAGTATGTCAAGAACACGCTACCAATAGGATACTGTACATATACTGGGCCACAACCTTAGCATATACTCTGATGATTGCTATTTGAATAATTTAAAAATTGGACTGGAACAACCAGACTTTAAATAGATTTTGTGTTCTATCCTGTACTGGGAAATGGTGGAGCAAATTATTTAACTGGTCTTTTCCAAGTCAGGTTTCCTTGACCACATAGACTGAAGGGTTACACCTGGAAGCAACTACCCTCTAATGAGCAGAAAAAAGTTTGAATCTGGGGGATTTTAGTATCAGCATGCTTAGTATCAGCATGTGTTACTTAAGTTTCTCACTGAGGGGTTAACGTATCATCTAGGCTCCTAGTAATCAGATTTTCCATCCTTCTTAGTAAATCCTAACAACAATAAAGAAACAGTAAAGCCAAACAGCATGAATGAATACATGTAGTAACCTTATTCAGGTATAACGAGCACACAGATACAGTGATGCTGGATAGCAATACAAAAACCTCTAAAACAAGCCGGACAACAAATTAACTTGTGCCTTTTAGGATAAAAGAGCAAAATGGATTCTCAAAGTTTCCAGTTTCCCAAATATGGGTACAGAGGCTTTATGTTAATAAAGCATGAAAATGTGGCACTGCAATAACACTGTAGAACAATAAGAGGTTTCTAAAGGTTTCCAATTTCCAATAATATCATTGCAGGGAACCATTTATAGTTATAAAATGAGTATAATACATTTTACCCATCCTTAGAAATGGTTATCCTACTACGCCCCAGTAAGTTAACTTGAAGGGAATAAACTTTCAGACCATTTGCACATCTGTCACAAAAGCTTGCAATTAAAGACATTTTTTTTTGTGCAAAAATCTAAGTGGTCTAATAAAAGTTATCACCTCTACTACAAGTCCTGATTGTCATACAATAGTGCATTTTGAGCTTGCCACCCTTGGAAACAGTAGATGATTCCACTGGTTTCTACAGAAGTGGGGCCAAGCTCTAAATAAACTGGGGGTGGAGTTAGATTCCACATACAATTCATCATTTCTAATTAAAAAACAAAACACAGTCATTTTTTATCCACGTTTAACAGTCCCCCAAGAAGATAAAAGGTGACACCTCCATTTGGGGAAGAACAAGACAAATTCATCCTGGGTGCCAGCCCAATAACTTCCGCAGAGTTCCACCAAGGGGGGATTTGATCCAATCCTTCCTTTTGCTGCTCTCTTCTGCTATACTGATAGCAGGCTGATCGCATAGAAACTCAGTGGCATGTATCTGGAGCGGGGTCACTGCCACCCCAGAACCTGTGGAGCAGGCACTCACAGGAGGCTCCTTTTCACATCCCTCCACACAAACACCACACCCGAGCCCTTGGGGATGGTGAGCAGCCGAGCACAGCCCTGGCTCCATGATGCTCCAGAGACTGGGGCTTCAGCACCCTGGCCAGGGGCAGGTCCAGCACCCGGGACAGGGGTCGGGGACCCTCCCCTCTTCCACCGCGCCCTGCCAGGCTCAGCCCCGGGCCTCCAGCTCCCCCCCGCCCCATTGATGCTAGGGAAGGGCGAGGAAAGAAATCGGCTGCACCTCGGCACCACACACGCCGGGACTGGGCCAGGCACCCCCCAGCCTGCTTCCTGCCCTCCCCGCTGCCAAGGAGAAGCATATGCCAGGAGGTGGGAGGCAGACCCGCGGGCGGGGGGGGGGAGCCGCCGCCCCCAGGTGCCCGGGGACACCCCCATGCAGGGGAGGGGGGTCGCGGCCGCCCCATGCACGCCCCCGCCCCAGCCCCGGGCCGTGCCTTGGCAAGGGAGGCGGCTCGGCGCCGGGCAGCCCCTGCGCCCTTGAGAGCACGGCGGCGATCTGCCGGCGCTCCGCCTCGCTCAGCTGGCTCAGGTCCGCCTGCACCTCCACGCCGGCCGGGCCGAGGCGCTGCGGGGGGGGCCCGTCGCCGGCTCCCGCGGCCGCAGCCGCCGCCCCCTCGGGCAGCCCGGCCAGCCCCTCGCCGCCCTCCAGGCTCGCTTCGTTGCCCATGGCTGGGGGGCTCCTCCTCGCCGGCCCGGGCGCGGTCAGCGCTCGGCGGCGGCGGCGGCGGCGGCGGCTTCCATGTCGGCGGGGACGCACCGGCGGCTGCTACGGAGACAGCAGGCACCGGGGCGCTGCCAGCCTCCGCCCCCCGCACGGCGCATGCTCCTGCCGGCCCCTGCCCGCGCAGCCGGCCCGAGGCGCGCAGCGCCGCCGCCTCCCGCCTCAGCGGCACGCGCTCCTCGCGCCCGGCGCGGCCGGGGGGTGGGAGCGCCTCGGCCGCCCCCTCCTCCTGCCCTCCGCCGACCTGCCGTCCCTCCCGCGCCGGGGGCGTGTGCAGGTGCCCCCAGCCGCCCCCGCGGCCCCTGCCCTTGCACTACAGATCTGGCAAACCTCTCGGGGCGGGGAGTGGGCCTCCGGCAGCCCTGCCGCGACGCCTGCCCCTGCCCGACCTCTCCCTCCGGTTCAGGGGACTTGCCCAAGCTGCTGCATTGCTGCCTGCCCTACGTGGAGCCGCTCTGCTGCCCCCTCCCCAGTCCGCCACCCGCGCAGGCGGCCCCTGCGCTGGCGGCCTGTCCACCAGCCTTCCCCGGAGCTGCCTGGTGCAGGCGCGCTCATGCCGCATGGCACGCTGCATGCTAGACGCTCCTAGCACACATGGTATCTCTAGCCCTCAATTAACCCCTGGCATGAGGCCATGCCACAGGTTAGGCTATTTTTTAGGCTTTTTTTTTCTGGCAGACGGGGTGGAGAGCAGGCTGGGGGTGCTTATGTAGTCCAGGAATGACTATACAGGCAACCCCCACTTAGCGCTCCTAATTGGTTCCTGGAAAAACAAGCGTTAAGCGGAACAGAGCTAAGCAAAATCTGCTGCCAGCTGTACAATGTCCGTGAGCCTTATAACAAAACTCACCGAGTGCTAAACTGAATCAGGTATCAATGTAAAACAAGCATTGTAGCAAAATAGCGCTACGCAAAACAAGGTTCAGCGGGCGTTGCCTGTGCTTAAATTACACTACCTGAAGAATAGAAGTCAGGCCTCTTAAACTGACTGGATTTAAATTGAGCGGATCCATTGAGTGGCTCCATCAGGATTACAATGCTATCTGGATTGTCACACCTATCATTCTAACTGTGATAAAGTAGGTTCTTGGCCTCCCACCTGCACTAAACAACAGCCAGACCTTTAGGCCCCTGCTATACACAACATATATTACACATTTAACTGGTTAATCATGCAGTAAATTCAGACCGACCATATGGGCCACGTAAGACTGGCCACAGGTGCAAAGTATATTTCAGTTAACTGGTTGTATGAATACATAAGAGTGCATAGGTTTTATTCAGATGATGCCAATAAGTGCATACGTGTAGCATTTAAATATGAAAATACTCATAATCACTGAGTAGATGTATGTGTGTATATGTTCTGAGCCATCATATACTAAGTCACGTGTGTACAGCTGCTGTGCATATTGAGGGCATGCGTGGGCAACATGGAAAGGGATGCAGAGATTAATGTAGTTGTTTCTGTGACACAAGTGCACTGAATAATCTGCCTAATTCCTGTGTTGACTGTTGCAGTGTTCCTTCTTCAAGCTTTTGGGGAGAAATGCTGTTTTTCAAGTCTGTTTATGCAATCGAAATACCAAACCAGCAACAATAAATACATTATTTTTTCCTTTGGATATGTAATGAAAATCATGAAATGGTCATAGTCTGGCATCCAACAGCTTTTAAAAAACTTTTTGTCTGAGAGGCCTTATGAGAAATGCTGAGGCCAATTCTCCTTGGAAGGATAAAGTTCCTTCTGAGGCCTGGGTAGAAAATACAGCCTTTGTTGAAGTGTGGATCCCGCAAAGGATTCAACTGTACATGAACCAAAGCAAGAATAAGTAAGAATGGATTGAAGATAGTTACCTTTCAAAATGAGGGTTCTTTTTAAATTTTAATGCCTATGAGCACCATTTAATATTTTAAGTACTTTATTTAGATATGTCCATATTTCAAAAATAATGCCTGAGGTTACTTGTGCTTCAAGGAGTTAAATAGTTATAACATATAAGGAAACAAATATGAAGCAGGAAACAGACCAAAATCCTAATCCCACTGGATTCAATGGGAATTTAGTTGTAACCTTCAATGGGACCAAGTATGTCATCCTATGCATCTGTATTGTGAATTTTCAAAAGCATTTCTGTGGAAATTGGTTCTCTTAAAAAATGTGGTATAAGCAGACTTGAAATCAAGAGTAATCAGTCCCATAGTGTGCCTGTTTTCTCCTATACTGTGTCCCATAATATAAATAAATCTTTCCTTCCCAAATAGCAACTTCACATTCTGTCTGAAAAATGATACTAACTCAGTGATTTTGCTGTCCCTAATAAAACTGCAAGATAATGAGGCATATCTATATTGTTGCAAGTACAGGACAGCTATTTAAATGAATCAGCTTTTTTTAAAATCAAAATTCATCATTTCCATCATTGCTATTCAGTGACTTGTGTGAAATACTTTGGTGGTATAGGTCAAATATAACTGCTATTAAAAGACAAATCTAGCACTGGCATTAACAGACTAACTGAGCCTCTAGTGGAGAGAGAGCCATCTCTCAAAACACTGCAGGACAGATGAATTCTAACTGATGGTCTTAGCAACCGGCAGAATACTTAGTATTTATATAGGCTGAATTATTATTTACTTGTTAACATGAAACCATAAAGTGTGCAACACAACTGACAGACAGAAATATGAAGACTAGTTGCCTTGTCAACATGCTTTTTTTAAAGGGGTACTTGACAAATGTA
Organism: Crocodylus siamensis; assembly: GCF_052110815.1. Classification (NCBI taxonomy): domain Eukaryota; kingdom Metazoa; phylum Chordata; order Crocodylia; family Crocodylidae; genus Crocodylus; species Crocodylus siamensis. The sequence continues at coordinate 17,299,457 of NC_143398.1, read as the reverse complement.
CGTACCCTATCACCTTTAGGGTTGCTTTTAGTCTTTATACACCTCTTTAACCATATCTTCTTGAAACCGGCATAATTAAAGTAATGCAGCTTCTTCAGATGCACATGTTTATACCACTATAAAGATGTCTTATGGCTTATGCATGCCTAGCAGGTAGGAATTTAGGCATTTGGTACCATTTGAACCGCATTTACAGTAGGGATATGTTGATAACCGTTGTAGTTTAAAAAAAAACAAAAAACAAGAAAACCCTTCTCACTGAACATTTAAATCAGTGGAAAAGCTGAGGAGGAGTTACAGGAGCGGAGGCGAATATAGAGGTAACTTGCCTAAATAAAAAATGAGTCATATCAGTGGAAAAACATATTTCTTTTCTCTAAGTGTTGAATTTGATCTTTGGCTCAGGAATCACTACTTGTGTACATTCCATGCTAAAATTAGCATTCAGAATTAAGTAACCAATTAAAACTAAACACATTAACATAAAAATACTATCATTATACGAAAGAACCTAAAGTGGGTGTAGGATGAAGAAAAATGTTAAAATCATCAAAAGAAAAGAGGCAAGAGGTCTGAACACATACGCATTTGATGTTAGGGTACAGGTAGGGTAGTGACACTCCTATGGGTGAGTAGTATGGCTGGCTATATGCCTGGAAGAAAAGTGGAGAAAAGATGGAATGCTAACCAGTTAAAGGATGCATGGAAGTTATACTAAATACAAAGGAAAGCAAAACTAAAAGGTAGAAAGAATTAGAAAAAAGCCCATTCAAATACTTTATACATATCTAATATCCAGTCAATCCTATCTGCCTTCTTTTATAGCTATGGAAACTTGGCATGGAATTTAAGTGACTTTTGCCTCAGCCGCCCAGAAGATGCCAGAGGCTAGGGTGGAACTCTGGAATTTCTGATTTCCATGTGCTTTGCCATGCTTCCTCCATATAGTTTGACAACTGTTATAGTCTGTTTTGCTGTTGTTTCTGGATGTTTTCAATATAAGAAAGAATCAGGATTTTTGAGAGAAGATGTGCAGAAACCAGGTGCAAGGACGAATCAACGAGATCCCCAGTCCAGAATTGCCTATTTAGATAAGGAGCTTAGTCAAATTCAATGAAATTAAAATACATTATTGTCATGGAAGCCATTTATGCAAAAGCATGAAATCAAAGAATATACAAAAACTAGAAAAATACTTGCAGAAGAGCTGTGAAGTCACTTGAAAAGATACATTGCACAACATTGATTTCTATTAAATTCATCATCGGGGGGCGGGGTGGGGCAGGTCTATATGTAACATTTTTGGAGAAGATTGGCAAGCACAAAAAATACCAGGCAGTAGATAGCCAGAATAGATTAATACTCAATGCAAACCATGAACTTGCAAAGAAAAGGTTTGGAGGAAGGAGCTCATATAAACAGTAACTGAAGACTTGGGAGCAAAGACAGAAGATTTAGGAAGCTGCAAGCTGTCATATGATGATAAAGCTCAGAAGGGGAGGAACTGAGCAACAGTATATGTCCTTAGATAGCTTAAAAAATCTATATATTAAGGCTGATCTTCTACTTAGTGCAGAAAAACTAATGAAAGAGCATCATCTACTGCAGAAAAGCCAAAAAATAAATAAATCTGATCAATGTTGATAAGTGTTTTACTGAAGATAGAACTAATTCATGTATTTGTGCCATGGCATATATATTAGTAAAGGAAATTTCAGACAAAGAAAGGAAAAAGCAATTCTAATAAGTGTGTTAGGGCTTGACACCAAAGTTATTTAGTGAGGCAAAACAATATGCTCATAACAGCTTCAAGACTGAACCCTTGATTTGTTTTGTACATGTACCTTCTGATTCAACAGAACTTTTATTATCTGGGTAGCAGCATAAGAGGAAAGAGGAACTGAAAAGACTACATAAAATAAAAACTATGGACTTCCATATTTTGATTGTTTCTAGACAAGTAGGGATATGCATAATTACATATCCTAGATCAGGGGTTTTCAACCTTTTTAAATAAGTCTACCCCTTCCCTCCCCTGGAAGTGCAGTTGAGGCGGGCGGTGTGCAGCTGGATGCGGAGTGGTGACAGTGCAGGGTGGTGGCAGGTGCCAATGCGTGCAAGCTTGTCCCCTGCAGAGGGGTGCCACTGCCCTTGCCCCCCCCAGCCCTGCTTCTGGGAGGTGGCAGAGCAGGGTGGTGGGTGGTGGCACTCTGTCCCCACCTGCCCGCACGTACCCACTAGGGCCTTCTCAAGTACCCCAAGGGTATGTGTACCCCTGGTTGACAACCCCTATATCAGACAGTCCTCTGAAGTGGAGGAAGGTAGTGATCACATTAGTCAGATTACATTGCTTTCTTTAGATGGCAGTTCTAAGTCTAGGACAAGACAAATGGTGTCTAAGTTGCCACCAATGCAGGGAATCTGGCATTGGAAGGACAGGCTAAGCTATCATCTGTATTATTTAGTTTATTTTATTATTCCTGGCCTTGCACCAGGAAACCGTGTGCTGCTGGGGCAGGTTAGACCAGGCTAGCTCTATGCTGCATGGTGCAGTTCCCAGCTGCATGGCCAGGACCCACGTGGCGCAGCATGGAGCCAGCTCGGCGTGGATTAGCCCAGCTGTGGAGCACGGTTCCCCCCTGCAAGGCGGGGATTGGCTCACAGAGGAGATTGGCTGGGCTGGCTCCGTGCTGCACTATATGGGGACGGGGTTACCCATGCGGCCCTCAACAGCTCACCAAAACTCATTAAGTGGCCCTCCACCTGAAATAATTGACGCCCCTGCCCTAATTAGTCATCCATTCCTGGTACAAAACAATGTCTTCCAAGTATCCTGTAGATACTACGGGCTATTTGTAAAGGAACACAGGGATGGTAAACTCTTTGTACTGTGGTTCCTGCATGGTTCTTTGTGCCTAAACCTAGGCAAAAAGGTTTGAAATTTCAGCACAGTACTTTTAACCCACAACTAATGGCATATCCTTTGGATACCATAATGTAATGTGCTTAGTTTAATGGAAGGTCAGACAGTGTGCAGAGACCATTTTCTTTGGCTAAATCAATTACATGAAGCTCAGGCAGAAACGATTAAGAGAGTAGCGACTCTGTCAAAACTCCATTCACATTTTTTTCTCTTTTTTTTTTTTTAAATCCATCATTATTTTTGCATCACCACAGCAGATAGTTTAGATCAATTTCTATCAACCTAATGCAAAAAAAGATTTTGCAGAGACGTATCACTGAATAACTTGAGCGCGGATAACTGTCTCACTGATCTTAGTTGAGTCTCCTCCCGTCTTTCCCACAAGATTTGCTTGCTTATAAGAAAACACATAATGGTTTGCCAGCTGCCTACATCACACTAACCACATTGTTGTGTTCATAGTATGGACACCCACAGCATGCATTACTCAGTCAGGAATCATATGTTTGTGTTCAATGCATGGAATACACAAATAATGATCTTTTTTTCTTTGGGGTAAAAAAAAAAAGTCTTCACATCTCCACATCCACTTTGAACCTGTTAACAGAAAAAATGGTATTGAGGTTTTTTTAATTTATTACTTTCCCTAACTGCTGAGCTAATCCAGTTGTCTCAAACTGATACAAACAAGAGACAGGTGGTGACATAACCACCAAATACTCTGTTTTGACTTGTTCCTGGGCTGAGGCACTCAAGAAGTCATTACTAGTCAGATGGGAAGAAGCTAGGAAAAGGTCTGAGCTCTTAATATATCTGTGTCAAGTTATGACACATCAATTGAAAATGGGAAGCCAAATACAGAGGTTCTTATTTGGTTTCATTTGAAATCAATAGGAGTTTGCAACCACTTAAAAACATGGAGGGCCTCAGGTTCTGTTCTTTAGGCTTGCCCTAGTAAGTACAAAAAATAGTGAGAAGAAGCAGAATAGTCTTGAGGTTAAAGCAAAGATGTTCAGGAGAGCCATGTTCAATTCCTGGCTCTGCCACAGAATCTGTAGGAGTTGCAATCAGATTTTCAGAAAAGGCTCTGTGCCCATTAACACTGCCAGGAGTGCCAAAAACTCCAATTTCAAATATAAAATCTGGCTTAACTCTTCAAAAGAGTTCCTGCATATCTTTAACAATCTGGCCACTTATTCTGATGACTAAAAGGGTGGAGAGCTTTAAAATCTTGGAATCAAGTTGGCCCCACAGATCTCAGTGTTTAGAACGATGGGTAAAATAATATTTCTTTCTTCAATGATTTGGCTGTCATTTCTAGTTATGTTTGACATAAACCATTGCTTACAATGTGTACAGCACATAATATCGTTCCTGATTGTGATTGGGCTGTCAGGTAACAATTCTTATTTATATTATGGTGCATTAATTATTACGAATTATTTGTTACCACAAAAATTAGAATATGACAAAAGAGTAAAAATACTTTTTTGGTTAAATTTGATTTGGCAAGTTGTATGGATAAACTTCAGCTTTTTGACATCTATTTGTAGTTAAAGTACATAAGTAGGAATGCACACAACTGAAAGATTAATTTTCATTGGATTGGTGCAAACTATTGCAGTAGAAGTCGACAAGTGCGAATGGCTCTGAATTTCACTTTTAGTTCTTTGAACACAACAATTTATTCAAGAGTTACCCCATTCTTGGCAGAAGCAATGCAAAGACTAAATTTCTACAAGATATCCCAACAAAACCATGAATTAACCCAAAATCACTTTAAACTCTCAAAATTTGGTTAAATTTTACATAACAGATGTAGAGATGCACCTTACAGACTAGTTCAGAACTGCATCTCTGAGATTCAGTTCTGAATTAGTTAAACTATAAAATGCAAATCTGCCCTGCCTTCTGCCTAACTTCAGAGTGACACAGGTAACTACCTCTCTTTATTAAACCTATTTGTTCTAAACCATTAGGGAATATTTCAAGGAAAATCTGCAAAGCTCTTACACAGGGAAGACTCTCAACTTACAAGTTTTGAACCAAATTCAAGAGCTGTTTGATGAAGAAAATTAGTTAAGGCCGCTGTTCTGCATTAAACACAACCTTTATAATATTAGGGATTCTCTCATTAGTCAGAGACTCCAAATTTGACCTATGTCATACTAACATAACACATTTTCTAGGTAATAGCTTCTCCTGGTTCTTCCAAGTAGCCCTATTGCCTAATTACATCCCGGACAGGGATCAGGCCCCATTTCAGTCAATCACTAAATCAATTTTGGACAATTCCTAGTGTTGGATCTAGTCTTTTGTTGTTCATACAGTCTCTTGTGTTGGGTCTTTGGCCTTTCACTACCTTCATTACCTTTGTCAACAACCTTGCACTATTCACCCCCAGACAAGTGTTCATCCCCATGCACTTAAATAATTATATGATTAATCCACTGTGTATTCATTTGAACAAGAGTATTAAAAACAGTCACCCCATTTAAGTGTCTCTTTCTTAAATGCATAATTACATTACATGCAGAGGATACATGTGAACTCAATCTGCCTCACCTAGATTGTATGCAACACAATGCTGGCTGAACATTACCAAGGCCATCATTTTGAAATAGTCTTTATTCAGAAAAGCTTCTCCAAGGAGGATGATTTCATGAATTGGATACTATTTTTATTACCAAGAGCAGAGAACAAGAGAGACGAAATCAAACCCAATGATCTGACTCTAGCTCCAATACCGAACAGAAGAAATTACTTTCTCACTCTCATTTATCATCAGCATATTCCCAACATTATATAGCTATCATACTGTTGCTTAGTATGAAACAGGAATATCTGTAAAATATGGTGATAGTACAGAAATATTTTTATCTTAATTGCTGCATGAACATTTTTAATTATTTAGACTTCACTAACTTATGAAGCAATACAATTCTGCTTTATATGGCCCTTTGAGAAAGGAGATTTCTGATAAATAAAGTACATATACTTCATAAAAAATGGAGTTATAATTTTATACTATATCAGGTACCAAGAAGTCATTATAATAAGTTACTATTATTCTGTTCTTTCTCTCTCAATAAGTCTCTCTGGGACTTTTTTTCGAAAAAAAATGCTGTATTTACCTGAACCCAAGAGAAGTTTGAATTTAAGACCACAGCCCTGAATAATTAGCCTTTATCAATAATAAATTTGTGACTATTTTCCATGTATAGAATCTAATTAGTGGAGGGTCATCTTAAATTTGTACCCCCCTGCCCCCAATGTTGTGTTGGAGAAAGCAGTAGCAGAGGTCAAGGAGCCAGACCCCCACCTCTTGCTCCCTGCCTCTTGCTATTCCTGCCTCTCCCCTGCTCCTTGTCCTCCCATGCCTGTCCTCTCCCCTAGTGAGTGACTGCCTTTGCCACTTTCCTATTCTGGTGTCTCCCCTCCCCTGCCATGTATCCTCCTGCCACATACCCTCAATGCCTGTGCCTGCTCCCCACCCCACTGCCCTTGCCTGTGCTTGATCCCCCTCCTGTTCCCTACTGCAGCTTGCTTCCTTGCCCCTTACCCCCAGCCTGTGCTTAACCCCACTGCTTGTCCCCCACACTGTGCTTCCAACCATCACCTCCCACCTAAGCTGCAGTGCTGCTCCTCTGTGGAAGTCAGCAACAGCTACAGCTCCCAGCCAGACCAGACCAGTGCTGGAGGGACCAGAACTGTAATAGAAGATAAGGGTGGGGACCAGCTGGAGTTGCGGAGGGAGGAGGACAGGCTGCAAGCGGGGAACAGGTGGTGAGGAACAGGCACAGGCATAGCAGGGCAAAGGGGTGAGAGCAGGCTACAGGTTATCCCCCATCCATCCAGTCTTCCCCACACTCCCCAGCCATGTGCTCCCAGTCCCATCAAACAAGCCATTCTGGGCCAAGGCAGGCGGTGACTTATCTCTGGCTTCAGCCCCCTGCCTGGAACTGAGCCAACACCTGCCCCAGGCTGGTACTCAAATCTAAGATGACTTCCCTGCTCCCCCCCCCCCCCCAATTATTGAGGGAAGAAAGCCTCATCTGGCATTCAAGTAAATACAAAAGAATTAGTTTAAGCTCTAGGTGCACATACTAAGGGAGACCCAACCACCAGGCAGTGATAACTACTTATTCATAAGCACACTACAAAGGACAAGGAAGAACCAGTGTTTAGTCTCTGGTCGGTGCTCTTCTACAGACTTTTTTGAGTGGCCTCACACAGATCACTCTTTCTACCTCCAAACTATAGAAAGGAAATTCCCTTTTACCTGCCATCTATCACGTCCCGACTGCACAGGAACATTCTGAGAGCAAACACGTTGAATATTTAAGCTCTCAAATATTACAGAAATAGGAATGATATAAAAACCAAAGATGTACTCTTTGAATTATACATCTTTCATACTGCTTTTTCATTGCTTAATTACAGAGTAACTTGTAAATAGCACAGTTTCAAGGAGCTCTAGGCTGGAAGGGATCTTGTGGGTCACCAACTCTAATATCACATGTAACCATGTCATCATCTCCTACACAAACTGATCACGCTCCATCTGAAAATGAATGAAAATTCTCCCCCCACTCATATTACTGGGGAGCTGCTCCAGAACCTCAAAGCTTTGATGGTTTGAAACCGTTTTGTAAATCCCAAGCTTAAATTTAGTCATGGCTGGTTTATACATTTTTCTTGTGTTAATAACATAATGTAGACTAAACAATTCATCCCAATGCAGTGTATTGATAGAGAACAATCAAATCCCTTTCTCAGCCTTCATCTTGCTAAAAACTAAATGAAACTCTGTATTCCATAGATCACCATAGTAGGTCTTCTGTGCATCAATTCTGGCTGACTTCAATTCCTTCAGGTGACACCTCATAGCAGAGTACAGACCAACACCTATGGTCAGAGTTTTCACTCCCAAAGCTCCTGTAAAGATTCTTAACATTTTTACAAATAACCTAGGGACATTTTTTCTTTTTATCACACTGGAGGGAAAAAAAAGATCTTTTTGAAAAATGGTTAAGATATTTAAAAGAAGGAAGAATTAAGGAACATGGTAAATATTTGACATTTCACACTAATATAGTTCCATAATCACAGGCATGCCTTGCAGAGGTTTAGTAAAAAGGTTTTGATTTAACTCAGTTACAAGAACGTATAAAAAAACAAATTCAGAAGACTCCAGTTTCAGTCACTGCAGGGGTCGGACAGTGTTCAGTGAATCAGGCACAGGGGCAAACACTGAACACCAAGGATAAAAATATCATGCAGCTGCCTTGTTCACTGAATGCTAAAATTTAAAAAAAGTTCTGAAGAAAAAAGTATAATTCACGACTGTAATTACAGACTGGCGCATACTGCACATAGAAAAGATTTTTTTCAAACTGGAAGGCTTTCCTCTTTATCATTAATAATCTTTTAACATATGTTTTTATATTAAATTTATATTATTACAGTAAGAAAACTCCTTTAATTTGCATATATGGAGATCAAGACAAAGATGAAATCCTGGCACAACTCAAGTCAGGGACTTTGCCTACACATTCAGCACTTTTGTAACTTCATACAGCCTGTACTAAGAACCAAACTATATATAATCTTATATTGTAGCAGGGATCATACAAAACCAGTTGACTAAGGTTTACCTGGACCAACTATATATTTTACATTGAATGTTATAAACTCATCTGACTGACATGAAACTCAACCCTTTTCTTACTTTTACTGTAAATTCTTGAGTTGGTCTTTAAAACATAGTTGCATTCAAGCCCTTTAAAGAGTATAACCATGAACACAAGATCATATGAAAGTAGGGGTTGGAGGGATATCATGAAGTCTTGTAGTCCAGCCCTTTGTTCAAGACAGGATTATCCCTGACTAAACCTTCCAAGTAACTGGACCAGCCAAGTGTCCATCCAACCGCCTCTGGAAAATTGCAAAGGATAGAGATTTCACAATGTCTGTAGGTAGCCTGTTCCAATGCTTGATCACTCCTCTAGTCAGAAAGTTCTTCCTAAACTCCAACCTAAATTTCCCTTGCTGCAGTCTGAGGCTATTACTCCTTGTCCTGTCCCTTCTGGCAATGGAGAAAAGGCTACTGCTATCTTCTTTATTATCTCTCTCAAGTATTTAAAGACTGTTATCAAATTCTCCCTGTCCTCTCTTCTCCAGACTAAATAACCCTAGCTCTTTCAGCCTTTCCTCATAAGTCATGCTACCTACATCTGTAATCATATTTGTTGCCCTCTGCTGCACTCCTTCAAGAATGTTCACATCCTTCTTGAAGTGCAGGGTTCAAAACCAGACACATTATTCCAGATGAGGCCTCACCAGTGACAAACAGAAAGGAAAAATCACTTCATTTAGTTTAAGAGAGACACTTCTGTTAATATAATCCAATGTTCTTGTATTTTTTCCCAACAAGAGTATACAGTAGGATCATAGTCAGGTAATGGTCTATCCTAACAGCTAGATACTGCAGTACTGCAGCCTAGCTACACATTCACCAAACTGTACTTGTGCATGCAATTATTTCTTCTCAAGTGGAGGACCTTGCACTAGGCATTACTGAATTTCATGTAATAGACTGGAAGAATTGATGAGAACACCATCTGGACCCCTGCCCCTTTTACCCCTGCACCAAGAGCCATGTTGTCTCTTTTGATTTGCTCAAGATTATCATTGGCAATATCATTAGTGTGCAGTTCTTTGTTTTCCAGTGTCTTCTCTGGTTGCCCTCTTCCATGATGCTGGAGGTCTCTGTTCATCAAGCTGATAAAGACATCATCCTCATGAATACTTATGAGCCTAGCCATCTCCTCCTGCAGCCTTCTTACCTGATTCCTGGGAGAATCCACCAGGAAGTGCCTCTTACACCAGAAGCACTACCCCACCTGGCTGTCCTTGGTCAGGACGTGCAGACCACAGTCCCTGAAACAACAGATCAAGACTTTGAGAAAATTATTCTGGTACACATCCATGAGGGGCCAATAGGGGACTGCATGCTTAGGGGCAACCAACACAGGTTCATCAGTGGCAGGTCCTGTCAGACCAGCCTGGTGGCCTTTTACGATCAGATCACCAAATCATTAGATGCAGGGGTAGCAGTAGACATGGTCTTCCTGGACTTCTGGAAAGCTCTTGACACTGTCTCTCACCCTGTTCTCATTAAGAAACTGGGGGACTGTGGTGTCGACACCCACACAGTCAAATGGGTCGCCAACTGGCTGGAGGGCCGCACCCAGAGAATGGTAGTAGATGGGTCCTTCTCAACCTGGAGGGACGTGGGCAGTGGGGCCCCGCAGGGCTCGGTCCTCGAGCCCGCACTGTTCAACATCTTCATCAGTGACTTGGACAAGGGGGTGAAAAGCACCCTGTTCAAATTTGCTCATGACAGTAAGATGTGGGGGGATGTGGACACACTAGAAGGAAGCAACAGGCTACAATCCGACCTAGACAGATTACAAGGGTGGGCAGATGAGAATAGGATGGATTCAACACAGACAAGTGCAAAGTGATGCATCTGGAGAGGAACAACCGGCACCATACCTACAGGTTGGGGAACTCCTCTCTTGTCATCACAGAGGTGGAAAAGGATCTTGGAGTCATCATTGACTCCAAGATGAACATGGGTCGGCAGTGTGGGGAGGCAGTCAGGAAGGCCAACCGTACCTTGTCATGCATCCACAGATGCATCTCGAGCAGGTCCAAGGAGGTGATCCTCCCCCTCTATGCGGCACTAGTCAGGCCGCAGCTGGAGTACTGCATCCAGTTCTGGGCACTGCACTTCAAGAGGGATGTCGACAGCATGGAGAGGGTCCAGAGGAGGCCACTCGTATGATCAGGGGACAGCAGGGCAGGCCCTATGAGGAGAGGCTACGGGACCTGAACCTGTTCAGCCTCCAAAAGAGAAGGCTGAGGGGGGATCTAGTGGCCTGTTACAAACTAGTCAGGGGGGATCAGCAGGCATTAGGGGAGTCCCTGTTCCCCCGAGCACTGCCAGGAGTGACCAGGAATAACGGTCACAAGCTGGCAGAGGGTAAATTCAGGCTAGATATCAGGAGGCGCTACTTCACGGTCAGGGTGGCTAGGGTCTGGAACCAACTTCCAAGAGAAGTGGTGCTGGCACCTACCCTGGGGGTGTTTAAGAGGAGGCTAGATGAACACCTTGCTGGGGTCGTTTGAGCCCAGTACTCTTTCCTGCCATGGCAGGGGGTCGGACTAGATGATCTACTCAGGTCCCTTCCGACCCTAGAAACTATGAAACTTGGGTGGCAATTTCAGTGGCCAGTAAAATTATCTTGACAGAGCCTGCACAGGCAGAGGAAGAGCTGGCAGGGTCAGGGGCTTTGGCATTGCAAAATCTTCCGGCCATTCTGTTGATTCTCTTACTAATTCATTCTTCTGTTGCTGCTGCTATGTTCTAAAAGGTTCTCTTTTTTTTCTTTGGCTACTTCCACTCATCAAGCTGTTTCACTTAATGTCAATGAGCTTTGGTAAACTAAATTAGTTCTTAAATGTATGGAAGCATCTGTCTGTGCTTTATAAGGGTCACAGATGGCATAAGTTTGTTTGACTTGTAATCAATGACTAGTAATCAATAGGTTGATGTCTATTTAACAGATGGTATCAAGTGGAGTGCCCAGAGGTTGGCCCTGGGGCTGGTTTTGTTCAATACCTTCATCAATGACCTGGAAGATGGGATAGAGTACATCCCCAGCAAGTTTGCAGATTACTCTAAGCTGGGGGGAACAGTAGATATAAAGGAAGGTAGGGACAATATTCAGAGGCCTTGGCAAATTGGAGGATTGGACCAAAACCATCTCATGGGCTGTGTCCACACATATGGGAATGTATGGATTGCAGTGCCTCAAACTCTTTTGAGCAGCTGCAAAATGTACAGAGTGCATGTGGATCCATTCACCACGCTGCATACTTGCAGTGTAGCATCACAATTAGATACTGGGAAATCCTGGTACCTAAAAAAAAACATGGGAAAAAAGTGGGCCAGTGCATGCAGCTGCAGTGTGCGCCACCCAAAACTGGAACCTGGACAGCCAGAACCAAGCTCCAGCTGCTGGGATCCACATGCCCAGATCACTGCTGCTGCAGCCTCGGGAGCCCCCCAGGACCTCCCCGACCTCAGCTGGGGCAATTTGTCATGTGCCAGTGCAGATCCATCCCCAGGGATAAGTTACAGCAGAACAAATATATGCTTGCTGCTATTCATCCCCAGGGAAATTCACATTCCCGCTTACAGAGATATGCCCATGAGGTTCAATAAGTGCAAAATCCTGCACTCGGAAAATAATAGTCCCATGTACCAGTACAGGCTTGGGACCAACAGGCTAAGCAGCAGCTCTGCAAAACAGTTCCTGGGGCTTACAATGTGTAAAAAGCTAAATATAAGCTACGGGTGTGTCCTTGTTGCCAAGAAGGCTAACAGCACAGTGAGCTGCATTAGTAGAAGTGTTGTCAGCAGATAGATGGGAGTAATCACTTCCCTCAATTTGGCACAGGTGAGGCCGCATCTGAAGTACTGTATTCAGCTTTGGGCCCTGCCACTGCAAAAATAATGTGGACAAACTGGAGACAGACATGGCTACAATGCTGAGGGATATGACTTATGAGGAGAGGCTGAGGGACTGAGCTGCGTTAGGAGAAGAGAAGACTGATGGGGGATTTAATAGCAGGCTTCAACTACTTGAAGCATGATTACAGCAAGGATGGACCTAGAGTTCTCTCCGTGATGGCAGATGACAGAACAAGAAGCAATGGTCTCAGATTTCAGCAAGGGAAGTTTAGGTTAGATATTAGGAACATCTTTCTCATGAGGAGGGTCATAAAGCATTGGAATAAATTACACAGGTTGTGAAATCTCCATCCTTGGAGGTTTTAAGACCCAGCTAGACAGCCTTGGCTGGGATGATCTAGCTGGGGCTGGTCCTGCTTTGAGCAGGGGGTTGAACTAGATGACCTCCTGAGGCCCCTTCCAACCCTAAGTTTTAATGATTCTATGACACCATACTCACAAAAGTCACAAAGCCAACAAGGTCTGCAAATCTCAGGCTTGAAAAACTATTGGCCTGACAATTCCAGAATTGGTCTGACCCATCAAATCGCTGTCCTTCCATGAGGTTCTCGGAAAATTGGTCCTTTTCACATTAAGTACCTCACAAACCATGCTCCATTTGGAAGAATGAGGCAAAAGTAGAACTCTGCATTAGCAGTTCATGAGGCCACCTAGTACATCTTCTCTTTTGACAGCTAACTCTCTTGTGCAGGGATGGACAACCTGTGGGCGCTGTGTGGGGCAGGTGGCATATCAGGGACAGGGCAGGCAACACAGCAGCAGATAGGGCAAGGAGCAGAGAGATGAGCAGCAGACCAGGCAGGAAGCATAAGGCAGGGCACTCAGGGAGCATATAGGACTTAATTTGTTGCATGCCTTAATTTGTGGCATGTTGCCCTATACTGATCTAGTGCAAGCCTGACTGCTGCAGCTTCAAGTATATATCTATAACCAAAGAAAAACAAATACTGGGAATGGCCAAATGTTTCACTTGTGTTTTCAATAGAAGAACTGAGGGTCTAAACTAATTCTGATTAAGGTTTTCTTTCCTGAGCACAAACACCATAAAAATTGTCAAAGCATATATAGGGCACATTAAACTCTCTCTAAATAAAATGAAGTGTATTTCTGCCTATCTGTCTGTCTGTTCACTTGACAATGGCTGGTCCTATCTACTCTAAATCTTCCAAAATCACTGAATACCACCCAAAGGAAATTATAGGCAGGTTAGTTTTCACTTGACCCTTTTTGGGTCTTCCAGTGACTGCTTAAGGGCACAGCACTTTTCATATACAGACAGTTATATGTGCCTTGCTCCTGAGTTGGCAGTCAGAGAGGGTTGTGCATACTGGTGCCAACAGGGAACACCGCAAACTTTGTTTGCAAAGAAGTTCTACAATAAAGATCATTCTTCATTTGGATGTCATTTGAAATGTCACTCCACGTTAAATATATTGTACTAAGTTCTTTGAAAATAAACCAACACTGCAATTACAAAAATAATGACCCACATCCTTCCACTAGTAATTATAATATAAAGAAGCTCCTTATTTTCAAATGTTCACCACAGATAGAAATATGGTGGAATCAGGAGCAACAGGACTTCTTGTTCCTCTACTATTCTTCCCCTTGCTATCATGATCTCTTCCTGTTTCAAGATCTTTTTTTCTTCTGAGCCAGAGAATCAATCTTATGTTTACGATTCCAGCTGATCTAATGTGTCACATGAAGTAGTACTTACCCTTAGGAATCCCATTATGCCCTCCCTTCCCTAATGACACACACTTCAAACGCTTGCCTACAGGCAAAATATAATACAGTGGAAGCAGAACTTAATGCTAATTGTTTTTCTTCCTACTAAAGCAGCAAATCTCTCCAGGTCTCACTTTGCAGTCCAAACTTATGTTTAGACAGCTTTAAAACAGTGTTAGCAATCTGCTGAAAGTGTTTTCTACTAGCTATAGGCAATGGATATAGTCAGTACACCTAAAAATGTAGGCATTAAATAATCTAAAACTGAAAATCCAATATGAACAAGATATTCCAAATTGATTTATGACTATATCAGTGAAGGGTTACTCACCACTAAGGCTATTTCCACTCTGTTCAGTAAGGGCAGTAGTTTGCCCTTCTTTGCACCCCTGCCACTCCAGGCTTTTCATGGGTTTGCATCTTCCATGGCTCACACTTGAGCCAAAATTCCAAAACACCACAAATAAAGTCCCAGACAAATACTGTCCTGCCTAGAAGCTCAAAACACCTAGATTCCTCTTCAATTCCAGTGTCCTTTCCAAGTCCCAAGCTCCAGGACTCTTTCCTGCAATCCAAAAGCATCGCTCAAGAAAAACCCCAAACAAACTGAAACTGAAATGCCCTTGACTAGCTCTGGGCTTGAATTTCTAGTTCCTCCTGGGCTCTTCCATCTTCTTGAATATCAAGACAAAAAGCTACCTTATAAGGACTTTGCCCTCAGAGCTACTTCCACAACTTCCTCACCCAGGACTCTTTCACTGAACTGCCCTGCCCATTTTTAAAAGAAACCTAACTCCTCTGCAATATGTGCCTACTGGATCGATTACCTGCCTCCAGGTGCAGACATGAGGTTAACTGAACTTCCACTTTTCATTAACCCTTCCTCTACCAGCACAGGATTTTTACATAAAGACTAAATCCCAACTGTTTTTCTTACCACTAAGCACAGGTCCACAAGTTAACACTTTGCTCTAATCAGAATAGGACATCAGTTTACTCAGCAATTTCCATTCTCAAATCTCTTTCAAATGTTGCGAACAAGCTAGACAGAACTAGATCAGGGGAAAATGAACTAAATACTTCTTTACTATTTAGATTTAAAAATCCAATAATATTTCTATAAATACCTTTAAGCTTCAAGCAGAGAAACTTACTCTACTCCAACATAGTACATAACACTTTGATTTTGGAAATACACTTTTGATTTTGGAAATTATATACACACACACACACATAAACGCACACATATACATACACATATGTATATGTACACATAGAGCACAAATCAATATAGTTTATATATAGATTTATAAATATAGATTTAAAATTTATATTTGAAATTATAAAATGTGAACTATATAGATTTGTGCAGTATGTATGTATACATGTGTAAATATATATTTGTCCTGAGTTTCCTATATAATGACAGTGTATAATCACAATATTTGTTCATTTGCCTGCCAGGATGATGTGCTCCACTGATCCACTTACAGATCACCACTTCTGGTCATCTGATATAGTTGCAATTCTTGCTTTATTTCCCATCCTTATAATGGTGACAGGCAACACACCCTTACCTTGCCCCACTGTGGCAAGATTTTGAAAGGCAGTTAGTATTTCTGAACGCTTAACAGGTACAGATTTCTTTCTCCAGAGTTCAGAACTATTTACTTGTGTATACTAGGTCAGCTTGTAGCTCTTCAGGTCTTTAGAGTTGCTGACCCCACTGAAGATAAGGCTTGGATTCTACTGATACACCACCTCAGAAGAATGAAACTGACTGCTAGTAAAACACAAATGAGCATAGTACCAGAAATTCATCAGTGTTATGCTCATGAAATACTAGATACACATATACATGTAAAATAGGCTCATCAGGGGAAGGGGAAGATGAGGGCGGAGGAAACATCAGACTGCCAGACCAAACAGCACCCAGCCCAGACCAAAGAGAGAAGCTAATAAACAGGTAAGAGATAGGGGCCAGGGTAACACTGGGACTAGGGGGTCAGTACACACATCCACAGAAGGCCTCAAATGCCTCTACACAAACTCTCGTAGTATGGGTAACAAGCAGGAGGAACTCACCCTCCTGCTGGCTGACACCAGCCCGGACATAGTGGGGATCACAGAAACGTGGTGGGACTCAATGCATGATTGGGCGGTGAATGTCAAGGGCTATCGGCTGTACAGGAGGGACAGGATAGGAAAGAGGGGTGGGGACTTGGCACTCTATATTAAGGAGGAATACACATCCTCGTCAATTAGCAAGGAGTCAGGGGAGGGGCACTTTGAAGTGCTTTGGGTTAGAGTACAAGGCAGTCGAGGGGAAAGAGACTTAACGGTGGGAGTCTACTACACACCTCCCAACCAGGGAGAAGAGCTTGACCAGGAATTCTTGGGTCAGCTCACAGAGGTAGTGAAGGCTAAGGATGTGGTAGTCATGGGGGACCTGAACTTCCTGGACATCTGATGGGAAGAACAGTCAGCCAGGTCTGAATGCTCACATAGGTTCTTGGACAGAGTGCAGGACCTCCATCTAACCCAGGAGGTGCACAGCCCCACCAGGGGAGACGTCTTGTTGGACCTAGTGCTGGCCATGGGTGATGACCTGGTGAGGGGGCTGCGGGTGCTTGACCACCTGGGCGACAGCGATCATTGCCTGCTGGAATTCACCATCCAGTGCAAGGTGGCAAAGGCATGCAGTAAGGCAGCGGCCCTAGATTTTAGGAGGTCAAACTTCAATGAGCTAAGGAGGATAGTTGGAGAAGCACTGAGGTCCTGGAGGGGAGGGGATCCAGGTGTCCAAGGACAGTGGTTGCTCCTTAAGGAGACAATCCCCCAAGCCCAAAGGAAGGTAATCCCAACGAGGATCAAAGGGAGCAGGAGAGCACACAAGCCTCCATGGCTCACCAAAAGCATCCGGGAATGTCTCCTTGCTAAAAAGGAGGCTTACACCCAATGGAAAGAAGGGGTCATCACCAGGGAGGACTATTCTGTAGTTGCTCGGGGATGTAGGGGGTGAGTTAGGAAGGCCAAAGCAGAGATGGAACTGGGACTAGCTTCCCAGATTAAGGACAATAAGAAGTCCTTTTTTAAATATGTAGGAGGTAAAAAGAAGGTCCCGGGTAATGTGGGGTCCTTGCAGGACACGTTGGGAAATTTGGTCGTCACACCAGATGGCAAAGCTAACATGTTTAACAATTTCTTTGCCTCCGTCTTCCTAAGTAGGGACCAGAACAGCCACCTCCCTGCTGGGACCCCCTTGGGCCCCGGGGGAGGCACACCTGGGCCACGGGTTAGCGAGGATTTAGTTAGGGAGCTTCTGGAGGGGTTGGACGTATTCAAGTCAGGCGGCCCAGGTGCAAGGGTCTCCACCTTGGGAGGAAAAACCTGCAGCACCCGTATAGGCTCGGCAGTGCTATGTTGGTTAGCACTACAGAAGAAAAAGACTTGGGGGTCATCATTGACCACAAGATGAACATGAGCCTGCAATGCAATGCTGTGGCTAGTAAAGCGACCAAACTGCTGGCGTGCATCCATAGATGCTTCTCAAGCAAATCCCGGGACGTCATTCTCCCCTTGTACTCGGCCTTGGTGAGGCCGCAGCTGGAGTACTGTGTCCAGTTTTGGGCTCCACAATTCAAAAAGGATGTGGAGAAGCTTGAGAGAGTCCAGAGGAGAGCCACGCGCATGATCAGAGGTCAGGAAAACAGATCTTACGATGACAGGCTGAGAGCCATGGGACTCTTTAGCCTGGAAAAGGGCAGGCTCAGGGGTGATCTGATGGCCACCTATAAGTTTATCAGGGGTGACCACCAGGATCTGGGGGAACGTCTGTTCACCAGAGCACGCCGAGGGATGACAAGGTCGAACGGTCACAAACTCCTGCAAGACCGTTTCAGGCTGGACATAAGGAAGAATTTCTTTACTGTCCGAGCCCCCAAGGTCTGGAACAGTCTGCCAGCAGAGGTGGTTCAAGCACCTACATTGAACACCTTCAAGAGTAAATTGGATGATTATCTTGCTGGGATCCTATGACCACAGCTGACTTCCTGCCCTTTGGGCAGGGGGCTGGACTCGATGATCTCCCGAGGTCCCTTCCAGCCCTAATGTCTATGAAATCTATGAAATCTATGAAATCTCCACCCTAGAGTTCTAAAGGAACTGGCCGAGGTCATTGCAAGTCCCCTGGCACAGCTTTACGGGCACTCGTGGTGCTCTATTGAGGTACCGGAGGACTGGAAGAGGGCCAACATGGTTCCCATCTTCAAAAAAGGCGGGAAGGAGGACCCAGGAAACTATAGGCTGGTTAGTCTTACCTCTATCCTAGGCAAGCTGTTCGAGAAAATTATTCTGGCACACATCCAGGAGGGGCCAGCAGGAGAATGCCTGCTTAGGGTCAACCAATAAGGGGTCATCAGTGGCAGGTCCCATCAGACCAGCCTGGTGGCCTTTTATGATCAGATCACCAGATCATTAGATGCAGGGGTAGCAGTGGACATAGTTTTCCTGGACTTCCGGAAGGCTTTTGACACTGCTTCTCACCCTGTTCTCATTAAGAAACTAGAGGGCTGTGGTGTAGACACCCACACAGTCAAATGGGTCGCCAACTGGCTGGAGGGCCGCACCCAGAGGATGGCAGTGGATGGGTCCTTCTCAACCTGGAAGGCTGTGGGCAGTGGGGTTCCTCAGGGGTTGGTCCTCGGGCCCGCACTGTTCAACATCTTCATCAGTGATTTGGACGAGAGGGTAAAAAGCACCCTGTTCAAATTTGCTCATGACACTAAGATGTGGGGGGATGTGGACACACTAGAAGGAAGCAACAGGCTACAATCGGACCTAGACAGATTACAAGGGTGGGCAGATGAGAATAGGATGGGATTCAACACAGACAAGTGCAAAGTGATGCACCTGGAGAGGAACAACCGGCAGGGGGTCGGACTAGATGATCTACTTAGGTCCCTTCCGACCCTAGAAACTATGAAACTATGAAAGCCGTTGTTACCACGCAGTCATTTAATACCTTGTGACAGGGGGCAAACTTAAGGCCAGATCACAAGTAAGCCTGCCCACCTGCCTAGGGTAGTCTTCCTGCCACGACTTGAATGTTAATATGATATAATAAAAGTGGGAGGTTGACCTTACATTACCCTGATATCAGGGGGCGCTATCCACAGCTTCGTATCTTCCCTACACCATGACCCATGTCTTGTAGATTACATCCATATTATATTTTCTCCCCAGTCTGAGCCCTGAGCAAAAGTCTGTTGTTGACCTCTTGCTTGCGCACTGATTCATGCTACTCCCTCACAGGAGCCACATAAACTCCACTCCACTCTTACAGGAGCCTCTTGCGTACATCCTACGACTAGGCCACACTCCACTACCCTTGCTCCACCTTGCATGATACCTTTGGGCCTTTCGGGCTTTGCTATTCTCACTCCAGCCCTGCCACACAACTACTTTGGTTTGATCATACTCCCTTACTCTATGTGGTGGCACCATGCAGCCTTTGCTGGGCTGCTTCTGCCCTAGCCCCTCCCAGGCAACTGGTCTCGTGTGCGCACTCACACACACACGCGCGTGCGCACACACACTCACACACACACGGGGCTGGCCTATGTATTGCCCTCTAAGCTGCCATGGTAGCTCTACTTGATATGCCCCTGGTGCAGCCCTCAAGCCACCCTCTGCAGCCCAACTCTGCACCTCTGACTGTATAGTCCTTTAGGCACCCTGCAGCACCCTATTCTGCACAGGCCCTCAGCATAATTCTGTACCCCTTGGGGCCTCTCAACATCACACTATGTCCCTTAGGGCCTCCTATCACAATACTTCACACCTTAGAGCCTCCTCTTAGCTTCTATACACCCATGAGATGGTGGGGGGTGGGGTGAAGGCACCCCGACCCACTTTTCACTGGGGAAGTCATTGATCCTGGCATTTAAGTGGAGCTGCTGTACCACTACCAGTTTCTCCAGGCGTTCCTACCCCAGCAGGGCAGTTTTAGCTCATGCCCAGGATCAGGACCAGGAGCCTCCAGCCATCCCCATAGCTCCTGCCCTTACCTCCAAGATGTTCCTGAGCTGTAACTCAGCTGGCTGATGTTTCTCTCAGCTGCTGGCAGCAAATTGCTGCCTCACCTTATGTAAACTGGGTCTTAAAATGGCCGTCCTAATCAGTCACCTTCCAGATGTCTGCCTCCAACCCCTAAAGTGGCAAGCACCAAAGGTACACTACCAGATACCTACTTTAGCAAGTACTCAGTGAGTGTGAGTAACTAGCATTACTGAGCAGTGTTGAACCCGTATGGATTTTTTTTTCCCATGCTACTATTCAGTATCATTGGCATCATGGTTTATGCTCGCTGATGCTACGTTGCCTGGGCACCAAGCTATGGCAATGTAGCTCATAATTATGGTGACGTAGCATCTTGTGTAGACATGCCCAGAAATATATTGGATATGTACTAACAAAACTGTACAATTCATCTCTAATTATGAATTAATATAATCTTATTTCATAAGGCACCAAACTGTAAAGAAAATATATTGTATAAGCCCATGTTTACATTTAATGAATAACATATTGCCATGGAAATTAAAAGGATTAAGAATGCTCACAATCTTTATCATCAACCATTGTATCCCCGGTATTCTTGCCGGTATATAGTTTTCACCCCCTTTCACCCCCCCACCTTCTCCCCCCTCCAAAGAAGAAGATAATTTAATGATTGATCTATTTTGTCTCTTAAAATTTGTCTCACAGTAGTTTGGACAAATTTTAGGCTCAAAAATACTACTCTTGGGAGACTAACATTTTCCTAGACTTAAAATTCCTTATTTACTAACAAACTGTTGGATTAGTAAAATGTAACTTCTCCAGAAGATTATACCCTTGTTCATAGCTTGAGATGGGGAAAGTACAGTTTATCATGAGAAGTTGTACCTAATAAAACAGTCACATACCTTACACTTCAGTTATCCTTGCCACCTTAATGATTTTTGTCTTGATAAGTAACTGCTCCTGGTAGCAACAGAATGAGTAACAACTGTCTGTCTCCCTGTGAAGATCCAGAGCAAAAAGGTTAGTCTGTGATATATTGGTCTCTTTAATCTCTTCATATCCTCCCTGGGGCAACAGAGTGCTTTGTTTAGCTCTTAATGCTGAACTTAGATTGCAACATCCATGATCCCGATTTGTGGCAGCACAAAAATAATACTGACTCCATATATTGCTTTATAATGTAACCCTCTTATGTAAGGTTCAGGTATTCAAGCTATATTGTACAAAAGCAAGCAATTAATTTTAGTTTTTGTGCATTGTGGCAGCATTTACTTTGATGGTGGACTTTGTTACTTTATTTTATAATGTTCCAAACAATCTATTTTAATTTAGAAAAGTATTAGTAATATATTTAACAGAGTACTATACAATGTGAATAGATTAAAAACTATAATTGGCCCTGCTCCAAAAAAAGCATGCCACGTGTTCCACTCATTCGCATAAGTACATCTCTGGATGGCTGCCAGTGCCTATTCTTTTTACTGCTGAGCTAGAGTCACACTGGCCTATTACTGTTTACTGCTACACCCATATACATGAACTAAGGCTTGTGGGAGAGGGAGGGGAATGCATTTTTAGTTAACAAACATTTTTTCTGAGCTTTATTTGGAAAATATTCCCACAATTATTCCTTTGCCAGATTCATATGTGGCTGGTAATACTGCATAAATCAGCAGAGAATTTCCCAATTGCACTTACCAATTTGTGTACATTTTGAAATTTACTTTGGAGCAAAATATTTTAATGAGTCTTTCCTTGTCCTGTATTTTTTGCACACAGTGGGTGCATCTACATGTGCAATTAGTGTTCAGTAAGGTTACTGTGCAGTAAAATAAGGCACAGTAAGATGTGGCCGGAAATGCACCTACATGTGTTCCCTGTTGGGCAGATTTGCACCCAGCAGGCTTGCCAAAACATGTTTGGACATTTGGTTCCCTGGGGACAAGTAGCAGTACTGCACCTTGTGCCACAGCTACTTGTCCCCAGGGAATGCACATGCCATGTGCACTTTAGTGCATAACAAGGTGCCCTGGCTGGGGTTGGGGAGTCTGCATCCAGCACTGTGCTGGCCCCAGTAGCCTTACCTGGGCTCTTACGGGCCTCTTGGGGACTGAAGCCGTGGCCATTCTGCCCTGCAGAGCGTAATCGGCAGCCAGGCTGTGGTCCAGCGGTCTGCGGACCACTTTTCAGCAGCACATGTTGCCCAAGCGTGCACTGCACCAGTTTTTTTTTTTCCCCGACAGGTTTTTTTGACCCCTGGGTACCTGCTACAGCCAGAGGGAGCTCCAGGTTTCCCTGGGTACCAGCCTAGGAGCTGGCAAGGGACAAGGGGGACAGTCCAGAAGCTGGGAGACAACTGTCTCTGCAGCCTGCACAGCTCACCCTGCATTAGGGTTTAGCCAGGCAGAAGTTCTCACCTGCCACCTTGTCTGATTGGGAGCAAAATTCCTCCTGGTCAGCATCTATACATGTGCTACTACACACTACCTAATGCACCATTTATCTAGTATCTGTATGTGTTGATAATAACAAATGGCACATTAGACTAATCTAATGTAAATCCAGCACATGTGTAAATGGGGACACTGTGCATTAGTTTAGTCTAATAATTAGTCTAATGCACAGTAAAGTGTTTTGTGTAGATGTGCCCAGTGTAAGCCAAATAAAGGAATACAAACGGGGGGGCCAAATCATCAGCTCAGCCTACTGAGATAGCGTCATTGATTTTGATAAATGTAAGCCAATTTACATCAACTGAGGATGGCACTGACTAATACATTTAGGCTTCATTGTGCTAAGAGAATCCTGCAGATTCTGAGATCACCTATAAGTATCTAAAAAATTCACCTTTTCTTGTCTTTCCTATTGCTTGTAACATCTTATCTAGATAATATTTTCTGTTTTGAACCCACCATATTTTGAGAGATATGTCAGGCATGTTTTCTTGAATTAGTTTCACTGATAGAAAGTGTGAAGCTATATTTAGTTTTATCATGCTTTTATTTATATGACATACATATATTTCTAATATGCTAGATTAGGGCCAGGATTGCAAATATGATGATAAGGATTTTTAGGTATTATTCTTTAAACAATAGGTTTTATGCTTGGGAGAGGGTCAAAGCCAAAATGGCTGAGAAAAATAATCAATGGGCACATCTACACGAGATGCTTTATTGCACAGCAGACTATTTTGCCGCACAGTAAAACATCACTGTCTACACATACATTATACAGCAATTAGGGTAGAATAGCCTAATTTACTGCACTGCTGAATAGTCCTGTCAGATACAAGTGGTATCTGGTAATGCAGTAAATTACTGTGCTTAAATGCACATGTAGATGATGATGTTGGCATTAGAGAGAGGGTATCCTTAGGATAAGTCTGAAAGGATATAAATACTCCCTATGTGAAACACTACTGTGCAGTGGTTACTGCACATTTATTTAGTACAAGCACAAAATAAATGCACAGTAATTGGAGTTACTGTGCAGTAGTGCCAGCGAACAACTTTTTAGTGATGCTACTGTGCAGTAGCCTAATAGTACTGCACAGAAGCGTATTAGCACTATTTGTACTGTGTATGGTCAAATGCTCTGAAATTACAGTTGTCACTGACAATAAGTAGGTTATAAAATATATCAAAAGGATTTTTTATAAAAACAAGAGCAAACATAAGAAATCAGTAACTACATGTTGAGATAGATACAGTCAGAAATATAGGAATAAAAAAGAAAATATTGGAAAAGAAAAGAACCCCCCGCTTTTTTTTAACCTCCCACACCATCTTAACCTGAAGCTCTAAGAATTTAGCTTCCTCTTCTCCTCTTAACAGGTTAGAAAGTTGCTTCTGCCTCTGACGTTCTGTCAGGGCTTTTTCTACTTTGTCCTGTTAGCCAGAATACTCTGCCCACTGGCTGAGGTTCTAAAGTCTTTCCCTACGGAAAGGAGCTAAAGACAAATACTTACTTTCATGGCAAGGCTTAAGTAGGGTACTTATCTAGCCATTTATATAGATTTCATAGACATTAAGGCTGGAAGGGACCTCAGAAGATCATCGAGTCCAGCCCCCTGCCCAAAGGGCAGGAAGTCAGCTGGGATCATAGGATGCCAGCAAAATAAGCATCCAATTTGCTCTTGAAGGTGTTCAATGTAGGTGCTTGAACCACCTCTGATGGCAGACTGTTCCAGACCTTGGGGGCTTGGACAGTAAAGAAATTCTTTCTTATGTCCAGCCTGAAATTGTCTTGCAGTAGTTTATGACCGTTCGACCTCGTCATCCCTTGGGGCGCTCTGGTGAACAAACGTTCCCCCAGATCCTGGTGGTCACCCCAATAAACTTATAGGTGGCCATTAGAACACCCCTGAGCCTACGCCTTTCCAGGCTAAAGAGCCCCATGGCTCTCAGCCTGTCATCGTAAGGTCTGTTTTCCTGACCTCTGATCATGCACGTGGCTCTTCTCTGGACTCTCTCAAGCTTTTCCACATCCTTTTTGAATTGTGGAGCCCAAAACTGGATGCAGTACTCCAGCTGCGGCCTCACCAAGGCTGAGTACAAAGGGAGAATGATGTCCCGGGATTTGCTTAAGAAACATCTATGGATGAAAGCCAGCCAGGCAATATACATTGCCTGTTAGATTCTTGGGGCACTCATACTATGCATATAACTTCCTGCCTGTAGCAGGGCACTACGGTGCCTGCTACTGATAATAGGAAATGGATTCAGCTGCCATTTATTAGGGCGGCAGATGGACGTTGACATGGGAACTAATTGGATCAGCTGACCACCAGGGGGTGAGGTTTGGCCTTCATAAGCAGGGAAGGCTGAGGCCAGAGGGAGTTCCCTTCAGACAGCCGCAGCCGCAGCCGCAGCCGCAGCCGCAGCCCACGTTGATAGTTGCAGCCTGACCACTCTGACCGGCTGCAATGATGCAGGGGTAGAGAGAACCCTGATGGAGGTATGAGAGGGAGCCAGCATAGAGTGGAGTTGGTATTATAAGCTCAGGGGCTTATGATGCGTTATAGCTGGCTGGCTTATAGTTTTGTTGAGTTGTGATTATTACACCGGAGGACCGGGCAAGGCTGTAGGGGTGGAGGAGGCCTCAGCAGGAGCTCCCCAGTAAGGTGGGGGAGTTCCTGGCACCACAGAGGGTGCCGCGTTGTGCGGTTGTCCCGACCCCAGCCTAGTGGGGCGACTTTGGGAAGAGTCCAGTAGAGGTGGAAGCTCAGTAGGGCGCGGGCCCAGGAAGGGGGTCTAAGCAGTGGGGGGGGTCCCGACCCCAGCCCAGCGTGGGCATTACTGGGACAGGCCCCAATGGAAAATCCCAATTGGGAAGAGCCCCAGTAGTGTGCGACCACAGGCCCGAGTGCGGGTGGGGAGCGCAAGGGGCACGACTACAGGCCCGAGTGTGGGCATTGAAGGCCCCAGTGCGGGCAGCAAGCACAAGGAGCGTGAGCAAGGGCCCCAGGGTGGGGCAGCGGAGCGCAAGAGGCATGATTACAGGCCCGAGTGCAGGCACGGAGCTCAAGGAGCGTGATTACAGGCCCAAGTTTGGGCATAGAGACCGCGGGGAGAGCAGAATAGGCCAGTACGTGAGCAGCCGTGGAATATAGGGGAGGCAGGCCCGAGCGGGGCGCTGCCTGGAAGTTATGAAGCTCTGAGTGGGGTGTAAGCCCATTGAGAAGTCAGAGCTGGGCGAGAAGGGGCAGAGTCAGAGAGCTGCCCCAGGAGGGGGGCGCGTGTATTGAGTTGGCCCCGGGAGAGGACCAGCACCGGGACTTGGAGAAAATCCGGTATAGTAAGATCAGCCCCGTGCCAAGAAGGGTAGGAAGGCAGCCTCCACTGACAATACTAAGATCAAAGATGTGGCGGGCGAGATAGAGGGTGCATTCAAAGCCCAGGTTGGCACGGTAGGCAAGGGCACTAGGGGAGGTCACAGCACCCCTAGGAACCATCCTGCCACACTGCCCCACAAGAGAGTGTTGAGGTATGAGACCAGAAATCTTTCCTGCTCTAATTATGACCTGGGGGGCAGGGGCAGGGGGTGGGGGGAAGGGGGCATCTGCATGAGAACTTGGAAGGGTTGAAATGGACTTCCAGAGATCATCTAATCAAACCCTCTACTCAAGGCAGGTTGTAGCTTTGTATTTAAGTTCGTAACAAACGAAGTCCCCCCAAACCTTTCTTGCCTCCCCCACAGATTTTATGCATGATCCTGGCTAGTCTCTTAAGGAGGTCATTATCTGTGTTAGTTTGAAGTCAATTAGAAAGCAGGATAGATATCCAACTTTAGGTTAGGTACAGACTGTTCGAGTAATGATATGAATTTTGGGGAGTACTGAGTGTGCAGCTGAATGAAGGCTTTTCCTGTGTCTCAGTAAAGCCGCTAATCACAAGGTGGATGATAAATTAAAAGCAACTAACTTCACTAATGCTTAAGTAAGCTGATTCTTAACAAAAGTGCATGATGTGTTGAGTAAAAATAGGATACAGATCACCTATCGTTAGGGGACAAAAGCAGATGTATGGTCTTGGAGATGGTGCTAAAGTCAGCAAGAAAACCATAAAGAGCCAGTGAGAAACCGCAAGTGACTGAAAGAAGATAGGGAGTCAAAGTCTTATGCACGTGCTCTTAGCAGAGAGGCATGCAAATGAAGTTTATAGATATATATATATATATATATATATATATATATATATATATGAACCAAGGTATATAAAATGTGAAAAGAACTAATGTTCAATGCAGGTCCCTTGGTTCATGGGCTGTGTATCTGTGAGGGACCCTTGTACAAAGCTGTCTCCATCCTGAATAAAGCTGTTGCAAGCAATGTGTGCTGGTATTTGCTCCCTGCTTGCTCTGGCTAATGAGTACCAGGATCCATGAGCAACTGGACCATCGTCTCCCATGTTGTTGGGTGCCGCATGGGGTTGGGGTCTAACACAGACATTACACTTTTACTGGTATATGTGATCAGAAACCAGTCTATACCCATAGCAGGATAGGAGTCTGGCACACAGACTGGCTTAAAAATGGTGGAACCCTGTGTAAGATTTGCCTCCCACCAAAGGGCAAATTTGTGTTTTGTTTGCCACCAAACTAAACTACACCACTTACAGAGAAGTGTGTAACTTAGATCAATTATGCCTTGGGATTTTTGAATGTTTACAGCTAGCCTTAAAGACTAATAAGATATATATATATATATATATATATATATATATATATATATATATATATATATGGGCAAAGAGGCAGTACTAGGAGAGAAACAAATAAAAACTAAACCCATAGGAACAAAGGGGTCCCAAAAGCTATTCCTGTTAATGAGGTAAGAATTAGGGCTGTGTGAAGCTTTGGTCACTGATTCAATTCGGCGGAGATTCAGCACAATTTGGCAGCCAAATTGCTGAGTCCAAATCGATTTGGAGAGCTTTGAAGATTTGGACATAGACACAGGTTTAAATGTTTTTTCTCCATACCTTTAGGTAGGAGGTAGCTTGTGAAGGTTGCAATTCTGGGGCACATGAAGTGTCCCACAGAAGTGTGAGGGGCTCCCCAGTGTACTCAGCAGCAGACCTGGCAGTGGACAAGAAGCACTTCCAATCTACTTCTGGTTCCACCATGGAATGTGTAGGGGACCTTCCCCCTGCCCCTGAGCTTCACAACTGGTGCCTCCTGGGCCTGGGGGACACCCAGGGTCCCCCCACGGCTGGTTGCCAAGCTGGCGAGGCATGGGGCAGTCCCTCACATGCTCAGCAGTGGACCTGGAAGTGGGCCAGAAGTACTTCCTGTCCACTTCCAGGTCTGCCACCAAGAATGCTGCCCCCATCCCATGCTGCTGTAGGATACTCCATCTGCTCCACCATTGCAGCATTCATAAGCCATGCCTGGTACCTTGAGGTATGTAGAAAAAAACATTTAAAGCTGTGTCTACATCCAAATCACTTATTCTCTGAATCAGCCTTGAATTTTCAGATTTTGGATTTGGCTGAACTGAATCGAGATACTGATCTGAATCAATGAATTGAGTTACTGTACCCCAATTTGGGCTGAATCCAAATCTGAATTGAATATGGCCCACCTTGCACACCCCTAATAAGAATCCATAGTACCCATTTAAACCAGGCTTAACACAGTGCAGTTTGTGGGGATTTTCTTGTTTCTCACTTTTCCCATTCATTTAGTCATTCAAGGCCAGATTCCCTAAAGCCTAAATACCTTTAAAAATTTAATATTGTTATGCCTCAATTCCATATCTATAAAATGGCAGCAAGATTTTTCAGAGATGTTAAAAGTGCAATATTAAATTCATATACTGAGATGAGGCCAATAAACACAACAAATTATCTTTTTGATCACTCAAAATAGTCATTCTTCCGGGTCTTTGTAGCTTATTTTGGATCACTGTGCTGTGAAAATAAAATTTTTATCTCTTTTTTTAGATTTGACAATGATTTTTCAACATTTTCCAAAGCCACAGGCAGAGTTAGGAATAATAATAAAGCTATATAAATATCTGACACACAGGGAACAATTTTTCATAAGGTGTGCCATGCCAGATCCTTCATAATGGAATTTTTAGGACTTTTATGTCTTAACACACTTCAAATGACAACTTTTCAACAGCACCTTACGAGCTGTTGAAGAGTGAGCATGATATTGGGTAAATGATTGAATAGTTGCTCTGTACTTGTCATCCTTCATCTGTGGGTGTCATCAACATTTTGGGGGTTAGAAAACTGAACTTCAGGATGGCACATTTCCATCGCAAAAGTCTATTATCCAGTTAGTTTGCTATATTTATGTCAACGTTGAAACATGTAACTTAACAACTGTTTACTCAGACCCATTGAACTTCCTTCCTGTAATTTGTTGAAATGGGTTTACATATTTTCCTGTCTTTGAGATTTGGATCTATACTGCAGTTATGTGTAAAGGAAATGGCAGCCACCTTAGCATATTCACATTAGTTTTGGTTAGTTATAAGGTCTTCTGTCATGGCATGTGGAGTGCAGGAAATTTTCTATAGGCCTATAATTTTTGACTATCCATTAGTGCTACTGAAAAGCCTTATTTCAGGAACACCCAAAATACAAACTGAAACTGTTTCAAATTTCAGACCAACTGTTTCTTTACTAAATTCAGCATTTTCAGTTTCAGCTATAATCTTAATTGGTGCTTTCAGCATGCTCACATAATAGAAACATAAGGCTACCAGGCTGTTGCACTGTGATAGTAGGCATCATGAATACTATTTCTTCAAAGTTCAGTTTGTTCAGGTAATAAATAAATAAAGATGAAATTCCCCATTCTTTGTTACCCTTTAGGAAAAATATTGTTTTCAGTATTTTTTATTTAGTACATATACCTAGCATTAAGAAATATAGCAGATGACACAATATATAAAGAACACTGAGAACCTTTCTATCAGCCTCATTTAGACACTTGAGTAAATCACATGCACAAATGGACTACCATCATTTGCCATGCCTCATCATTTTAACTCTTTCAAAACCTTTGCAGCCATTATTAGCCAGCTTGCAATGTTCCCATAAACATTTTGTTCTGTAATTTCTACAAATATTTCATTTATTTTCGCTTTCATAGGTAGTCCGTTGGCATATATTGACAGACAGGATGGACAAATAACATGACTAGTACATTTTTTATTAGTCTTTATAACACTCCTCTATAAGGCAACTGAAGTATTTTTATTTACTGTATATTTTATTTACTGTATGTCTTTATTCTCTCTTGAAGAGTTGTACATGATAGGGCTAATATTTCATGCTGCCTCATAAACTTCCAGTAACTTGCTTCCATGACAGGTAATATTGGTTTAGATATGTTAGGGGTATGATCCAGTTCTTATGTTCCTGTCTCTGATCTTCCTAATTACAAGTAATTGCTGCTTCAGTTCCTCATAGCCACCAGCTGCTAGCCTCCACCCACTTTGCAGCAAAGAATGGCTCAGCAGCTGCTACTTTAGTTTCAGTGTCCTGGTTCCCAGCTCAGGCTCCCACAGAGCGAGTCTGACATACTAGCTTGATCTTGATTGCAGTCTTCCTGGGGACAGTGAGGACTGGTTCCCCAAGACAAATGGGAGTGCTGTTGGACAGAAATGTAACCACCTGATAAAGGGTTTGTATGGTTTGGCCCAGGCTCTGGAAATAATCTAAGAAAGTGATATCATACTAAGAAAAGGGAATATAAACCGTGTTTTACAGGTCACAAAATAACAGTGGCTTTTGTTTTGTTCTAGTGTTCTTTGACAGAATATGTTTTTTTCTAAAAATCAATACATTTCTTATCCAAGTAGCTTTCTCCATCAGATGATAAATATTTTATGAAAGCACAAAATTGATTGGCAGTGGCTCTTCAGGACAATTCTGCCAATAATTTGGCCCTCATCTTTAAGCTGTTGTCTTGATGCCAGCTAGTTCAGGAGTAGAGTAGTTGAAATCTCCAGAAATTTGGGTTTTTAAAATCTTTTCATAAACATTTCCAATTGCAGTTCAAAGCTGTCAACATTTCAATACATTTAAAAGAATCCATTTTTACTCTTTCTTCAGAAATCAAATTGCTAACCTCAGTACAAGCTGACAGGTGTACATCTCGTAGAAAGGAACTGGTGCACAACAAGAACTTCTCAGCTGCATGAGTAGTATATAGGCTCACCACCCTTCAATGCAAATGTGATGGGTGGGTGGGACTGGAAGTCCTGCCCCCTTGGCCCTGCCCCCTTAGCCCCACCCCCTTTCCCATGTATGCTGTGATGTCATCAGCCCTGCCCCCACCCCCAGGAACATGGTGTGTCACATCAGCAACTCTACCCCCACCCCCAGTAACATGGTGTGTTACACCAGCAACTCCACCCCAACCCCCAGTCACATGGTGAATGACATCAGCAACTCTGCCCCAACCCCAAGTCACATTGTGTGTGACACCAGCACCACATGATCCATGACATCAGAAGGACAACCCATGCAAACCCCCAAAGCCCAACCCCTCAGGCTGCAAGAACTGCCCTAGATCACATGCTGTAGTTATGGCCCATCAGGTTCCAGACTGATCTAGCCCCCTGCTAGAGCACAAGTGTGGTCTATGGGGTGGGAGGGTGGTGGTGTGACCCCCTCTAACAACCTGCCCCCACCACCCCCAACCAGCTGGCAGAGGTTTCAGAGCCCTCAGACCTCCCAAGAATGATGCTGAACCAATTGGAATGAGTAGCGGGGGTGGGATTTGGGAGGCAACCCCACCAGGTCCAGGTCTATCTGCTTTCCCGAATGACCCCTCTGTTTATCTGAGACCATGCTGATTATCTGATTCTTTCACAATGCCTGTAGGCCCACTCACTACAACCCCAGACAGCCTTATAGAAAGCGTTACTGTAGAAATAGTTTTGAGGAGGAGACACGGCCCCTTGCTCAAAAACTCTTTGCGATGCCTGACCCTGTTCGGGAAGATCCAATGAACAGGCAAATGGAGAATGCCCAGACCCTCGAAGCAGACATTGAGAATTTGGAAGAGGGTATCTTTGTGCCAGAGCCTGTATGTGAAGTAGAGGTCATCGCAGAGGAGAGACCGATAAGAGACTCGGAGCATGTTTGTGGGGGCACTTGGGTTTTCAGGGTATTGGTATGGGTTCACTTCATGGCATGTGTGTGTTTGGAAGTAGCTAAGGACTGATTAAACAGAAGCTAACTAACTAAGTCCTTTATCTGAACTCCTTTGCAGTTAGATGAAGCCTTTTTAATGACTCCAGAAGACCTACTCACCAGTACACAAGAAGGAGGTGTATGCTTTTGCAGAGAACAAAGACCAAATGAGCCTGAAGAGTTCAGAAGATATCTAGACATTGAATCAACACAAGCTATTACATCACACGAAGGTAAAGTCTTTATGAAGTCTCTTGTTTGCGTTTCCTTTGATGGCATAATGAAATACTCCTGGAGGAATAGAATAGACTTTTTGACCTATGTTGGGGGTGCACATTTGACCGGGGGGGCAAGAATGTCTTACTTGATTAGATGAAGACATAAACCAAATAATTCAGGAACTCTGCCAGGAAATATGTCTTAATAGCATTTTCAATGCTGTTATAACCATTGGGTTTGCCAGGAACATTCTCAGAATTATTGTGAAACATTTAATTCAGGTTAGAGAGCTTCTAAACACTTTATTCTGCAGAAGATCCTAATGCTGCCCTTCATGATTTGATCACTGAGGAAGATAAAACACTCATACCCCATATTGAATGCTTAATTGGTACCAGAGATTATAAAACCCTGCTTAAGAGAAGGGCTTAGCAAAAAACTGTTTAAAATGGGGTGGGGCATTATGTCTTTTGCTGATCTTGGTGAGAGGGTGGGGGATGTGAGGTTGTAAAGCACATCAACAGTTTTCTACAGCTAATGTACATTAGCATTTGCTTTAGTGTCTTGGATCTTTAATCACATACATATAGGGTTTTTTGTAAAGGTAAAACCAATGAGACTTAATGACCACTAGAAATGATTAAAAAAACCTTCTTAGGAGAAGGGGTAACAAAATAAACTAGTAAATATTTTTAAAGTTTTGATGGAAATAAATACTGAATTTAAAAATATGTATTCTCACAGCTTTTGTATGGTAGGGGGGTGGTGAGGGTGTGTGTTATAAAGATAAACCAACCCCTCCACCCCCCAAAAAGGACCAGTGTTCAGAGCTCTTCTTGTTTTAAGACTAAAGGAGTTATCTTAACCTAAGACCAGCTGTAAAGATAAGGCCAAGAAGGCTTAATCGTCACAAGAAATGATAAAAAACTCTTCTTAGATGAAGGTTTAAAAAAAGAAATCAGTAAATATTATAAAAGTTTTTGATGGAAATAAAGACTGAATTTAAAAATATATATTCTCACAGATTGTGTATCGTATGGAGTGGCGGGTGCATATCATAAAGATAAACCAGATCAAAATAAATAAATAGATAAATAAAAGCTGATCGGTGTGTCCAGATCTCCACATATTTTAAGACTAAAGGGGTGGAGTTGTCTTTTACGGGTGACTATTTCAATATAGTTATATCTTACTTTATGCATACACTATTTTTCTTAATCTATAATTTATTTTTTTAATACAGAGGACTTGCTTATTGTATTATTTCATTTATATTACAGAGAGCTTATCAGGTGGGGAAGCCCCATGCAATTTTATCACAGCAAGGTAAAAATTATTTTAAAATGGTAGGTTATTTGTGGCTGTGTTACTATAATCACACTAAGTTATAACAGCTGTTTGTTTTCAAACAGAACCTCTTCTTCTAAAACAGAAAAGCAGAACAAGCACATACAGTCATGTTTTTATCCAGTAGTAAAAGGTAATTATTCTGAAATCAGCTTCTGAAACTTTGTGTTTCTTGTGGGAGGAGAAGCGGTGTGTAGGGGGTTAAGCAAATTTTAAATTTGTAGTGTGTGAGGAAAGTGAATTCTCAATGATGAGATGTAAATTTTATATTTCCTAAGTGATCACATGCACCACTCCTGAAGAAGAGTGGGGGTCTGGGCAGAGACCTCTAAAAGCACAAGCAAAAAATCCCAGAAATGCTCAGCCTGCAGATCATAATACCCAAGGATCAGAAGACCACTGGGACAGAACAGAAGGGTATGATTCCTCAGAGGAAAACAAGCCACATACCTCTGAGAAAACCATATGTAAAAAGACAAGGATTCATACCCCCAAAACAGGTGATCTGGTTCCCTTGAATAAGAAACCCAGGACTGATTACTCACACAATTTAGAGAAAGAGGAGAGTCTTTCTCCTTTTTTGAAAGATCATGATTATTGTGAAAAAAATAGGGTAGATTTTCAGGGTGGGTGTAACCACCTTGTCTTGAAAGATAATGATTATTGTGAAAAAAGAGGGTGGGTTTTCAGGATGGGTATAAACAACTTGTCTTGAAAGATCATGATTATTGTGAAAAAATGAGGGGGATTTGGGGTGGTACTGGTAGGCGTATACATCTCAGAAAGAGTGTGCAGAGCACTTTGAAAGATCATGATTATTGTGAAAAAAAGAGAGGGGTTTGGGTTGATACTAGCAGACGTATACATCTCAGAAAGACTGTGCAGAGCACCTTGAAAGATCATGATTACTACCACAGCAAAAGGGTAAATTTTACTCAGAGAAGAGGTAGTCTGTGTAACTTGGACAGCAGGCGTAGTCTTTATCATAAGAGGGGGAATCATGGTAAACACAGGGGTAAGAATGGATGGCAAACTAGCAAGTGGCTCGCGGGGGAAAAAGTAAGGGCCTGGTTAAAGAGGAGCATGGGGAAGGCTAAGCACTAGTTAAGGAAAAAAAAAAGATCCCCTAGGGATCCCTCAAACACTTCTTCTCCTACCAGTCCTGACTCTTTACCAGAATCCCCAGTGCCAGAGAGAGGGGGTGGAGAATATGGTTTAGGAAGCCCTTTAGAGGGTCCCTCAAATGTACCCAGGCTCTCAGACCTGACCTTTCACCAGGACCCACAGAGCCAGAGAGGGGAGATGGTGACTATGATTTAGGAAGACCGTTAGAGGGTCCCTCAAATGTTCCCAGACCACCCCCACCACCAAGACCTGGAGGGTCAGAGGGTTGGGATAAGAAAGCTGGTGTAGAAGATAGTCTAGAGGATCCCTCAAGCGCCCCCTGGTCTCCTGAGTCATCAGAGGATGTTTTACCGGACATACATATGGTGCGGGTGAGAAGGCAAGAGTGGTCTGTAGCCAGGTTTGGTGGCACGAGGTACATGGAGGAGTTCCGTTTTGTGAATTTGGAGCATGTGCCATTACATGTGGCATACGAAGCCATAACCTGAGGGGTGGAAGAAATTGTAGCAGAACTCCAACAGAGATTCACAGGCAATGACTATACACAGTTATGTATTCAGGCAGATAGCATGGCAAACTGTTTATACCCATGAGCTATGAATTTAAACAATTTGACCCCAGAGCTGTTTTTAGAGCGGTTCAGTAACCTGTTACAAAGCCAGAGAGAAATATTGCTTGATTCGACATTTTGGCTGGTTGTGGTCATTGTGAAAGGCCGGGGAGGTGGAAGCCATAGAGTTATAAGCTCTACCCCCTATTCCCAGATCATTACTAAAAAGAGGAAGTATTTAATTGACTTGAATACCTATGATACTAACCTGTGTTTTGCAGGCAGTCCATTATCTGTTACAAAATGTAGAGGGGCCAGAGATGTCGAGCTGCTAGACAGGAAATTAGACATGTCTATATATCAAAAGGTTATGCTCCATCAACTACCTTTGTTTGAAGTCCTTGAACAGGTTAACATTCACATAGTGATACCAAGGAAAAAACTGGGTGGAGTTTTATTCAAACACAGGACGCACCCAGATACCCTGACACATGTTTTCTGCTACATGGTGAACATTATTCTGGTATTTTGGATGTGAAAAAGGTATTTGGCATGAGAAATTATTGCGATCTTTGTCAGATGTTGTACAGCCATAGCCACACGTGCAGGTTCTGATGTCATCTTTGCCTGAGCCCAAACTGCTCTGAAAACGTGGGCAGGACACAGAGATGCCCTAACTGTAAGCTGTTCTGTCATTCCAAAGAGTGTTTAGAAAGGCACGTGGCCCTGGCCTCTGAAAAACAGATTGAATGTCCGACTAAAACTCTGTGTAATGAGTGTAGATCTTAGGTGAGCTCACCAGCGAAATCCCACCCGATGAACACATCACAGAGTTTGTGTTGGCCAGTCCGAAAACCTACAGGTACAAGTTGTCCAAGGGAAAGGTTTGCTTGAAGGTCAAAGGGATTACCCTGAATGTGGCCAACAGTGAAGAAGTCAACTTCGAAACCTTGAGAGATCTTGTTCTGGATTATGGGGCAAACCGTGCTGTGGACACCCCTAAAACACTTGTGATACAACAGCACTCTATCGTCAGGAACAAGAGTAAGTGGATGGGAGAAACTAAAACCTTGAGAAAAATGCAGAAAGTCGTTTATGACAAAAGGGTCCACACAGAAAGCCTTAACAGTCTTCCCTATGATTTTTAAAGATGGATATGCATTGGAAGCACCCCTTATCTGTGATTTTGGCAGGCCCTAGCAACTGTGGTAAAAGTTACTTTATAAAAAACCTTTTGGATCACACTGATAAAATGTGTCTGTTATGCCTGAGATTACGGTGTGGTGCGGTAGCTGTTGGCAGCCTTTGTATAAAGAACTTTGTAAATATCCTTTTATCAAGGTTGTGGAAGGTCTACCAGACAGTCTCAACGACGACTATTTGTTTCCTCCTAATAAATTAAATATGGTTGTAGTAGATGATTTGATAGACCCTGCCTGTGACAGTGGCGAAATCGAGAAAGCCTTTACCAAGTACGTGCACCATCGGAATCTGAGCATTATGTATATAGTTCAAAATGTTTTCTGTCAAGGGAAAAGGAGCCACACCATTGATCTTAACACAAAATACCTGGTTTTTTTTAAAACCCCCAGGGATAAGCTACAGGTAATGTCCCTGGCATGGCAGATGTACCCAGGTAAGGTCCAGTTCTTTCTAGAAGCTTTTGAGGATGCCACTAAAACACCTTACGGGTAGCCCGTGGTTGATTTAAATGCTTCTACCCCAGATGCTTTTAGATTAAGAACAGGGCTTTTTCCTCCTGACTAACTGGCTGCTTACATGTTTAAAAAAACAGCGGGTGGGAATAAAAAGAGATGATGTAGCAGCAGCCGCTTCTTAGCTCTCAAGACAGTGGATGGGGAACATGTCTAGCTATGTAAAAAGAAATTTGGCTCTCTTAAAACTGCTTCTTCGACCTACCCCACAGCAGAGAAAAGCTATACTCTGCTCGGGCTCTGATGATTTAGTAATGGCCATTTCAGAAATTGCTCTGAACACCTTAAAAGGAAACATCCCTTTGACACCACATCAAATTCACATGCTGAAGAAGAGACGCGGGATCATAAAAAACCTAAGTAACAAAGATTACCTCTTAAAAAAAAAAGAAACAGCAGGTGAAACAGTCTGGGGGATTTACTGGACCTCTGCTAAGTTTTGCTTTTCCTCTGATAACGGGCCTTTTGGCTAGCCAGTGATGGAGCATGCAGAAAAAGCGTACCTGTTGCCCAAACACAAGCTGGAACAATTAAGGGCTTCCCCACCATCTCAGGAAAATATCCAGATTATTGGATGTTGAAATGAGGGATATTCTCCAAAGACCGGGTTTAGCAGAATATGGTAAGGCTAAACTGTATGCATACGTGCTTCAAAAATACCTGACCTATGTAAAATAGGGTGATCTAGACAGAGGGAAATTAACCCCATTTATGCTGGAACAGACCCCCCTAGAAGTCAGATACCCCCTAGAAACCCCCACAAAACCTGACACAGTCGTTCAGGAAGTATTGGATAACGTGCATGACCGATACAGGAAAAATGCTGAAGTACTGCTAACTAAGCTGAGCCAGCACAAAGATATTTCTTCTTGGGATGATCAAGAGGGTTTTATCTACAAAGGGATGTTCATCAAGGGGTCTAACATGCTTGACTTGGTCTGGAGAACCCTTTAGATTCGTGCTGGGACTACTAAAGGCTAGGACATCTTTATGAAAGCCATGGCCAAACTGATCATACCATCTTCTGTTATAGGCAACGTCGTGAATCGTGATCATCTGGAATGCCTGAAAGTATCTGACTCAGAGCAAGAAATGCCAGCAACGTCGCCTAAGAAGCGAGAAACTGTCTCTAAAAGTCACTGGCTCTCCATGTAAAGTTTTACAATTGGAAATAAAATATTCTATAGTGCTATAAAGTTTGTGTCTACAGAGGATTTTTTTGAATGAAAACACGTACACATACACACACATTTAAATAACAACAGCTTTATTTACACAACATCAGCTGAGTGTTTTATTTAGACAAAGCATTTGTGAAAGTCATAGCAAGAAATACATGTCTGGGCATGTCAAAACATTTTTTGAGTAGGCCTGGCCACAGGAAATTTTTATATTTACTTTTTACAAAATGCTTCACCACCCTATCATTTTGTGCTAAATCGTTGGAACAATACAATTTTAAAATCTGTTCAAACGATAGCCCAGCGCCATCTCTCTTTGGTCCTAGACACTCTTACGTGGTCTCCTTTTCTAAACACAGGTGCTGCTGGTTTTATTTTCAAATAGTCTCTGTACACGGTTTTCCACACCCTTTGAGAGTTTGAAAAGTTCATGTCAACAGGCCTGGTGCGGATAGTTCTGTGAAAACTGTGGTTGTAGCTCTTCATAAACTCTGGTAACACATCAATGTAGTGAAAGGTGTTGCGGGCTGTAAAACATTTCCACATCTTTGATTTTAATGTTCTGTTAAATGTCTCTACCACTTTCACTTCACTATTCATCACGAAATGGTGAATATTATACTGTTTTGACACCTTGCTTAAAGACTTGTTTAAAAATTCTTTTCCCCGATCAGTCTGTAAGTTTTTAGGTACACTACCCTCTGTAAAAATGATTTTAAAAGACCGAGTTATTTCACCACCTGACTTGTCTTTTAGACCCATGGCCCAGGCGTACTTTGATAATATGTCTATCACTGTTACGATTAACTTAACCCCACCATTGAGCTTGGAAAACTGCTGCATATCCACCAAGTCTGCCTGCCATTGTGCATCAATATCTGAAACAACTGTCTTGTTTCTTTTAAAATGTCTTCTTGCCGGTTTGTGTAGGGTGTAAGCATCCTGGTCTGAAAGCCAAACGGCCACCCCACTTCTGTTCAGAACCTTATTCTGCCTTTTGGTGGCTTCAAAAAGCGTGTTCACCCTGCCAAAATGGCCAGCTTCACCAGAAGAGAAATAAACTTCCTTTAACATAGCCTCCTGTGTAGACATGTCTGGTAACTGCTTCCCCCAACACCCACCCCCATGCTAACACCCATGTGGTGCATTCAAATGCTTGAGGACAAGTTTAAACCATGGCACAAAGATACCCTCTTCCAAATTCTTAATGTCTGCTTTGAGGGTCTGGGCCTCCTCCATTTGCTTTTTCATTGGATCTTCCTGAACATGGTCAGGCATCTCAAAGAGTCTTTGGGCAAGGGGCCATGGCTCCTCCTCAAAACTATTTCTACGGTAATGCTTTCTATAAGGCTGCATTGGGATTGTAGTGAGTGGGCCTACAGGTGTTGTGAAAGAATCCATATCCACCCCGCTTGCCTTAGCACGGTCTCAGATAAACAGAGGGGTCATTTGGGAAAGCAGATAGACCTGGACCTGGTGGGGTTGCCTCCCAAATCCCACCCCCGCTACTCATTCCAATTGGTTCAGCATCATTCTTGGGAGGTCTGAGGGCTCTGAAACCTCTGCCAGCTGGTTGGGGGTGGTGGGGGCAGGTTGTTAGAGGGGGTCACATCACCACCCTGCCACCCCATAGACCATACTTGTGCTCCAGCGTGGGGCTAGATCAGTCTGGAACCTGATGGGCCATAACTACACCGTGTGATCTCAGGTGGTCCTTGCAGTCTGAGAGGTTGGGCTTTGGGGGTCTGCATGGGCTGTCCTTCTGATGTCATGGACCATGTGGTGCTGGTGTCACACACCACACAAGGGAAAAGGGGCAGGGCTAAGGGGGCAGGACTTCCAGTCCCACCCACCTGTCACATTTGCATTGAAGGGTGTTGAGCTTGTATACTAATTGCATGCTTCTACTTGATAATCAATTAGTTATTATTAAATGAATAAATGTAATAGGGGACATCCTACTGTAGTCAGCTGAAGTTTTCCCACTGACTGGTATGGGGGCAGAACTTTATCCACTATTTGCTTACGCTTTGTGGAGCCTGTTCTTTTCCCCCTTTGTTATTTCTGGAAACATAAAAGGCATATAAGTGGCATGCAAAAATGGCAGTTTAAATGGCTGAACAACTTGGGAGAAAAAATAAAAGACATTACACACTGCTATAGGAGACTTCTCTAGCTAGATCATAAATCTCTGCTCAGCATCTCACTAGTATTATTACTGATGTACAATACAAAACACTGTATTAAAATAATACTATTTTAACTGACTTATTTATTCATTAACTTATATGCTTTGTACACAAGGTGACATACTTATCACATAAGATAGATACCAAATAGTATACGAGTTAACAAGGTGCTTAAATACTCATTTCCTAGACATCTTACAATTAACTCTAAAATGGTCTATATAATTAAGCAAGTATGTATGGGTTTAATCAGACAAGTGTTCAGCTTTTTACCAGGCAAGTGGTTTGATATCTTCTATATATATGTATATATATAAAAAAAGTTATGGCCTTAGGTTGCATCTGAATTTGGGAAATATTTCTACAGCCGAGGAGCTCAAACTTTCTCCCCTTCAGCCAGATGAGCAGTGCCAAGTCCCTCTATGGGCCAGATCTAGCTGATGGGCCTGATCTAACTGCAGGGAGTTACATAGCCCAATTTTGATCCATCTATCTGGGGCAGGGGTGGGCTGGAGCAGCCCAAATCGGGACACAGAGGGTAGGGTGAGGTACAGTGGGAGGGAAGAATTCTGGTCCTGGCCTGCATGCATGGGGTGGGTCAGGGCAGGGCAGGGCAGCTCAAATCCGATCCAAGATGTTATTTGGGGGAAGGGGCGTAAGGGCACATGGAGAAGCCCTGATCCAGACTCACAGGGGAGGGAGAGGGAGGGAAGGTGGGGAACAGCCCAGCCGTGTCTGGATGCATGGGGGGGAGGTGTGGCCTGGCCCCGATCTCACTGCACAGGCAATGGCCTGGGTAAGGCTAGAACTGGCCACTTGCAGCTTTCACTGCTCCATGCTATCCAGTTTCTAGCTTCTGGGGGGAGCCCCACAAACTGGGTGTCATGGCTCTGCAGGTTGGATTTGACCCACAGGCCCTATTCTACAGTAACAGCAACTTGTTCATCCTAGGCATGCACCAAATACCATTTGAAATCAACAGCAAGACTTCTCACTGGATTTATAGGTGTGGAATCAAGCTTTACACTAGGTAAGATAATGTCATAACATCTCCTGAGCTATTGTGTACAGCTGTCTTCATTTCCATGGAGTTCCCAAAGTAGCTGCACAGTAAGTAGCAGCAGTAATAAATTATACAGTGACAACATAAAACAATTTCAGGTCAGAGAAAACCTCCAAAACATTCACTCTCTCTTCACAAAACTATTAAGAGCCACACACCCCACTTTCTTGCTCTGGGCCCCTGTGGCGAGGTGGGCTTTGCTCAGGCCAGCTGTCGCCAGCCTCCTACCTGCCTCCGGGCACGCCGCCTGCCTGTCTCGCCCACCATACCTTGTTGGTAATTAAGTCATAGATGTTAATAAGTGGGAGGCTGCCCATTTTCTTGCCCCAGGGCCAGGGGGCGCTATCTGTGGCTTCGTTCCTCCCCTACACCGCAGCCCAAGCCTGGCAGATGGCATCCAGACGTTATCAAGCATACCAGCCCCACCCTAGACTCCAGAATCCACCTGGCAGGACCCTCCTGTGAACCCTCCTCTTAGAAGGCCTACGCTGCCTTCATCTGGGCTGCTGAGCGCCTTGTAGCTGGCTCCCCTCTCAGGCGTGGTCCCCACTCAGGACCTTCAGCCATACACAGTCCCTGGCCTCACCTCAAAGGCCAGGCAGGATGCCAGGCCCACAGCTCTGGGAGCCCCTTGTGGTGGGCACCTGGCCCTTTTGACTTTCTTGGTCCTGGCCCCAGCATGGGCCAGTCAAGGGGGCACTCTACCTCTGGCCTCACCAGCCCCACACTCTCTCTGGGTGCCCCTTCCTGGATGTGGGGAGCTGGAGTACCTCATACCACAACTGGTGCCCCAGGGTCTCACAGAGGACTCTCACTCCCCCCCTGGGGCAGCAGGTTGTGGTGCTACTACTGATGTTACATTTGATCCACACTCTGCTTCCCAGCAGTAGAAGACTTACCAGGGTCAGGACTCGCCTCTCTTGCACTGGGGCTGAGCCCCCATTTACTCGACCTCAAGCATCTGAAGACTTCCCTGGCCTACTCCCCTTGCTTGGGGCTCCACATCACCCCCCTCACCTGGGGCTACAGATTTTGACCCCCTTTACTGGGGCTACCACCACACTGGGGCCCTAATTTCCACCCCCGTTCACTTGGGGCTCTAGATCTCTGCCCCTTACTTGGGGCTACCCCCTTACTGGGGCTCCACAACTCCACCCCCTCACTTGGGGCTACCACACCACCCCTCACTTGGGGCTACAGATCTTGGTCCTCTTCACTTGGGCTACCCCCTCACTGGGGTCCTAATTTCC
The DNA here is from genome assembly GCF_052110815.1 of Crocodylus siamensis. Taxonomy (NCBI): domain Eukaryota; kingdom Metazoa; phylum Chordata; order Crocodylia; family Crocodylidae; genus Crocodylus; species Crocodylus siamensis. The sequence continues at coordinate 17,256,831 of NC_143398.1, read as the reverse complement.
AGTTTGGGGCTCCAGACCACCCTCTTCACTGGGGTAAAAGTGGGGGAGGGTTTACTCCCTGGTGGGCTTAGGTGGCTGTAGCCATGGCTGCCCCCAACTTTCCCTGTCGGGGTCTCGCACCCCCTCGAGACTCAGGTGGCTTCAGCTGTACCTGGTCCCAACTCTCACCCTCAGGGTCTTGAGCCCCCGCAGGGCTCAGGTGGCCGCAGCCATGCCTGGCCCCAACTATCCTTCTCAGGGTCTTGAACCCCTGCAGAGCTCAGGTGGCTACAGCCACACCTAGCCCCCACTCTCCTCATCAGGGCTTGCACTCCTGCAACTACCTCTGATGGAACAGAAACCCACCTGAAGGCAAAGGCTACCCACCTTTCACCGGGGTGATAACTGGCCTGGCATTTCCTGGGGGCTCCCGTGCCACTGAGAGCCCCACCAGGCCACCCACTCCCAGCAGGGTGCAGTTTTAGGTCATGTCCGGGACCAGGAGCCTCCTGACTATCCCCTACAGCTCCTCCCTTACCTCCAGATAATACCTGCAGTCAGACAATGTTGTTGCCTGGCCTCCCAGCAGCAAAATGCCCTGTTTATATGGGCAGCCCTATATCCAAAATGGCTGCCCTCATCAGGAACCTGCCAGCTGCTGGCTTCAGGCTCTTAAAGTGGCAGGCACAAACAGTAACCTGCCACAACCCACAGCTTCAAAGAAAATCCACAATTTGCAGCGCATGTGGCAACTTCTATGCCAAGGGGTACATTGGAGCCAGGAGGGTTGTATTGGTGAAAGTGAAGCACAATTTTAACATATTTTTGTTGGGATACAATCCTATCTCCTCTGCTCAAGCCTGAAGCTGGAACTATGGGGTTTTTTTTCATTTCCCATCAATCATGCTGCTTTCTGCTGCCTATGAGCATTCCAAGTGTAACTATAAGTTTCCAATGATGTGAGCAGACAGACACAGCCAAATGCTTGGTCAGGTAATACAAATGCTGCTCCTCCTCTCCAGCCAGCTTTGCTGTGCATCTAGAAGAGATTTTTCCCTCTCCCCCCTCCTCCTACTTCCCAATGCCCTCTGCATAAATAAAACTAATTACAGTATAGACATGAATAATGGTCCCCCTCTACTGTTTAATTCTATCTTGCAAATTATGTATGTCCTCCCCCTACTTTAGGTAGATTCTCTTGCCACCAGCTGCCAAAATCAATGTTGTACACATCTTTTCTGCAAAATTTATAGCGAATCCATGGCAAATGTTAATCTTAATGTAAAACAAAGGGTCAATTCTATTAATTGTGTGGCTTAACAAATTTTTCTAAGCAGTTTGGCTGCAAGAACTCAAAGGGTTTGTTTATCCAAAACTGAGAACAATTGACCTGTTATGAAAAGAACAAGTGCCAACACTGTATGGCACATCCTCCAGAAAATGTATTATTTCCTCCACATGTCGGGACAGAAGCATTTCCAAAATTGGCATTATAATTTGGTTATGGTTTCAAATGATATGAAAAGTAGTTACATTTCTAGGGCAGTGGGGTCATTTTATGGAACAGTGTGTTCGGTCCCTTCCCACAAAGAGAAACATTTAGTGAGGGAGAGGCCAGAGAAACTAATGCAGCTGGATCTTGTAAAAACAGCAGTGTTTTTGGCACTGGCTTTGAGAGCTGTTTGTACTGAGAAACATTTTTTAATTTTATTTTCCTGTATGCACTTTACAGTATTTTGTTACCTTTCATCAAATTAAATTCTAATCAACGGATGCATTCTACTGGCAGCAAGGTTGCTGATAGTTACACAATGCTGTGGAAAGCTACCTAATGTACCCTCACTTTGACAAGAAACAAGGCACTACAGAATGAGCAACTTATCAATGTTAGAAAATATGAAGTCCACAGGAATCACTAAAAAAAATTAAGGTCATTCAAAAAGGAGATGTAACCTTTCTATTCCTAGCTTTCTTTAAAGGTTACATACATTTAGCTAAATTAATCACCCTATGGTGTTAGAGGCACATGTATGAAATGAATATAGAAAGGAAATAGGAATTCCATAAATATAAACTACATGAGGTAATTGGAGTTTTTATCTTAATAAAGAAACCCTTTGTAGCTACCTTCCCAGCCCTAATAAATTATTCACCTGCTATTTCAAGGTACAGAAAAACAAGCCCATCCAGATTTTCATTATCTAGAAAAATTATTTTGATGACGCATTTACATTTTGCCTCTGGTTTTCTTTTTCCTAAAGAAGTCAATACTGACAGTTCGATGTATTTTTTCTATCAGTTTTATTATACAAGGGCATATAGAAATACCACCCAAATTATGATTATTGAGAATTCCTTTGAAAAGCAAGGCAGACTGTGGATACCAACTTTATATTATTGTAGCTCAGGTAACTCGGGTATATACTCCCCTTCTCCAGTTGAAGGGGATTGTTAGCTGGCAGGTGTGCTGTGGGGGAACTGCAGACCGCTCAATTTCCCTCCATCCCTGTAGAACCAGGCCAGGACCGTCAGGGGACTTAACTATATACACATATTTACATTAACGTATCACAAAGGAAAGGAACATGGATATAAACATATGTACTACACACACACACACACACACACACACACACACACACGATATCTAAACCAGAAACATGTCATTTACCCAGAGGGTATTGTTTATAAAACCTTATACCAGTGCTCTCATATACAGGTAAGTCACAAGTAAGTATCTGATCTGAAACAGATACACCCCAAAGATAAAATGAATCCTGAGGGGAAACCCCATTGCCTTTGGGCTTTTCCCTAGCCCTACAAAGAAGATGGTAATTTTAGAGGGGCCCTCTCAGTGGAACCTCCCCTTTCAGGAGCCCTTGATTAACCAGGGGGGACTCCCCCTCCCCTGTGGAAATCCTCTTTTCCCTGCAACTCATGGCTCCCAGACCTGGAGGATGGTCCTTGTCCCCTGTGCCAAACTGCTCTTTCACATGCAGTGGGCTTCAGGAGGGTTGATGTGCCCTGGAACAGGGATCCTCTATGCAGAGCTTCTGGGGCCTCTGGCTTGGCTCTGTCTGCTGGCTCAGTAGCCAGATCACTGTCTGGCTTTCTGGACTCAACCTTTTGCTAAGGGTCAGAGGCCTGGGCCGCCTCGTGCAGCACCAGGCTCGGTCCACTCCTGGACCCTCCGTGTAGCGCCTCCTGCACTGAGCTCCCAGCCTCGTTCTGGGGGTTGAGGACTTGAGCCGCCCAAGTGCTCCAAAAGCCCTACTTCATGCACCAGCCTGTGCACCGTATCTCTGGCCGCACGCCAGAGGTTGCAGACCCGAGCTGCCTCATGCAGCTCCCGTCTGCTGTTCCTCACTGATGGAAGTTTTCAGAGGTGCTTCTGGGCTACTGCTTCACCCTGCTGAGCAGCTCTCCTCAGCTCTTCTAAGCCCCGCTCTCCTCTTTCCTCTCTCCTGGATGTGCTTCCCCTCATGCTGGGCATGCAGCTCCTTTTATATTCTCCAGAGCTCCACCCCTAAAGTCTTCTGGACCTGAGTGTTGCAGTATTCAATCAGGTCCACAGGGGGAAGGGGGGGGGGAACTCCTCCCCCTCTCCCCTCAGGAAAGGGGCATGACTGCATTCCTCTTGCTGCCTCCTAATTGGGGGATGAGCTCCACCAATCAAAACAGCAAGATTTCAAGCCTGGGACTGAACCCAAGCTCCAAAAGGCAACCCTGCTACACTATATACCTATAGACAGGGAGATGATGGCAGAGCAGTTTATACATCTCACTATGGCTCTGGAAGTGTGATTTCAGGGCTCACCTACATTCATGCCAGTTGTAAAATGGATACCTGTCATTTGGGATGGGGAGTCAGAGGTGATTAGATATGGTGGTGGCTGCATCACTCCTCCATTCACTACTGGCTGCAGGAACCAGTGTGTCTTAACCACACTAGCCCAATGAACCATTAGAATTTAACTGTAGGTTCTCCTCTTCACACACACTGCATGCTGTGCATCTCTGAATAGTGCAGACACATTGCATTATTTCTTTCTGCCTAGCTTCATAATGGAGTTCTTCACAGAACCTTACCCCCGTAAAAGGAAATTCTAGCATTCTATATTTCTCAACAGCAAGAGTTTACCTGATACATTTTTAACTCAACAAGATCCATTTTTCTTGAAATATGGGAAAACAAAAGTATAAATAAAAGTTTATTTCACCATTCTACTTTTCCAAGGGCCTGTTAGATCCCCATTATATGGAGATAAGAATGGCTTTATAAATGCCCACACTTTTCCCTTTATGACGTAGCCATAAAATTATCTTGCAGCCATTTTTTAAAGTATGCTTTTGATATATCTGATAACAAATAAGGAACAAATACTCTTTATTTTCACAATACCACTATTTCCAATTCAAATATACAAACAGGAAAGGCAGTCAATTGGTGCTTTAATCCCATGTTCATCACAGCAATTTCTGATCACCTCATTTGGGTAAGTGCTCAATGATCCATCTGTACTCTTCTATCTAGAAGCTTACCCAAAAGAAGAGTCCATAAAAAATGTCCCACCTGAGGGTGGTTCCAAGGAGGATGGAGCTAGACTATTCTCAGTGGTGACAGATGACAGGCCAAGGAGCAATGGTTTCAAGATGCAGCAAGGAAGGTTGAAGTTGGATATTAGGATAAACTTTCTCACTAGGAGGGTGGTGAAACACTGGATCATGTTACCCAGAGAGGTCAATAATCTAGCTAGGGGTGGTCCTGCTTTGAGCAGGGGGTCAGACTAGATGACCTCCTGAGGTCCCTTCCAACCCTAATTTTCCATGATTCTATGATTTTATGGCCCCAGCCTCCAGCTCTCCCTGGGTGAAAAGCTGGGAGGATCTGGGCAACGGCAGTTTACTCATTACGGGACAATTTGTCCTGTAACAAAACACATGTGCAGGAGCATATGTTGTGGCAATTTCTGCTTCTGCAAGAACACACCCGTGCATGTCTGGATGAGGCCACTAAGTTCACCTGCAAGTTCACATGCATCTCATTCTAAATCTTCATAACATTATAGGTTCCAGTGCAAGCAACCTACCAACAACTTCCATTGAATGATCTATTTCCTAATAAGATTTTACAGTTTAAAGAGAAAATTCCTATGCTGTAGTTTTTCTTGTGATACCAGATAGGGAAAGACTTGCTACTTTTTAGATGCAATGAGGGAAAGGCCCTTTGCCATGTTAAGGAAAGCAGCAGCAAAACTTATAATTAAATGGCACACATGAGAAGATGATGTTACACATCAGGAGGGGAATCAAAAACAGCAAATGATGAGATGTTGGGTGAAACAGGTTGGTATAGAATTGAAAACATCCTTTTACTTTTGTGGCTGAACTAGACTTTTCAAGAAGGGGTTGGATACCTGTGATGTTACAGGATAAAAGGCCACTGTGGTAATGATTTATTATGGTGAATACGGAGTAGTCAGAGATGCACAAATGGCCACTGAATAAATTAAAGCTTTTTTTCTAAGTAGCAAAAGCTTTCATTTTTTGAGATTTTTTTTTCCTTTGCACTTTTAAGATAAGAAGGTATCATTTTTTTCTTTTGGGCACTTAGGTGAGAACAGTTACAGCATATACTAAGCAAGAAAATCAAAGAGATCTTGATTAAAAAAAATCACTTATGTGCTCTGCCTACTTTTTGAAAGGAAAAATATGTAGATAACCCTTTTGCCAAAAGGTCACAACAGGTCATATTTCTATGGATAAGAACCAAAAGGTGCAGATAAGCACCTACTAGGATTTTCCAAAGCACTTACCAAGTTAGACATTGAATTCCTTTGATTTCCGCTAACCAGTCAGTTCATAGAGACCAGAAAAGTGTTTGTTTCTTCTCAAGGCTAGGGGCTAGAACAGAAGATGATAACAGCTAAGGATGCAGCACTAAAGGTGACCCAAGAAAGAGAGAAGGTGACTGGATACAGAAGCCATGGGATGCTTGAAAGAAGTTGCTTCAACATTAAAGAATCTTGTAGAACTCATGGAAGAAAGAAAGGATCTGAAAATTAGAGATGCAGCTGGTGATGATGCTTGAATTCAGGCAGAGACTTGAAGACATGAGGAAAGAAAAGCTGCACAAACCATTCAAGATTTGCAGTGGAATATTTCTCTTCCTTAGAGGAACAGGATAAAGGTGTGATGAAATAATGAAGATTAAAAGATTACATTAATAGACAGAATGGTGTATTGAAACAGATGAATGGATATTCAGTGGGTGTACTCTATCTGAGCATCATCCAACGTGGTACCACAATTCATAAGAAAATATTTTAACTAAGAAATGGAAGGAGAGTGGAAAATTAGGAATAGCAATCCCTATTCCTAGTTTTAATAAATAGTAAAAGAGACAAATCATGCAAGCAAAGAAATGGTAAGGTACAAAAGAGAGCAGACAAAGAGAAACAAAAGGCACTATTATGGCTAGGAACAGTAATCATACAGGCAATACAGTAGCAAAAAAGTTATACCTAATCAGGTACAGTCAGAGAAACAAATGGGGTGTTTATAGACTAATGCAAGGAGTCTGTGTAATAAAATGAAAACAATCACTTTCCACAGCAGTAGTTCTGTTAGGGATCATATGTCTCATAGACTGACAATCATGGGCAGCATCCAGATATTGAAGGGCATTATGCTGTTCCAGTGACACAGAAATAAATGTAAAGAACTGCTATACATTACTGTACATAGTTCTTCCTATATAGTACTATCCATTAACGATGTGGTCAAATAAAGTACACTATTTGTAAAATGAATTGAGTTGGATGCAAAAACTATATTGGGAAAAGAACTAAAACAGAATCATTGCAGCAATTAGTTCTTCAATAGACCCCACTTCCCCTCACAATCAAATTTGAATATGGATAGGGATTTCATTTATCTCATGATAAGTACAATCAGCAAAATGTTGTTATGGAAGACTTACTTCAGATATATGGCCTGGTTGTCTGCAGCCTTAATACTAGGACTGGTTTTTTCATTGACCCAACAGGAAGTAATGCTATTTTATGTTTGTTAAATTGTGAAGATATTATGAGACAGCCGTTCATAAAAATAACTTAGAATCAAGCAATCAGAAGCACGAGGTATTCAAAACATATGAAATGGGTCAGTTAAGGCTACTTAATGGGATAATCAAACAACTAGGAATTAACTGTAAATTAAATAGAGCAACAATAAAAGTAAATCATAATTAAACTCACTGATTTCAAAAGGATGGTCTCCAAGCTTATGGCAAACATTTTTGTTGTTTATCCCTATGTGAAGTAACACTGCAGACTGTACTGGGCCTTAAGTTGCTTAATGGTGATACAACTTTTTCTTCCATCTAGTTGACCAGAGCTTAATAAAAGAAGTAGTAGTAAGGAAAAGGAGGAGGTGAGAGAATGTCACAGGGAAGAATAGTTTGGGAGGTATGAGAAGGATGAGTCAGAAGAAGTTGGCTGACCATCACTTAGATAAAGTACAGACGTTACACTTAAGGTGCGTTAAGCACATAGAAAGCATTTTACAGGCATAACAGAACCAAAGTTCATGGTACATAAAGCACTTTAAAAATGGCAGACCCCACTCTAAGCTAACCCTGGATGGATGTGTACTAACCGAAAACACTTTCTGTCAGAGCACTTTGTTGAACATCTGTGCCAGATCCCATTGCAGGTTAACAGAGCACAACACGCCTGCTGTCTTAGGCAGCATTGTGCAGGGCTGCTCCAGGTTTAACTCATTTGCTCTGCCCAAGCGCTGAGCTGGCCCTGCCCACTTGGCTGATCAGACAGTCTCTGATCCCAGCCCCATGCACTGCCTGGCTGGGGCAGGGGGTTTCTGTCCCTGCAGCCACCCTGGCCCTGTGGTGCACCACAGCCCAGCCAGGGAGGTGCTGTGAGAGAAGGAGCCCAGGGTCTCTCTCCCAGCAACTGCTGGTGACTGTCAGCAGCAGCTGGGGAGGGGAGCCAGGGAGGAAGGAAGCCCTCTGCCCATCAGGGGCCCCCCACAGCTCGATGCCTTAGGGGTCAGGGACTGAGTCTGCACCAGTGAAACCAGAGCTCCCTTCCCCACACCCCCACTGCAATTCCTGGCACAGCAAAGACAGCAGCTCCATGCTGCACGCTTCTGGCTGCAGCTGACAAGTCAGATGAACAGAGCCCCCACCCTGCTGCAAGCCCGAATCCATCTTCCTGGATTGGAGCTGTGGGATGCGGGGTGGGCTGGGTCTGTGCACCAGAGGGGCTCCATTCACTTCAGACCCTACCTGAGCAACCTGGTAGCTGCAGGCTGTTTCAGCTTTTCACTGTGCCAGGAAATGCTGGCGGGGAGGAAAAAGGGACCCCATACCCTGCTGCAGACCCCTCCCCTCTGTTTGGAGGGGGCTGGGGTGGGTCCACCTGGTGGGAGGGCTCCTTCTCCCCCAATCTGTTTTGATTGCTATCCAGTCTGTGTTGAGATATTCCAAGGCATATGGCAGCTACTATGGCCTTAGCCCCAATAAAGAGTGTCATAAAATGGACTGCTAGATGCATCAGATTAGTCTAATAAAGCAACAAATAGCTTTTTGGCTCAACAATTTTGTTAGAGCCACATGTAATAACAAAAACCATGATATGTTGTGCTAATTTACAAAGAGCTGAAGGCATAACTTTTCTCTGGCTGAAGTATCAACCAGAATTGTAATTTTAAGCCTTAATTACAAAGTTAAGGAAACCTGACATGAATTAAAATGTGCATCCTGCACTGTGCTTGGATATCTGAACACATATTGCTGGCCAAGCACAGATTTCAGTATTAAAATGTCAACATTTGTCACCTTCTGAAACGTGTCATACTGAAAGCAATGGAAGACGAAGGCTGAGAACCAGTAATTGAAATTATAGTCTGGGCAAAGGCTTTGCAGTTGTAACTAATCCATTCTACTGATGTGCCTCAACTGTGAACTAAACCAATCACATGTAAGATGGGAGTTGTCACCTTATTGAAGATATCTTTTATATCCTGTCAGAATCAATACCAAAGGCACCAGGTATAGTGATACAGCTAAGACTTCTCATGGTGATAATTGCCAATTAGGAACTGGACTGAGACTATCAGATTCAGTCCCACTTCTGGTTCCAAATGGTTCCCATACCATCCGATATCTAGTAGGCAGGACAGGGTGTCCCTCAATAAGTTGACTACCTTTGTTTATCCCTTTGATCTCTTCAGCACCCCACACTCCACTTGCCTATCTCAGCAGTGCCCCCACCACCTATCCTTTCCTCCTCATTTCCCTACCCTTTGTCTTTAAATTACTTTATTTCTTTCTGTTTAGCACCCCTGCTCTCTGCGGACACATCCAGATGAGCATGGACGTGTGGCATACAGTGTCAGAAACCCATCTGTGGCACTGCACAAGCTATGCATGCAAGTGATCCCTGCATTGCAGTGCAGAGGAGGGAAGTGTTTGACACCTGGAGATCCTGGTGTCAAAAAACCCTGCACCTTAAAAAGGTGGGGTGATGCATATGGCAGCAGTGTTTGCTACCAGAAACTAGAGCCTGGCTCAGGTTGCTGGGCAGACTCTATGCTGCAGGATTGCTATGGGTGCAGCCTCCAGAGGCTCCCAAGACCCCAGGTAAGGCAACTGGGGCCAGCCCAGGTACTGGACCCAGCTCCTCCTACCCCATACCTGGGGCCATGTGCTGCTCACCAGAGCACACATGCATGGGCATTTCCCAGGGACAAGCAGCAGTGGCACATATTGTGCAGCACATATTATGCACATACTGTGCTTCTGCTGTTTGTCCCTGGGGAAACGCATGTTCCTGCTTGTGGGGACATGCCCTGAAAGTCCATTCACAGTATCTAATGAAGTAGGCTGTTGCCTTTGCCTCTCTGAATAAGTCCATAAAATGCCAGCCCACCCTCCCTTCCACCTGGCTTCAGACTAACATGGCTAATTATTACCTCTCTCATCAGACATCCGCTAGGGTAGGGGCAGGCAAAAAATGCCCCACATGCTGGATCTGGCCCACCAGGTGATTTCATCCATCCTGCAAGCAGAAACCCACCAATTAATTGCATCATGCCCAGGCCGCAGTTCCCCCCACTGTGCACCACATGGGGCTAAGCCACCAGGGCAGTGCACTCTACACTCTCACCCTGACAATGAGTGTGCCCTGGCCCCTGCCCAACCAACATGCACAGCTTCTGGGTAGGGCAGATACTGCCACTACAGAAGCCACCCAGGGAACTCCTTGGCTCCCCCAGCCTCCAGCAGTTCCTGCTTCTGTCCTGGCGGCAGCACTGGAGGCAGCATGTAGGGAAGTGGTGGTGAACGGAGTGGAAAAGCTTTAGTTGGGTGGGAGCATGGGGCCCACAGTGGGGCTGGGCCTGGTGGGAATGTGGGGCTGAGGCAGGGCAGTGGGAGTGTAGATCCTGGGTTAGTGGGAATGTAGGGCCCAGGCCCATGGGGCTCCCTGTGGCTCCTGGGACTCAACTGGGAGACACGTGCAATAGAGGCTGTGGCCTGGTCCCACTCTTTTCTGCCACATACAGCCCCCAGGACTCAGCCACAAGCCAGGCTGAGGTGTATGGAGGGGAAGCCCCATTCAATGAAAACAGGCCAGCTCAGTACCAGCCACTTCCTTCCACCCCAGGCAAGTCCCAGGAGCTGCAAAGGTGTCCCCCGCAGCACTGTGTGGCTCTGAACAAGTCCTGGGAGGTGCAAGTGTTGCAGGGAGCCCCATGCAATGGAGCCAACAGCCTGGCCCCACTTTCTTTTGCCACGTGCAACTCCCAGGACATGGCTGGAGCTCTGCACTGCTGGGGAAAGAGGGGGTCTGCCTGCCATGGGTCAGGAGCAGCATAAGGACCTGCTGCCTGCTGCTGTTGCTCTGCACCGGGGGGGGGGGGATGCATGGGGAGGGGCCCACATGCATACCCTGCATCTCACCATACCTAAACACAAACCCATACTCCCCCACACACAACCCCCCATAGGCCCCACAACTCCCCCCCTACACCCCAACACACACAATATACAAGAGTAAGACTTTGTTTTGATCTATTATGCAATTGTCTCTATATACTCTATGCAAATATCCATAAATTAGGGCAAAAATAGTTTTGGAAATACAATTAAAATATATGTTACCATAGATGTTTGATTTTTGTATATGATTTTGGTTTTTTTCCAGCATTTCCAAGATGGCAACCCCCCCTTCCAAAACTAGTAATTCTGGGGGACAAGGGGAGGGTGGCAAAGGTTAGGGGTTAGGGGCAGGACTTCCAGTCCCAAGATGGCAACCAATGGGTGGGGCACCTGTCAAGGGGCAGGGCTACCTTTGAGGCCCTCGACAGTTCACCAAAACTTGTTAAGCAGCTCTCCAGCTGAAATAATTGCCCACCCCTGTGCTAGGGCTTGGAAAATCTTTATTGTTCCTGATCACCATGGGATTTTTTTTCCCCCTAGACTAAGTCCCATATGTTTTCCCTTTATATCGGATTAATATTCATAGGAACTATTCTAGAGACCTGCCTTCTCATGCTCTTCCAGCCACCCAGTAAAAATGATGTCCTATACATGATCTAAATATGATTATCATATTTTCTGGATGACTATAGAGATAGACAGTTTGTTGGACTTTGACAAATTTTGGCACTTGTTTAGTAAATATTTAAAACCAGTCTAATGTTTGAAGAAATCAACATGAAAGAGTAGAGAGGCAATCCTTCTACAAAGGATATTAAACACCCTCCCAATTAAACTAAACATAGCTTTCAAAAATAGCGCATCCTTAGAGCAGTTTAATTAACTACCAGCAGTGTACTAAGTAAATATTCAGGTTGATAGTATTTTTCAAAAGAGGTCAGGTAGTTAAATGGAAGTCAAGGTCTGCTGCCTGACAGGGTTTTTTTTTTTGAAAGATAAGTGTTAGAAGTTGAATGCATTCAAATTAATGCATGTAAGACATTAGCAGTTTAGACAAAGCCAGACATTTATAAATCATGAGACTACAAAGAATAAATCATGAACGTTAAGGAAATATTACCATGTCAGAGAATCATAGAAAATTTGGGTTGGAAGGGACTTCAGGAGGTCATCTAGTCCAATCCCCTGCTCAAAGCAGAACCATCGGTGGCAGGGCACTGTTTGTGCTGGCCACTTTAAGGTCCAGAAGGCAGCAGCTGGCAGGTGCCTGATGAGGGCAGCCATTTTAGATTCAGGGCTGTTCGTATAAACAGGGCAGTTCTGATGCTGGAGGCCAGGCAACAACATTGCCTGGCCAGAGGGCTGCTGATATCATCTGGAGGTAAAGGAGGAGCTGTAGGGGTTGGACAGGAGGCTCCTGATCCTGGGTATGACCTAAAGCTGCACCCTGCCAGGAATGGGTGGCCTGGTGGGGCTCCAAGTTGCATGGAAGCCCCCAGGAAAAGCCAGGCTACTTACCACCCTGGTGAAAGGCAGGTTGGGGCACCTTAACTGTTAGCCCCCATGACCGGTGGGTGACCCCTTTGTTTGGAGTGCCCAGAGGGTGGACCCTTGGAGAATGAGAGTAAGGGCCATAGACTCAGGCTATCTGGGTTTCTCCTGACTGGCCCATGCTGGGGCCAGGACCGGAAGGGTCGAAGGGCCAGGGGCCCACCACAAGAGATGCCCAAGAGCTGAAGGCCTGGGGTCCTGACTGGCCTGGAAGTGGGCCAGGGCTACATGAGTTGAAGATCTCAGTGAGGGGACCACACACAAAGGGGAACCAGTTCAGGGAGGTATGGTGTCCGGTATGATGGCAGAAGAGGCTGCCTGAGGGGAAGAATCCAGGTGGGGTTCAATAGGAGGATTCTGGAGCCCAGTGTGAGGGCCAGTGATAGAAGGAACAGTGAGATGCCATCTGTGAGGCTTGGGCTGTGGTGTAGGGGAGGAAAGGAGCCGCAGATAGCGCCCCCTGGCATCAAGGCATGAAATGGGCGGCTTCCCACTTAATTAACATCTGTTGAATAATTAACATCAAGGCATGGCAGGAACGAATGAGGGTGGTTGGCCCAGGAACAGGTGGGTGGCCCACAGCAAGATTGGCCCCAAGCAGGCCCCCTGTTACACCATCCCCAGCTACATCATCCCAGCCAGGGCTTTGTCTAGCCAGGTATTAAAAACCTCTAAGGATGGAATTTTCACTACTTGGATAACTTGTTCAAGTGTTTTACTATCCTCCTAGTGAGAAAATTCTTCCTGATATCCTAACCTAAACTTTTCCTGCTGCAACTTGAGATTGTTGCTTCTTTTTCTGTCATTTACTGCCGCTGAGAACAGTCCAGCTGCATCCTCTATCAAACCCCCTTCAGTTGTTGAAGGCTGCTATTAAACCCCACCTCAGTCTTCTGCAGACTAAATAAGCCCAGTTCCCTCAGCCTCTCCTCAGAAGTCATGTCTGCCAGCCCCCTCACCATTTTTGTTGCTCTCTGCTGGACTCTCTCCAATTTTTCCACATCCTTCCTGTAATTGGGGGCCCAAAACTGGACACAGTACTCCAGTTGTGGCCTCACAAGTACTCAATAGAGGGGAATAATCACTTCCCTTGACCTACTGGCAACACACCTACAAATGTAGCCCAGGATGCCATTAGCCTCTTGGCAACAAGGGCACACTGAATTCTTTTTACCACCTTTCTGACTTGGGCCTTTACCGATTACATTTTCAAGTTTGTCTCTGAATTTTGAAGGCCAAAATTTAATAAAGTCAACTCCTGTGACTTAATCATGAGTCTCAGGACAGCCCCTATCATATTCAAAGCCCTTGGGAACGTGTTAAGATTTCACGTGTCTCAAAGGAAGGTGGAGCCTTAAATTAAACATTACTTATCACAAGTCCCATGACAAAATAACAAGAGTTGACAATGTTAAATTAATTCAGCAAAAAGTGGCATCTCCTTCTATGTCACAGACATAGTATTGTAACATAACATGCAGACTTACTCTCTCACACTTGTGGCTGATTATAGAGAATAAATGACCTGCTAGGAATTTCAGGTGAAGGCAGTTTTGTGAATTCAAGTGTAAGCAGCTTGTATTTTTGGAGACAGAACTCTCTGGCCCCATTTCTGATCCCACTTGCATGATTTAGCTGACTATACACTGCTAAAAAAATTTACTGTACACAGCTGAGATTATAATTACTGCATTGAGAGAAAAAGAGACAAGCTTGCTCTCAGCACAACAATTAGTGTTCTGAAAAAAGGAAATCAAGAGAGCGTGAGAGTTACACTGGCACAATATGTGAAAACCATTCCTATTCAAAAGTCAGACTTGAAATTCTTAATAACATGAGGCAAAAAATATACCAATGTCACTCTCTCACCATGCCCTGCTTCCCATGGGCCTGGGGGAAAAAAACCTAAACAAAAAAACTTAAAATGCAGTTTGCAGAAATCTTACCTTACTCTTCATCCTTTTATAGGAAAAGGAGATGCTAGGGTGTACTTTATGCCATCTTTCAGGTTGTTGATAAAGACATTAAATAAAACTGGCTGCAGAATCAACCCCTTGGGCACTCCACTTGAAACCGGCTGCCAACTAGAAATTGAGCCATTGATGATTACTCTCTGAGCCTGCTGCATCAGCCAGTTTTCTATCCACCTTGCAATCCATTGATCCTGCCCATACTTCCTTACCTTGTCTGCGAGAATGCTGTGCGCGACTGTATCAACAGCCTTGCTAAAATTAAGGGACACTACATCCACTGGTCTCTCCACATTGACAGAGCCAGTCATCTCATCATAGAAATGCAATCAGGTTGGTCAGGCATGACTTGCCCATGGTGAATCCATGCTGACTGTTCCTAATCTCCCCCAGCACTCTCCCTGGCAGACACAGAAGTGGACCGGAAATGCTTCTGATCCACTTCTCAGTTTGCCAACAAGCATGCTGGGGACTCCCCCATGCTTCTGTGGGATGCTCCATCCACCCCACCATCTCAGTGTTCACAAGCCACCTGGTACCTTGAGGCATGTAGAAAAAAAACATATAAAGCTGTGTCTAAGGCCAAATCATAAAATCTCTCCAAATATCTCCAAATCAAATTGGAGGCTTCTGATTTGTTTGGAGAGGTTAATGGGTCTCCTGATTTGATTTGGACTCAGAGATTTGGCGCCTGAATTGGGCCAAATCTCCTCAGATTAGAATTGGCAACCAAAGTTTCGCATAGCCCTAATGGACACTAATTTCCCCCTTTTTCAAGTATCTGGGACCTCTCCTGATCACCATGAGTTGTCAAAGATGATGGCCAATGGCAATGGAATCACATCAGCCAACTCCTTCAGCACCCTTGGGTGCATCCTATCCATCCTGTGGACTTGTACACATCCAGTTTTTCTTAGTCCCTAACCTGTTCTTTCACCGCCGAGGGCTGCTCCCTCCTCCCCCAACCGTGCTGCCAATGTTGTCTGTGAAGACTGAGGCAAGAAAGGCAATGGGCCTTTTCTGCATCCTCTGTCAAGTTGCCTCCCCCATTCAGTAAGGGACTCGCACTGTCCCTGAACCTCCTCTTGTTACCGACATACTTGTAGAAACCTTTTTACCCTTCACATCTCTTGCTGGCTGCAACTCCAATTGCACTTTGGCCTTCCTGACTTCATCCCTGCATGCCTGAGCAATGCTCTTATATTCTTCCCTATTTATCTGTCCCAATTTCCACTTATAAGCTTCCTCTTTGTAATTTACTTTACTGAAGAGTTCCCTGCTAAACCAAGCTGGTCTTTGCCATACTTGCTAGTCTGCCTGCATGTTGAGAGTACAGGAGCAAACCACCCCAGTAAGGCTTCTTTGAAGTACAGCCTGCTCTCCCTGACTTCTCCCCCTCAGACTGGCTTCCAAGGGGATCCTCCCTGTGAGTTTTCTGAGTCAAAGTCTGCTTTTTGAAGTCCAGGATCCTTACCCTGCTGTTCTCCCCTCTGACTCTAACCCAGAGACTCTCAAACAGTCTATCTCCAGCTTCATACTGGAGGTCTGAGCAATCACATGGGTCTTTTACATAAAGTTCAGCTCATCTTCTCCCTTGCCTGTCCTTCCTGAACAGTTTGTACCAGTGCTCCAGTCATGCGAGCTCCCACCAAGTCTCTCTTATTCCAATCACTTCATAGTTCCATGACTCTCCCACTTCCCCACTTAGCTCAGGGTTTTTGTAAGAGAATATATTTGTTCATAAATATATGGAAATGAAACATCTATGCCAGGGTTATGTTGTGAAGGTATGTCCTGAAGGCCAGATCCAGCCCACAGAGCTCTATTACCTGGCCTGTGGGTCTCACCAATGCATGCTGCTCATACCAGCCCAGCCCTGCACACTGGATCTGGCATAATGGGCCCGTCTGTGAGCCCAGACGAGTCCATAGGCTTGTCTACATGCCAAATCCAGCCCATGAACCAGCTCTGCACTAGTTATTCAGCTAACGAAGCCTGATAGGTTTGACACTGGCTCTATACTAATGGTTATGTGCATATGAAATGACTTGGGTGTTTTGGCAATAAACATTGTCATTACATTTTCATTATCTTCCCATTATAATAGTTTTAGTTATCTAGTCAGGGAACAAATTACACCAAAAGTGAGAAATGTACTCAAGTACAATGGCCCATATCAGGGGCTGGGACTTGTTGGTTTCCCTAGCCACAGCACTGAGGTGGCTATCTTTTACTTCCCATCCTGAATAACCAGATATTCATTTAGGAGCATCCTTCAGAACATCCATCCCTTAAGAGCTGAACCCAGACCTCAACTACTTTGCCACCAAGCCTCACCAGACAATACCCAATGTGTGAAATTCGGGTCCTTCCTATCACTGACTTCAAAGTGATAAGGTCTAAGTTAGGTGCCTGAGCATTTGCACACGAAAGACTGTTAGTGTACTAAGTGCTAGTCCTTATCTGCAAGCTTGTGAAAGAAATATATATTTGACCAAACTGTCCAGTAAATGGGAACAAGTAACAACTGTACTTGCAGATTATTGAATAAAGGATTTGTGGCTTGTGATATGCTTGCCAAAAAGGGAACTGTTAACAAAATGATTTATGAAACAAATAAAGGACTAAATTCACCACAATTATCAAGTCCTGTTCAGCTTTCATTAGAATTAAGATCTTTTTTCAAACTGCTCTTATGCTGTCAGGATTTTTAAGCTGTAGGTACCACAGCTGTGCAAAGTACCAATACACTTTGGCTGAAATTCTTTAATCAGTTCATCACAACATAATCAAACTGGGTACAGGTGTTCATCACTTCTTCAAAACGATATAAATCAGACATTTTGCTTCACATACAGTTTTATATTGGTGATTGATACCACAGATGAAAGTACCATTTCATGAGACACTGGTGCCTGCTTTTCTGTAATTACAAAATTATTACAAGATATCAGTTACTCGTAAGTAAATCCTTGAACCTAGTAAGTAATTTGAAAAGGAATTGGAACAATAGAATTTTATACTTGGCAGTGTGTTTATAATGGACTCGGTAAGTACTCTGTTACTGACAGTATCATGGCATATTTTGTATAAAGCAATATTTTTCTTTTGCACCTCAGTTTTATTGGAAGATGATCCCTTGGTGAAAGTTTTCCATTGAGACATACCTATAAACCTCAATTATGTAAAAATCTTAAGGTCCCGAAGGAGAAGGGTTTGCTGACCCAGATTCTCCAATTACAGATAAACAGGAGGGGTCAGGAAGGTTACATCAATTTTTTAAAATGAGTTTAGCTTTCTCATGGAACCTGAAAGATCACAATGACAAGGAAGCTCATGAGAAGATCAGCACAGAAAAAAAAAAAAAACTGTGCAGAAGTCTTTATACACTGAGGCTTTTTCTAAAAGAGAAAACTTATTTCGGTCAAGCAAAGAAAAGCAGGACTGGGGACCTCTACTGCAAACAAAGTTAGCAGAACAACTTGATTCATCATGACATCACATCTGAAAGGGAACCCATGTGTGGAAACCAAACACTTCAGCATCATTCTCTCCTTTTTCCCTTCACATGCTATGGCAGTAGTTGGATTACAGGAAGCACTGACTCAAAAAGTAAGCCTAAGACTAGAAGGAAGAAGTAGGTGGAAACCATGAGGAACAGAAAGAGTGATGTTTTAGAGCAGGGGTTGGCAACACCTGGCACATGTGCCGAGCATGGCATGTGAGGCCATTTTGCTTGGCACACCACCACCAGCCCTGGCTCTGAGTAGCTGTTGCCAGTGACGGAGCCCAGGCTGCTCCCAGCAGGAGCCTGGGAGGCTGCAAGCCCTGCTGCAAGCAGCCCAGGCTCCATGGTTGGCAGCAGCTTCCCAGAGCCGGGACTGGGTGCAGCACGGGTCCTGCATCAGCTCTGTGCTTCTGCATGCACATGCCTTGGAGCAGGTGGTGTTGGAGGGGCCAGAGGCAGTGCAACCCTGGTCTCTCCCCCACTACCAGTACAAAGCTGCTGGTGGGGCTCCAGAGCCCCGCACAGCTGTTTGTAGCCAGCCTGGGCTCTGGGCAACTGCAGCAAGCAGCGGGCAGGCTGCAAACAGCTGTGCCAGGCTCCACAGCTCCAGCATCAGCTCCATGCAGGGAGTGACTGCGAACGCACCTCAGAGTGGACAGTGGGAGCGCTGCACTGCCTCAGTGCCAGGCCCTATCCCTGCTGTCTGCTCCAAGGTATGTGCACAGCTTTTGCCAGCATGGAGCTGATGCTGGAGCTGTGGAGCCCGGCACAGCTATTTGCAGCCTGCCCACTGCTTGCTGCAGCTGCGCAGAGCCCAGGCTGGCTATAAACAGCTAAGCTGATCTCCAGAGCCCCACCATTAGCTCTGTGCCAGCAGCGAGGGAGAGACTGGGGTTGCACTGCCTCAGGCTGCAAACATCTACACAGTCTGCTCCAAAGCGTGTGTGCATGCATGTGCTGGTACAGAGCTGATGCTGGATCCCAGTGCAGCTGTTTGCAGCCTGCTTGCTGCAGCAGACCAGAGCTGAGGCTGGCTACAAGCAGCTGCGCTAGGCTCCGGAGCCCAGTCATCAGCTCTGTGCCAGTAGCAGGGGAGAGGCCAAGACTGTGCTGCCTCAGGCCCCCTGCAGCATCCGCTCCCAGCTGCACACAACTGTTTGCGGCCTCCCAGCTGCAGCCAGCCCCAGGTCTGGGTAGCTGCTGCCAACCACAGTTGGGGCTGTTTACAGCAGGGCTTGCAGCTGAGCCTGCATGATTCCCACCTGCTCCAAGCCCAGCACTGGCACAGTCCCTTCTACTGCGATGAGGCTGGGGCTTCCCCTTGCCAGCAGCACCACACCTTTGTGGGCTTAGCTGTGTGGAGTGGGTGGGTGGTTGGGCTGATGGGCAGGCCATCTACGCTGGCTCCCCAGGAAAGCACAGGGGCTCCAGCAGGCCCAGACTTTGTCCAGTGGCCCAGCAGCCTGGTTCTGTGTGCCCGCACATCTAGATCTGCGTGTCCATGTGTGCGCACGTGTGTCTGGTTCTGGATGCGGGTGTGAATGTGTCTGTTCTGGGTGTGTTTCCTGTGTTTATGCATGTGATTCTGTGTGCGTGTGTGTGTGTGTGCGCGTGCGCGCGCGCATGTGTGTGTCTGGTTCTTTGTGTGTATGTATATGTGCCTGGTTCTCTCTCTCTCTCTCTCTTTCTTCTTTCTCTTTCCCACTCTCTCTCTATCCCAGTGCAACATGCTTAACAAAAAAGGAATACACAACAACAAAGGCAACATTTATGATCATTAGATATACTAATATGCAGTGCATCCTGCCAGTTACTGCTCCCCCCACCTCCATTTTGTTTTTCTGGCATGCCAGCACTCTGGCACCTTCCAGGGTAGACATTGTGGTTTTTTTGGCACTTGCTAAAAAGCATTGCCTACCCCTGTTTTAGAGGAAGTGCCACTGCAGCTCCTCCTTTTCATGCAGATCCAAGATCCAAGCAGATAGGTGATTAGACTGCCTACCTGAGGAACAGGTATTGTAAATGGATAATTTATATGTATTATAATGCAATACATTCTAAGTTCTTATTCTGGGCTTTTATCTGTAATACTGTTAATATCTACTTTAAGTAAAGGTATATATGTGGTTACCAGTATTTCAGAAATAAAAATAGCTATAAAATGATATCTCAGAAATACACAATTAGAAAACTAACAGATTTTGAACTACTAAAATTCAAACCTGAGAGGTTCAGAACTGAACCACTCAAATCTGACTAGCAGAATTATTTCAGTACGTATGTTTTTATTATAAATTTGAAAAAGAAATGGGAGAAAAGGATTTTAAAATTATTACTGCCTCAGTGTTGATTCCAGTTTATATGGGCTCCAAAGAAACTGATGCCAATGTACTATGAATTACTCATAGGACAATGTGGCAAGAATTTCAGACAGTTTAAAAAAAATTAATGGCTTTCAGTCTTGTACAGGAATAAGAGTAGGAGCTACTGGGAGACTCTAAATAGAACTTGTGGTTCTAACCAGACTAAAAGTTGATTTATCCATTGGATGTGCTTTTCACTCATAGATCCCTCAAACATGACAACAGACTTGCTTCCTACTATCTTTACTGAAAAGGATGCTTAGAACAAGAAAAAAGGAAACACCTCCTTCATATACGAAGAAGTCAAGTTCTAGCAGTTCCTTGACCTAAGACAGAACGTTGTTAATAAGCTTTTAATGAAGGAATTGGTCATCAACAACAATATTTATGTTGATTATTTTTATGATCAGTGCCTCTAAAAAATTAGGTGATTATTAAATAGGTGCCTTAATATGGATTTAATATGAAAATACTAGCCCAAGTATATTAGTATAGACTTTACTTACCTTTGAAGCATAGACTAAATGGCGGTACCAAAACATGGAAAGGTATGTCATAGACAGATATCAAAAACCTTGTCAAATATCAAGCACTGGAGGCCCAAAAGAGAAGAAAGGGCAAATTAGAAATCTGACTGTGTAACACTGGATTATTCATATTCCTTATTTATCTTACAGTAGACTTCAGGGTCCTGAACTAAAATGGAGACCCTAATATGCTGAGGACTGTACAGAGAGTTTAAAACAAGGACATGCCTTATACCAGAGGTGTCAAAGTTCCAGCCCATGGGCCAGAGCCAGCCCATAGAGCCAGCCCATAGATCAGCTCTTGGTGCTGTCTGTGGATATCAGATTGATCCACAAGCAGCACGTGGGGTGGACCAGATGGCTCTGCATGGCACCGGCTCCAGCAGCCTTGGTACTGTGCTGCACATGGCGGGCACTGCAGTGCCTGATGAGTTTGACAGCCCTACCATAAACTTTACAAGATGTAGGCACTGGGAACTGGAAACTATTAGAGCACCAATGTTCCAAGTCTTGTAAGTCAGTGCATAAACCGGAACGTACTGTATACTTGCCATTAAATTATGGGAATTCACAAAACATTGGCAGGCACAAATATCCACAGTGTGGATATTAATTTGAATGGCAAATATTTACTATTTGTTTGGAGATTTTGTTGTTTGTAAGTGAATAGGGCAATGTATGTCAAAAGACAACAAATAAAATTAAACTATTCAATGGAAACATTTTGTTGATATTCCTTCTTAAGGTCTTGAGGACACAGATCACCAATATGTGAAATTGCTATGATTTAAAATGGTGATTCTAAACCAGGGTACTGCAGTCGCTTGGGGTGCTATGAGATCCTTATATGGCGCCATGAGGTGCAATGCAATATTAGCAATGTTAGGTGTGCAAACACCTACATGAGATTCACAAGATAAATTCAGAGTTGTTTTCTTTTTCACATCTCAGGAATGCCTGGTTCTGAATGCACCTGGGTACCGCAGCTATGCCATCTAAATCCAAGCAGTTCTATGAAGTCAATAGGAGCTCCTCTTATTTAAATTCAGTAAGCTTTATTTACTCTCCACACCATTATTCTAAGTAGTAAGATGCTGCTGCACATTTTCCCCTCCAAATAATGGGCCAAATTCTCCCCCCAGTTACTCCTGTATATTCCCTGTGGCACTGACCCAGTGGAGCTGGTTAAGGAGGGTATTTATGTTGCACCTGTAAAGTCATGGCACAGTGTCTTGCCTCCTCAGGAGCTCAAGGAAAATATTAACTGAACCTTTTTCCCCAGAGATCCAACAAGGGCAGTGTAGTAACAACTCCACAATAGGCACATGTCTAATAAACAAAATCTGGCCTTGTTATTTGCAGCAGCAAATAATGGATGCAACAGCAAGGCAAATACCCTGCCTCCTCTCAAGTAAGTGCTGCAGAGGAGCTGCTGACTGCAACCACCACAGTAAATTACAGTGTACAGGAATCATAATTATGGTGATTGGGAATATTTTCAATATAGCTCCAAGATGAATGTGACATTCATGAGGGCAGAGTTCCCATAGCTCTGACTAATTACATGCCTGAATTAGCACATATACAGAAGAACGGTTCATGCCACGTAAGAGTATGAAGAAAAGAGCTAACAGGAAAGAGCAATGTGGGTAAGTGATCAAGCTCCTTATGAAACCAAGAAGTGCAGTTTATCATTATATTCACCAGTTGAAGATTTCTCAAAATGTATCTTGCATTCATCTCTCCATATAATCAAATGTCAGTTTTCAGAGAGAGCCAATTTGGAGGGACAGCTAGAATATAAAGGAGTAGCCACTGCTATTAATAAGCTGTCTTCTTCTAAAAACTATTATATTGTTAATAAACTGTTCTATAAGCATTAAATCATGCTCCAGCATATGATTGGTTCATAGAAGATGAACAATGGAATAAAATGCTGTTTAATGACCAAGTAATAACTTAGTATTTTCCAGAATGATAAATATATCATCTATTTTTATTATTTATTGACTTGAGTTTTATGCTGCCCTCCCCAAAAGGCTTAAATAAAAAAAGCATAAAACAGGCAAAATAATAGAACAATTCCAAAAGAATACCCCACCTGCTAAAAATTGCTATGCACTCCCAAATTAAAAAATCCTGCTTCTGAAAGACAGCCAGTCTTAGGCTCTGGCAGGCCTCAAAGGAGAGGGAATTCCAAAGCTGAGGAGTGGTTCCCAATGGAGCAAAGGGGGAAGATCCCTTAGTTACATAGGACTGAAGCCATTTAGAGGTTTATAGGTCAAGACCTTGAATTGTACCTGCAAAGATACCAGAAGACTGCACACACTCTGGAGCACTGGAGTTATGTGCTCCCAAGGATCTACCAATATCAGAAGGTAGGCCACTGTGATGGTATCAGCTGCAACTTCTGGACAGTCCTTGAGGGCAGCTCCACATACAGCATATTGTGGTAGTTTAGCCTCAAGGGGTCCAGACAGAAGAATAGATCCTTGTTGCAACTCATAGCACTTTGCAGGAAGTGCTATGAGTTACAAGGATCCCCTGGACCCAACAGAATTTCATTGCTGGGACCAGGGGTTGGAATCAGCTGCTTGCTGCCAGTCTGCAGCTGGTCTCCATAGTAATGCCACTGCCCCCTCCCAGCTCTGATACTGTTTTCATAATAGGAGGGGGGGTAGGAGAAGAGTGAGCGCCTTCTTGGTCTTCTCCCATTGGTGCTGGAGGATGGGGATGAGTTGATTGGAGCCCCCAGGGGGCGGGGGGGAGGAGGGCTCTAATCTACCTGTCCCACCTTCCAGCTCTGGCTGAAAAAAGAACCCAGACTAAACTCTGCTCCCTTTCCCCGCTCCCATTCTGAAAACAGCGACAAGCTGGGAGCTGTGCAGACGCAAGTTACAGAATGCACTCTGTTTTGGATCATGTTCATCTGAACCCTCATGCAAGAAAAGGGTTCTAAAAGATATATCCTGGCCCCAGGATCAAAACTAGAAACTTAGTGTGTTTGGCATATCTGGCTCAATTAGTTCTAAAAACATGGATTCAGGGCTTGCGAGCAACCACAATACAAACAAACAAATAAACAAACAAGGCTCTTATCACTATGTTGTACTATATGCTGACTCAGGTCCATTGCCTATAAGGACCTGTACCTCAGATACTATATCCTGTCTGATCTGCTAAGGATCCCTTCACTAAGGTGTCGTCATCGTCAGCAGTCCCTCGGAGTTGAGGATGACGTCCATCAGGCTTGATGGGTCCTCAGGTGTAGGCCAGTAGTGGCAATCGCTTCACAAAAGGACAACAGTCTTCCAGTAAATAGGGAAGTCATCAGGGAATCTACAGATGACTGGGGAGACCAATCTGACATATACATGTTCAACTGCAGACATGGAAAGTAGTTCTAGGAGGAAGGAGTAGATCCTGATGGTCTGTGACAGCTCTTTTTTTTTTGCCTCTCTTATGTATCCACCTCTATAGTGAGGCAAGTTTGCTTGAAATGGCCAATGCCTTATTATACATCATGATGATACTAGGGAGAATTCAGTGTTTGAGTCTCCCAGGTATTGATGTTAATGTAGCATTTCTTCAGATTGTCCTTCAATATATCCTTGAGTTTCTTTTTTTTGCCTACCTCTGGAGTGATGACCATCAGTGAGTCTGGAGTATAGGACCTGTTTTGGGAGCTTGTTATCAGGAATCCATATAACATATCCTGTCCAGTGGAGCTGGTGCTGTATAAACATGGCTTCAATGCCAGTGGTGTTTGCTTGCACCATCACACTGGTGTTTATTCTTCTATCCTTACAATTGATATGGATGATTTTCCTAAAATATTGCTGACAGTAACATTCCAAAGCTTTCAGGTATTTCCAATATGTCATCCAGGATTCACACCCATACAACAGAGAAGGGATAACAAAGGCCTTGTAGATGAGAAGCTTGGTTTGGTCCTGATGTCATGTTGAAAGACAGAATTTCAGAAATGTCCAAAAGCAGCACTTGCAGATTTTATCCAGGGTTGAATATCATTATCTATGTTTGCTTTTTGGGAAAGATGGCTACTCAAGTAGGGAAAATATTCAACATTTTCCATGGATAGCCCTCTAATTGTCTCATGTGGAAGAACAGTGGGTTTGTTTGGGATGGGTTGGTAAAGGATCTTAGTTTCATAAAGTGGATAGTCCAGATTGCTTCACAGAAGCAATCAAGGGGACCCTAGAACTCTTCAACTGAGCAGGCACATAGAATACAATCATCAGAATATTGAAGATCTGTAATGGAGGTGCTCATTTATGTTAGAGAGATGCCTGTCCATGTGATACTAGATGCTGAGTCCAGATGGAAATCTACCACCAACAACATGCAGAATAGCTGTGATATAGAAGGAAAAGTGTGTTGGTGTAATCACACATACTTACTTGCCTCCAGTTCTAATAGTGAAGAGGTTCATTTCTGAACCATGGCTTAGGACAGTTGCTACCGTTGTGAAGAAATATGAGTACAGTAACAAATTTCAGTGAGCATGAAAAACTGATCAGGAGCTTTTATAGGTCCCCCCTGTTGCTTGAATCAAAGTCTGAGTCAGGTCACCAAGGCCATGTGTATATATATATCTCAGTATTGCCCACACCCCTTATCCTGCAGCCACCTAGCAACAAAGATCATATCTATTGTACCTCTGAGTGCTTTAAAACTACTCTGGTAGACGTGGATAGAATCTCCTCACTGACAAAAGTTAGTTTATTGAAGAGAATGTGGGCAAGGATCTTCCCAGCTATGGACAGAAGTGCTATATTTGCACAGTGGTATTACTTAGATATACACATTTCAAGGAAAAAACTAAGTCCCATTTCAAACCCTGGCCCAAGTTCTAAAATCCTTACTTCACCAAGGTATGATTTACTTCAACGGGAGTGTTGTCTGAGTAAAAACTAAGATGAACCTCAACCTTTGGTCTTATAGACCAAATCATTACAGACCACATCATCCATGAACCAAAAAGCAAGGAGTACAACATCCAGGATTCATTCACCTACAACTCTACCAATGTCATATATACCACCACCTGCTTACAATGCCCATCTGCTGTCTATGGTAGACACATGAGGTGATTTCTATGTGTAAGAAGGAAGCAACACCAATCTAACACCAACTACAGAAAGACACAGAAGCCTATGGCAGAACACTTTTAACCTCTTTGGACACTCCATTGGTAACAGCAGAATTAATGGTCTCAGGCAGAAAAAACTATAAAAACCAGTTTGAACAGGAACTTGCAGAACAAGAAAGCATCTACAAATTGGCCTGCATTAAGTATGGCTTAAACAGGGACCATATGAAAATGTGATAATGGAATCTTATCCCACTACCTAGGATTAGCTTTTGTGAGTCTTGTTCCTTTGGCTTCTTGGTCTGTCTGCATCTCAAAGTACTGCCCCCATCCTCCTTCCTCCTGCTTTCCCACCCATTTTATTCCAATCACTTACAGTACTTTATTCTCTGCTCTATGTTGTCCTTTCACAGCACCTGAGAAAGTGAACTTGAGTTCATGAAAGCTTGTGCTCTCTCTCTCATTTAGTTAGCCTATAAGGTGCATATCAAGCCTGCATTCTGACTGACTTCAGAATAACATGGGTAACCACCCATCTTTGATCTCTCAGAATCTACTCCAATACCCTGCCTAAGGTAGGATCACCCCTATTCAAACCATGCTCTATAAATCCATTGTCTAACTTAGTAGCAAAACTACAGCCAACCCTGACGCATCCACAAGACCTATCACCCTAATCTGCAATAGGGAAGTCAGGGGGACTATGGAGGCCAATGTCCTGCTGCTGCAAGTGTTTCTAAAATATACTTAAGAGATCTACGGAAGAAGGCCACAACCCCCACAGTAGCATGTCTACATATGTGCTTCATTGAGCATTAAAGTAATGAAATGCACAGTTAAGTGTCACGGTCTACACATGCGTAGCAATTACTGTGTATCAGATTAATTTAAAGAGTTGTTTTCTAGTACCAACAGATATAGGTACTAGAAAACAGTGTGTTAAAGTAATGTACTGAAGCTCACATGTAGATGCTGACCAGGAGCAAATTGCTTTTGGTCAGCCCAGACAGCAGAGGGCTATAACTACTGCCTGCCTAGCTCTGAGCTCTGGGGCGGAGTTGGGGAAGCTGTCCCTGGCTCCAGGAATAGCTGCTAGCCATGTAGAGCTTGGAGATAAGCTCCCAGAACTGAAAACAGCTTCCCCCCACCTCCTGGAGCTCAGACCTGACCTCCATGCCCTCTACTAGCCCAAGGCTGCCCCCACAATCCCCTGCCAACCCAGGGCTAGCACCTTGTTGGGGGAGCCTGGAGCTCCCCCTACCTGCTGCAGAGGGACAGAGCAGGGTAGAACCCTGAATTAGGCTCTTCCTATCAGGCTCAATTTGCTCCCAACCCAGGTGCACATATAGACGTGTGTCCAGGAGTAGTTTAATGCACCTGCATTTACTGCATAATGATTTTTTAATTCCAAGTGTAAACATGTCCAGTATGGATCAATCCAACCATGGTATAGAATTCATTCCTGACCCTAAATATGGCAATCAGTCTGGCCCCGAGGAGAGGGGCAAGACACTAGCCAGAAAATTCTGTTTAAGTTTCAGCAGGAGCACTGGCATACCCCAGTTAAAATCCCCAACCTTGTCTGCACCCCAACATCCACTGCCTCTGAGAACATTCTGCCCCCACCCTCCGAATATGTAACTGAAGGGGAAACATTATTTCTTTGCCCCATGTGGCAACCAGTAAAGCCCAGAAGCATAGGAAATACCTGTAATTAGGGCCTTAGCACATTCACAGCTGAAGTGGGCTGTGCTGTATCTCCTTTATTGTTGTAGATCCCCCCTGAGTGCCTCCCCACCACTAGTTGGTGGAGGAGCCCTGCTTGGGGCGTGCTCCTGATCATCAGGGAAGCAAAAACTGCTGTTTAAATTATGGCACCATTTTTACCTTCCTGCTGGTTAGCAGCAAATAGTGAGGTGGACAGGGCCCAACGACCAATCAGCAGTGGGAGACAAAAACTGCACCATGTTTAAAACCACGGTTTTTGCTTCCCTGATGATCATGAGTACACTGCAAGCAGGGCCCCTAAATTGATCAGTGGCAGGGGGCTGCACTGGAGAACCTGTAAGATTAAAGGAGCTCCAGTGCAGCCCACTTACGGGAATTTGGTAGAGCCATACCGATAAGAGAGCCCTACACCTAGATCACACCTGATCAGTGTTTGCCCAATCTCTTCTTAAATACCTCCAATGCCAGATTCCACAATTTCCCTAGGCAATCTATTCCTTTGCCTCACTGTTCTAAAAATGAAGAAGTTTTTTCCCAATATCCATTTTATCCTACTTTGCTGCAATGTCAAGCCATGGGTCTGCTCTGTTCTCTGCAGCAAGAGAGAAAAAGTGTTTTACCTTTTCTTTATGGCTCAGATCTAGACATGAAGCCTGATTTAACATGTACAACTTGCAGACTATATTTTAAACCATTATCTTAATAAATGTTTCTTTTTCTTACTGGAACCAAGAATATAATAAATATTTGTTGCACTGAAATTATTACCTTGGACTGTGTTAAGGTGTGAAGGACACAAAGAAAGAAGGGAAATGTTTGCAATCTCATTCTGGTCCAGCAATTTCTTCCAGGATGAATTTGCTGCACTGTGTTTTGTCAACGCACTGACAGGAGGACTCTGAGCATAAAGTGGTGGCAGTAGTTTAGTTAAATTATACTAAGCATATTGATTTATGCTTCTGTCTGAAATCCTTGGAACCTTTTGAACCTGCTGCTGAAAGCTCAGCTCTACAGAATGCATTAGTTGCCAAAGAAAAGTCAAATGATGCACTTGTTTGGACAGCTAAGTGAATTGCAAAATTAAAAAGATTGTGTTTTGTTCCTTTAAGACAAATCCACACTACAAAGAAACTGAATTTCCAGACAGATGTCTGCAGCTACAAATTTCCTCTGAGCATATATTTAATGTTATATATACATAGCTATAGAAATGAATTAGGAAAGCTTTATATATATTCAAAAATGAGAACCACTAGTTCTAAAGCAGTAGTGTGTGTGTGTGTGTGTGTGCGCGCGCGCGTGTGCACGTGCACATGTGAGATACTCTGAGAGGCACATAGGGGAGTCAGGCATCCTACTCCCATGAAAGTAAACAGAAATGCTGCTTCCATGTACTGCACCAGAATGGGCTGCTGGGAAAAGAAAATCATTACTACACTATTTTTATGTTCTTTGTTGCATCCTGTTTAATCAATTTTGCATGGTTCTCATTCTGTCATGGTGTTAGTGCCTGTCTTGGGTATTGTCTTTATTCTCTCATTTTGCACTATCCTATTTGGTTAATTTTAGATACGTGTGCCATATATACGTCTACAAACACATGTTTCTGCTTTCTGAATTTTGGCTTATGCAGTACAGCAGCTGCCACTGAAAGCATCCCTATTTATTCAAGTAATTCCAGCATCCTCTTTCAGATAGAAAAAAAATAGGTACTATCGGACATATCACTCTGTGGTAACATAGGCAAATATTGATAATATTGATTTATATATTACTATAACCCTCTTACAGTGTACTGCAACATCAGTGTTCAACATACAGAATTCTTATTTGTTGTGTTTTTAATATTCCTATAATATATGTTGATCCTAACTTAATCTCAACCATAGGCCAAAGGCTTTTACAACAGAACCTCTTACAATAATTTTAAAGACGTGATAGTTTGTCTGCAATGAGATGAGATTATAAACCAGTAATCTTTCTGCCCATGAGGCTGGTCAAACATTGGAACATGCTATCTACAGAACTTGTGGAATCTCCATCCCTGGAAATTTTCAAAAGCAGGCTAGACAGGCACTTGCCTGGAACAGTTTAGTCAGAGATGGTCCTGTCTTGAGCAGTAAGTGGCACTAGATGACTTTATGCATTTCCTTCCAGCCCTATTTCCTGTGATCCCAGACCAATTCAATAAAAAAAAAAAAAACCAAACCACTCCCCTCTACTCCCACATTTGTTATAGGCTCCACATTTAGGTTTTCTTAAAAAGTAACTGCAATACTCTCCCCCACCCCGCCAAAAACAAAAAAAAATAAAAAAGGAAGGGTGACACAGACTGAGATCCTGCATATTTCAAGGTTGACTTTCACACTGACCCAGCATGTGGCCTTGGGAAGCCATGCAAATTTTCTAGCTCTCGATAGCTCCATCTGTATGAGGACCACAATCCTTTGGCTACCTCATGAACATGAGCATTGATGCCATTTAAAAAAAAACCCCATAAGCTCTCTAGGGACCTGATATATAGTCTTACTAAGCCACTAAGAGCATTTCCATCGATTTTAATAACTTTTAGATCAGGCTCTAAATGCTAACCATTATGGTTTCATTAAATAAATAAGAGGACACGCAAGCATTCATCTTGCTTGGTTTACCACCCTTCCACAGCGTTTGCATGTTAATCATTACAGCATTGTGTTAATACACATGGAAACCAGAAGGTGAAATCAATAGTGCCCAGGGGAGGGTGATGACCAGGGCAGGCAACCCATCAGCATCTACATGCATGTTGCTGCCCACTAAGGCATGCTGTCATAAACTAGTACTTGTATTTACAAGTACTAACCTACAGTGAAGTTAATTAGTTTATTGAAGTCCAATAGGGCCTCCAAGACTTTACTGTGGGGCTAATTAGGCAGCTCCGCAGTAAATATCTCACGTAGCTGCATCCTGGATGAAATTATCTAGGCACAAAATCCAGCTGACTCACTTGTTCTCATCCTAGTTAAAGAAGCAAGAAATACAAGGAACAAAACATCATAAGAAGCAAAAAGTATATTCATTTAAATCATTTTGTAACATTGATGGTATTGTTAGTAACATGGGTAAGCAATTGTTTGCTAAAGAGAGACATTTTAACCTGACAAGATTTCTAAGCAACTCAGTAAGTAACTATTCAAAATAAAATCTTAAAGCATTTACTCGCTATTCTCAAATCCTTATAATTATTGGTTCCAGCTAAAACAAATCCAGATATACCAAACATATTGCAATTCAGCATTTAAGATGTTCAAGTACAGTCCAACCTCAAGTGTCCTTAGGGACAAAGGACATGTTTAGACAACCAGTGTTTGGGATCACAAAGGGAATTGCCATGGCTATTTTGGAAACAAGTAAATTTAAGACACTCAGGGTCAGGCAATCAAGGCTGGGAAATGAATGGCAATTAATATTAAAATGCACATTTATTCTTTACAATGAATTAATATAGGTAGAAGTTTCTTGCAGGGAAGGGCCTTAGAGAGTCAAAATGAAGGAGGAAATAGATTTGCAGGCTGATAAATGATGCTTGCAACAAGGCAGCATAGAGTAGACAAGAAAAACAAAGCAGAGCAGACTGGATGACCCCAAAGGAGTCTTTTTTGATCTATTATTTGTAATCCAACTTTCACAACAATTCAAGCCATAATTAATTTGCCAGCAGTCAAACTCTAGAAAGCAAAGCTCCCAGACTTTTTGCAGCCTCCCAAAATAAAAAAAAAAAAAAAAAGCTTTTTCATTTAACACAACATTAAGGGTTTTATTTCCTCAAGAAAGTTCTCTTAAAGGCTTCTTATTTAAAGTTCCCTACATAATCAGACTTTTCAAAATTATGATATTGATGCTGAGAGTAGAGGCAAATTGCCCTGATTTGTAAGCTGCCTGCTCAGCTATTGTTTATCCTGTATGCTAAGGAGCTGTGATCAGTGATGAGTCTTAACGGAAAAAGGCCCTTTTGGAAAGATGTTTCCAGCAGGAAGAAAGAATATCTTGTTAAGCTCTCAAACATTTCACCAGCTTTAGTAATGACTCACTAAAGCATCTGGCATGAATTTAAGCACCTCTGAACTTTTTATGCACTGAGAATATTGATATACCCTTCATTGTTTATGAAGAGGAAGACTTAAATAAAATTCATTAGGGCTTGTGATGAGGAAGATGAGATGCAACTACCAGAAATCCAAGTTGTAAAAAACAAAACATGATATTCAAGAGATGTAATATATGCAAATTGATTTATTTGTATTTGTTAGTAATATAACACCTAAAAAGTTTTCCTAGAAAGGTTACATGCCATTTTCTTAAGGGGGATGCTGGGGGGAAGGAAGGAAGAGCTAGATAGCTCAGGAAATTGCTAAGGTTGTGGTCTTTTAAGTACAAGATCATTTTTTTAATTAAAGGACATTCCAGGATCTACCACGGGCCACCCCCAACCTCACCCCCTGCCCAGCAGGTCAGTCTATGGAAGGAGCAGGGGAGGTGGGGTTGGGCAGATCGAGGTCCCCACAGCGAGGGAGGGAGTGGGGCAGAGGCAGAGGGGAGTGGGGCCCCAGCCGAGCCAGATGATGGGAAGATCAGAGCCTGGGTGGCTCATCCACGTGTGGGGACTCCCGCCACTTCACACACCCTGACAGAGGTACAGGGACACATGTCCCCCTGATCTGTTCATGGGGTGGAGGCAGCTGCCCCTCCATGCTGGGTTTTGTGTCCCAAGCCCTGCTGTAGCTGCTCTGGAAGTGTCACAATTCCATGTGTCCCCCCACCGGGCAGTTTAGTGGCATGGGTCAGCGCAGCAGCAGGATGCACCTGGCATCACACCAGTCCTGGGGCAGCTGCAGCAGGGTTCAGGGCACAAAGCCCAGCACACAGTGGCAGCGTCATCCACCCCACACATGGATCAGGGGGACACATACCCCCCCAGGCCTCTGCTGGGGTGCATGCAGTAAGAGGAACCCCCCCACACACACACATACACACACACACATACCTAGATGAGTTGCCTGGGCTCTGATCCTCCCACCACCCAGCCTGGCTGGGGCCCCAGTCACCTGGTGGCAGGGTGTAGAGAGGGATCTTCCCACTCACTCGGCCCAGCCCTGGCAGTAAGGGGCACAGCTCAGCCCAGTGGCAGGTCACATGTGGCATTGTGTCGCTCCCAGAGCAGCTGCAGCTCTGTATGCCCCAAACTGAGATCAGTTGTCAGAAACTCCACAATCGACCAGTTGATCATGATTGACTGGTTAGTGACTACTGTGCTAAGATGATACACATTTTCACTTCCTATTATGAACTCAAAGCTATACCAAATTTAAAGGAACTATAATGTATTGTTACAGATTTTTTTCTTAACCAAACTAAAACGCAGTTCCTATTGGATGAATGTCCTTATCAGAATTTGTACTCTTACAAAATGTCAAATACTGGGTGGGTCTAGACATTCAGCTATTCTTTCTTGTAGGGACTGTATCTCCCAGTCAGTGCTTAATATGTTATGTTAGACATAGTACATGTAACATAGAAAGTATGTATACTTGTGTGTGGGTGTATATACGCACCCATATACACCATGGCCAAACAGTGAAAATAAATGTTGTGTTCTCACTTTGGAACTGCTCATAAACATTCAACTAACTTAGCATTCTGTAAGAAATTATAATATAATATATTGCCAGAGGTGACTGTTTTTGCGTCCTCCAATCCCTATAAAACCAAAAATTCAGAAGATGGCTAACATCTTAGTTATCTATAATTCTACAGGTATAGGGATCTGTTCTTACTATAACAATGTATTCAATGATCAACATGAAGACGGCCCATAAAAGAAAAGTGAATGAAAAGACCCCATAAAACCTTGTAGATAACAGATGCCTATATTCTGTACACATTATAGTATTATTTGTTATGCACCAATAGCTTGCTTGCAGCTGCACAAAATGCAAGGGGAAATTGGATGCCTGATTATGTCAGCAATTATGCCAGCTTTATAGATGAATAATACCACTTACTGCAATGAAGTTACTCCTGATTTATACTGATACAGACATGATCAGGCCCATTACCTCTCTCTGGCATCAAAACTCTCAAAGGCCAACATTTTCTAACTCAGGTGCCTCAACTATGATACTAACATCCATATTTAGGAACTTTGAAGTGGCCTGATATTCAGAGGCTAACCTTCACTTTTGTTAAAACTCAGTGAGATCTCCAGCTCAGTAGTACTTCAGAAAAATCTAACTGCCTGTTTCCTCACTTTAAATATTGTTTTATTATTATTATTTTACACCTTGTTTGTCCACTTTGGGTCCCGTGCCCAGCATACAAGTGCTTCTCACATTGAATAGATTAGCATTAACAAGGCCTCTATAGGGTCCCTGGCAGTTCTCCATTTCCACATCAAAAAACTCAACTTTGAGTGTGGTTCTAAGTGTCTAATTATAATATTTTCCCTAGTTCTCTCATTACAATAATTTATTATGTAATAATCACTAAAAATACCAAAATAAATCAACACAATTATGAAAATCATGTAGTTTCCCTACCATGCAACATTAAACAGTCACAAAAGTGGCCAAAGTTAATAAAATATGGATTGCCAAGTTCTTTTCTCCTCAAGGGATGATATTTCATTATGTGGAAAAAAATAAAAGGATTTATACTATCAAAACAACTTTCTATCAATGAAAACCAAGATCAAATGCATTCTTCCTGCACTTCAAAGTTCTGAAATTTTGTTACTTTATTTCTTTCCCTTTGGCAAAGCAGCATCTCTTTCTGAAGGAAGCGAAGAATGAAGTACCAGTGACTGTAAGTCTACTTTTTTATTGAGTATTTTTATGTCTCTTGCTCCAAGGGAATCAACTATGCTCAGGACTTGAATCTCTTGGATAAGGATTTATCTATCATGCATCCTGAGCCGTAGAAGTGCAGCAGCACCTTCCTGCTACTGATCAATTTTAGAACTGAAAAACCTATTTTATTTTATGGCTGATGCTATTAGAACTTTGCTGTTAGATATGGCCTCAAAGAAATGGCCTTCAAGAGAATGACAATGCCTTAAAATGCAGGAACAAATATTCCTAACATACAGAAGTACTTGGTATTTCAGGTATGCATTCCACAACATATAAGAACAACCCTCCCTAGGACAAACTTAAATACCAAGGGTGGAAAGAAGATATAGTATAGGGCATAAAACTTGGGGGGGGGGGGAAGCGTTAGAAGCCATGATGTTATCAGCTACCAAAACAAAGTGAAAGGAAAAGAAGAGACTTTGAAGTTAAAAACACTAGGGTTGGCCAAGGGCTTGGATTTCATTTGCACTAGCACTTGTGGTAGCTGAAAAGTATGTCTGTGTGATAAAAGTGCTTGCTGAAGGCTCTATGAAGATGAGGCCAAGTGTTTTCCTGTATTTGTTTAGATATTAAGCTATAAGTTGTTGCTAAAAGCCTAATTATAGTTTAAGATGTAAGTATAAAGAAAGGCCTAGTAAATTTAGCAAAGCCTAGAAGTAGTAAAGCCCTGTGGCACAGTTAAAATTACCTTATCAAAAGCATGCAAGGCTTGTACTGCTATTGGTCAGTCTAAGGGCAGTGGAAGAAAAAGGAATCTAAGTGGTCATATATTATCAGTAAATTAGCTGAAATATCTGGAAACCATTCAGAAGGAAGATGCAGCTCTGTGAAAAGGATGAGTTAGCTGTTGCCTGGATCAGTGGGCCTGTGAACCTCGAGGAGCCCAAAAACTGCATTCCAGGGTCCTTCCCTGCACCTCTCAGACAACATTGTTTGGGGACGCCTGACCTCGCTGAACATTGTGGAAAGAGAAGCTTGTTGTGTGTCAGGCATCAGAGGGACTGCCGATAAGTTGCCAACGCGAATTGCTTTTGTCTGTCATCGTTTGTCTTGTTACTGTGCAGAGTTGTGTTTAAGTCAATAAATCTTTCTTACCTTTCTACCCCTGACCACACTCTCAATCCTAAACCCTCCACAGGCAGCTGGGACAGCACTACTTTACACCACTCACTCTACAAACATGGTTTAGTATAAACGAAAGTAAGGTCCTGAGGTCTTATGCAGAGACAGCAGGAAGCAAAGATTATGGATTACAGGATTATGATGAATTTCTTTGAGATGGAATAAGGATTTTAGCAGAACAGGAGAAGGAGCAAAGCATGAATTACAGCCCCGACTTTATACTCATTAAGTACATCATATATAACTTTTTTAATCTGACCACTTCATGAACCAGGCTCCCTCAAATTAGAATATACAACACAAATGATGAACACAGTTGTAAAGAATATAGATTGCACGACACTGGACACTGTCAAAGATCAAAGTCTTTGATTTCAGATGCCGATGGCAAAAGGTCAGATGACAAAAGGTCAGAGGCTAACACAACAAACTCTGTGGTTGTAATTTATGCCTCTGTATTAACAGTGTTGCATATACACACCCCTATCTGTGCCTCATTTCAAATGACTTGAGTTTTCATACTTAAGAGACAAACTGATCTTGGCAGCCCAGCACAAAAGATAAAGTACCTATAGTAACGAGATTAGCTGACTTTAGTAAAGTTATAAAATTAAATATACTATGTGCGCCATCCTGTGACCAAACAGAACCAGTACCACCCAAGTAAAAATAACCCCCCTTTTTTTTATGAAACCTGAGCAAACAAAAAAAAGCACAAGTGCCAACTCATTAATTATTTATAATTGGCATATAGTAATTGGTCACCTGTGAAAAGTATAACTTTGAAAGAACTTCCGCCCAAAGCAGAGAACTGCGTATACACTCAAGAAGAACAGATCGTGCACGAATATTTCTCTCTGCCTATGTTATCTTTCTGGCGTATCCCCGTTTATCTATCTATCTTTGATGTTATCTTTCTTATCAAGAGCTCTTAGTAATCTGCAGACTGCAACGGCTTATATGAATCGCTCAGAAGCAACTGTCTTACCCACCCTGTAAATGCTGGGTAACATGATATCTGCATGCTGTAACTGAATGAATAAATCAACTCCTCTCCCTACGCTGCAATCACATCAGAAGCATAAGTAAAATAAATCTTTTGTGAAAACATCACACTGTGTTTAAATCATCCTGACTCCTGCTCACCGTTATCACCCACCTGCCCGGTCATAAATTCCCCTCCTCGCGCCAAGCCGGTCGTGCCGACCCAGGCTCACAGGTCAAGGGTGCACCAGCGTTATGGGGCACGACAGACACATCTACTTGTGCATATTAATGCACAGCAATAAATGTCAGTGCATATTGTGCCAGAGTTTATTGCTCCTAAGAACTGTGTTTACATGTGTGCCTGGGACCGCAGCACATTGAGCCAGGTAAAAGCAGTCCCAGCTGGCAGGGTTCCCAGAGGGTCAGCCTGCCAACCTGGGGCTGCTCTAACTTGGATCAACATGCTGCAGAGGGGCGGGCTGGGGCACGAGGGTGCTATAGCGTGGGACTAGCCAGCATGCAGCCCCCATACTGAAGCAGCCTCATGCTCCAGCCAGCTGGATCAGCATCTACACATGCATTATTGCACATGAAAAAGCTCTGCAGCAGGATTGTACTTATATTTACAAGTACAAACCTGCTGGATTGTACTTGTATTTACAAGTACAAACCTGCTGCAGAGTTCATTATTTTCCTGTGGCTTAATAGGGGCACATGTGTAGATATGGGCACAATTACTGCAGTGCTAATTTGGCAACTCCACAGTCAACTTCTCATGTAGACATGCCCACTAAGTACTTAAAAAACTTTAAAAACTTTAAAAAAAATCCAAATCCTTCTCTGAGAGCTTTTAAGTGTCTATTTTGGTGGTTCTCAAAACTTTTTAGACTCAAGGCAGCCTTCATTTGATATAAGGTACCACTCAGAAAGTGTCAACTCTTAGTTTTCACTCATTTGTTTACTAAAGAAAAATAATATTACAAATCTTCTGTTGCAAAGAACTCAGAAGGACCACAACAGGTCAAAAGGTTTTTTGACGCTACAGATTCCCATTTTAAATCTCTGTATTTATCATCTTGTTAATTATCTTGTTAATCATGTTTGCACATATCACAGTGATAATAGTGTGCAGCGCCCAATAGCACCCTTGAAAGGATTTTAAGGCAGCCCAGGGTGCCCTGGTATCTTGGTTGAAAATCATCCAGCTATATCATTAAAGACAATCTAACACACTTTCTGCAGTAAGCACTCAGCCATTGACATCTAGATTCCTTACCTAGTATGGCAGGAAGAGCCAAGAATCCCATTTGCCCCCTCTTATTGAAGGGAAAGAGTCATAGGATACAGTAGGACAGAAGGAGTAAGTGGGACTATGGCTAGTGAAGACAGCACTGGCCTTGACCCAAAGCAGTCTGATCTTAGAGGCACAGTACCCTTTCCCCCTGGTCTCACATTCACTCCCTCTCTCTAGTAATGAGGGCAGGGGCCTCCAATTAAAGGGTTAAGCCTACTCTGGCTGAGAAGGGCCTAGACCTTGGGTCTCCCAACTCTCTGGCAAGTGTGTAAGTTATGGGGCTAAAAGGTGGAAGTGCTCCCCTGAAGGGAAGGGGAGTTAAGTATTTTCCTGAAATTGAGATTGAAAAGGCTTCCTAAAATCAGAACTGCAGAGCTGAGCACTTATACCAAATTGGTCCTTGGAGGGTAGTTTTCTACCCATTGAAACAGCAGAAGCACTACACACCTCCCTGTATCCATGGATTTTGATCATGCTGAGGCAGAACGTGTAATTTTTCCATAAATCATGGGAAAAATTTAAAGATGGGTTTAGATTTGGGCCATGTCTTAGAAATCAGTTTAGAAAAAGAATTTTTTTTCTTATCTAAACAGAACCAAAGAGATAGTTATTCTTCTTGCACCACAGAAGCATAGCCTCCATCTTATCCCACTTCTCTCCATGAGCTAGATGCACACAAAAGATCAGTTTCAGTTTCCCTGGTACGCTTTTTGAGTGAAAGAAAAAGTTCTGGGAAAGACATGCCCTTGGGCATTGAGACAAAACCTATAGGTTTGATTCAAAACCTCAGGTTGCTTGG
Organism: Crocodylus siamensis; assembly: GCF_052110815.1. Lineage (NCBI taxonomy): Eukaryota > Metazoa > Chordata > Crocodylia > Crocodylidae > Crocodylus > Crocodylus siamensis. The sequence continues at coordinate 17,218,040 of NC_143398.1, read as the reverse complement.
CAAGCATTTGTTCCTACTAATCCCTACTAAATTAGAGATTATTTTACTTGTCAAGTTTCTTCCTTGAAATGGGAAGTCCTTCACCCATCAGGTAGGACACTTCTAGGAAAAGGGTGGAGAGATGGAGAAGCAGCCAGAAAATGGCAGGGAGCAGATAGCAGAACAGGCAGACAAAAGGAAATGGGGTTTCACTTGCAGCAAACCTGCCAAAAAGATTTTCCCTCACTGGTCTAGTGCAGGGAGTTGGATCCAGTCTGCAGAGCCACCCAATTCAGCATGTGGATATGGAGCATTGGCAGCAAGGGGACTTTGACCAGGACCACTGGAAGGAGTATCACTGGTTGCATGCTGATCTTCTGCCTCTGACCCAAGGTGGGTCATTCTGACTCCAAGGCAGAAGAGGCTGGCTACCACTGCTCTAGTGTTTATCATTTGAACTTGAGATACCAGAGGTCTGTGTTGAACCAATTCTTCTGCTATGTGATTTTGGGTTAGTCAAAGGCCCTTGGCAGATGTTTACATAAAAGGTGCAATGGGATCTGATCTCCAATCCCAACAATTGTGCCTTCTGCCATGCCATACATACATGGCAGGAGGCACGACTGTGTAATCAGAAAGGAGATCTAATCACATCATATTGCTGATGAAGCGAGAGCTTGATTAGGATTCTGGCCTCTACCAGCAGAAGCAGGTTGGGTGTCTGAAGAATCAACTGATCATTTACTGACTCTGGGGACCCATGGTGCCATTTCAGCCCCTATGTTAGTACCTGGAGCTAAATGATGATCATCTGATTACTGGCAGATTAGAATTGCCCCAAGGCTTGAGTCCTGGGGTAGTCCTGTTCTACCGATTGGGATGGCCCCCAGGCTTGAGCCCCAGAATGGTCCCAATCAGCTGATTTTTGGCAGGATCAGAACCACCCTAGGGTTCAAGTCTTGGAGTTGTGCAGTCAGCTGGCAGGGACCATCCCAGGGGTCAAGCCTGGGGCTGCCCCTCCTGGCTAATGATCATCTGATTGGGAAAACCCCAGAGCTTGAGTCCTGGGACTGTCCTAATCTATCATCAGATGTCAAAGAGCTGTTTCTGCCAGTCGACAATCAGCTGATCAGGACTACTCCATGGCTGAAGCCTGAGGTGGTCCCTATCACACACATTCAGAGGACATTTTGTGTAATAACTTTGCAGCTGACTTCCTGTTTTATTGTGCTATTAATCCCCTAATGCATGACCAGTTTACACTTCAAGATGCAAGTAACTGTTTAATCATGTCTTAAGTGTAACGCCTGCCTCAAGCCATAAAATCATAGGCTTGGAAGGGGCTTCCAAGGACACCTGATCAAGCCCTATGCATGCGTGCAAAAATCTTATTCCTAAATTATCCCTGTTAAATGCTTCTGCATCCACCTCTTGAAAACTTCCAAGCAAAGGAAATTCTATAACTTCCCTACACAGTCTATTCCACTGCCTTACTATTCTAACACTAAGGTTTTCCTTGTATGTAATCCAAGCCTGCTTTGTTGCAGTTTAAAAACATTGCTTGTCATGGCCCCTGCAACAAAGGAAACCAGTTGTTCTTTCTCTTCTTTATGGCAGTCTTTCAAACATTTGAAAGCCGCTAATATGGCTCCTTAATCTGCTTTTTCCAAAGTAACATACCCAGCCCTTGCAGCTGATCTTTGCATGCTTTCCTATCGACACCTTTTGTCATTTTTGTTGCCCACACCCTTCCAGATATCCCACATTATTTTTAAAATGTGGAGTCCAGAACTGTACAGAGCCTAACTAGTGTTGAGTAGGATAGTACTGTTGCCACCTGTGTCTTAGACCCAATAAATCTGTTGATATAACCCCAAATTGTTTTGTTTTGTTTTGTTTTTTTTTGGGGGGGGGGAGGTTGACTATCTCGATTGGGGGCGGGGCTTGAGTACGTCCATGCAGCTCCACATTGTGCCATGTAGGTGTACTCATAGGTCTGCCTTCTTGTCCCAGAAGCTGCCCTATGAAATATCTGACATTCAGAGTTATACAAACATTTTCAGGTTAAGATACTGATTTTAAAATTAGACATATGGTTCAAGAACACGATGAAAAGTGCCATAATGTTACAATGTTCACAGCAGTCAGTTCTCACAACCCATGTTTTATTGTGAATCAATATTTTAATTTGCATTTCCACACCACATAAACACATTCTCTACATCAGTGTTTTGATGTGCACCTAAATCTACATCATGATATTCAGTGATTTCTTTTGACAGCTGCCAAAACCCCCCCACCAAAAATTAAAAAAAAAAAAAAAAAAATTCACACAGCACATTTATCAGGAATCTTAATAACTGGCAGGTGTAAGAACTAGCTAAATTTAATACCATTTCCAAGGCAAATAGTTTGTGTTTTAAATATTAATGAATTGTGCTTTAACGACAACAGCACATTTTGGCTTCTGGTCCCTTACACTTGAGTGTTTACAAAAACTGGCTTTAAGTAGCATGTTAAATAACATCTTGAGACATGCTCACATGGAAGCATTTAATCTCTCAGAGAAATCCTCAACCATCTGTTTGGTTAGGGTTCATATTGCTGGATGAATAGAAGGAAAGAATACAACCTTAGATTACTTTATGCAGCTCTCATGTGTTGCCAGACTCTCTTGAACTGCTGAAGGTGAGCGGCAAAAGAGAATGGGTAGCAGCACACTGGACTGACACTTAAACTTCGTTTCCAGCTGACCCCTGAACAGGTTGCTTATATAATTCCACTGATCACAAAAGCCACATGTGTGAGAACCAACACATGAAATGAGAAAGTTAGCATTCACTCTTCACCTCGGCTTTATGCAACACCCAATGCATTCTCATTACATGATCATTTCCTATTTCTTGAACAAAGCAATGTAACCTTCATGTAATTTCGCCCCCCTCCAAACTCCGATCTTCTACTCCTGTGTAATACTCAGGTTGTGTTAGAAAAATAGAATCTTTTTAGGGTTTTTTTGTACAGGAAAGACAAACTGAATGAATAAATGGCACATGGAGAATTCTAGTTTTAGTCTCCTTTTATTTGAAATAGTTCATCTTCCAAGCATGGAAACTTTCAGCTTACCATCATGGTCATCTGAAAACAGACTTACAGAGAAACACCAAGGCAACGTCTAATATAGCCATCAATGACACATCAGCTAAAAACACATGAAACATAAGATTAGTCGTATCTAATCAATGTTAATATGGAAAAAAAATAAACTACATGTTCACCATTATATTTCCTATGAACTGCTTGACAGCAGAACAAACAGATTTAAAGAGTAGCTGGGTACTTAAAGATAGACAGACACCTACTGGATTTGCAAAGGTTCATTAAATGGCCAGATACCCAACCTACTCAGATACTTTGTGAATCCTGCTGGCATGTATCTACATTTTTCCATCTTCAAAAGACTTCTCTGACTTTGACCCTTGGACCAGACCTCTCCTGTACTTGGCCTATGACAAAAGATACCATTCTCTGCTCCAATGAATTTACAATCCAGGAGGTGGACGAAAAACAATGCATCTGAAAGAAAGAGGATGAGGAAGCAATAACAATATGTTTGTATATGAAGCAGAAGCATGCACTATTTATAGGTGTAGTGATTTCCAAATTGGCTTACTATCACAACTTGTTACAGCGCTTATCAGAATATTCTGTAGATGTCCACTGCACAAACGGGTTTTTAGGAGGACTTTGAAAATGGATAATGCAGTGTCTTTGCAGGGAGTTCTTCCTCTTCTCATGGGGTGGGATGGTAGAAGTTATAACATTTATGCGAGAAATCAAATCCTGTCTGGAAGTACTAACAATGCATTCAGGAGGTGATGTTATGATCATATGCCAGAAAGGCAAGATGAAGTTCTGTGAAGTTCTGAAGGCAATTATAAGTTTGTCTGATGTGGAGGAAAAGGAGGAGCCAACTGAAGGGACTCACAGAAGGGGATGTCAGGCTACTAACGTGCTCTTGATTAATTTTTTACATATGTTTGCACAAATCCAAACCACTAACACTATGGCTTGTTTAATTCATAAATTCACTATCATTTTGGCTTTGTTTGTCTGCAGAATACTTCAATATTATTTCTTTAAAGGAAATAAAATAAGTACTGCTGACATATGTTCTCATTCAGATGTTCACATTGAAAAGCCTGGTCAGCAACTGAGGGGCATAGTGGAATTAAGCAGGTAAGGAACAGGTGTAACTTTGGTAGCTTTTGGGGACAATGATTGGCATTTTTTTCAGAGGCCCGTTGACTTCATTGACAGTGGAATAAAGCTGATGCTGAAAGCTTTGGAAAAATCTCTTGGTATTTTTATTATCTAAAATACATCCTATTCTATAAAAAAATAAACATACTGGTTTCTATTTGATTAACAAAAGATTTTCACATCCTTTGTATTCATTCTCATATTCAGTTAGAAGATTCATACATGTCAAGGCCACAAAGGACCAGTATGGTCATCTTGTCTGGCCTTTTGCACAGCACAGGTCATATGGAACAATCCATGCTGCTAGCTCCACAGCTTTTGGTTGACCTAGGGCATCTCTTTTAGAAGACAACCATTTTTAATTTAAACATGGCCGGTGAGAGGCCTAATCTGTTCAAGTGATTATTTCTGGAGTTCAAAAAAAGTAAATATTTAAATGAAAAAACAAATGACTAAGTGGCAATGCACCCTAAAAGCAAACATTAATAAGTGTGGCATTGACACAATGAATTGGGAAAAATTAGCCTGGGACAGGGCTACATGGTGACATCTTGTGAGAGAAGGTACATCTTTGAGGAAAACCATTTAAAGGGAGGTCCAGCCCTCCCTTTAACTACCACCTGTGGCATTTGCCAGAGAAAGTCTGCAGTTCTAGGATCAGCCTTCTTATCCATCAATGGACTTGTTTACAACCTTTTTCTTGACCTGTCAGAGTGATCATACTCAACCATGAGGGATTGCCGGCAATTATTTACACTTTAATCACCCAGAAGCATATAGTTAACCTTTTGGCTACAGGTATCAGAATCCTAAGCCAGAGTTTAGTTTCGTCAATGGCCATGCAATTAGAGTCAACATACTAGTGTAAACTCCATTTTGGTTTATATCTCAACACACAGCATGTCATGCAGCATCTTGAGTTGTTTGTTATTTTTACAAACTAGGTTTTTGCAAAAAAAGTTTAAGTACTAGTGAAGACATATAAAGTAGGGATTGTTTATGAAAAATCAAGCCAAACCAAGTGCCCCATTAGGGACAGGTCTGTGGGAAAGTGAAGTATCTAAAGGAGAGAGTGTAAGAAGTTAGGGAACCATCCTTAACTGTCTACCTTTTTCCTGTGTTTCAATGGTTTACCCATCATCATGGTTCTGATTTGTGCAGTCCGTGACAAAGTGCATAGTGCCACGGTTAAATTGTTATCAGGGCTAGCTTAGTTAAAGCTAACTTAGATATGTCTATGTAAACTGTAGGCACCTCTTTAGACTCCAGAGTCAGCACACCATATTCTACTCCATTCCACAGGCTTTTAAAACCACAACTTTTTATGTCTCCCTATTTTTTTGTAAAGTTGATTTCAAAAAGTAGAAACATAATAAAATATGCATTATGTCTTGCACAACATTGGCCTTGCAGTACAACTTCTCTCTAATGTAAGCTATGATTGTCTTGTACATGATGTTAGCAGAGGGAAATTGCAACAAAAGAAGGAATGATATAATGTACTGCAACAACCCCATATGTGGACTTGAGGAAGAATCTCTCCCAGTCTCCCATATCCTGTACAGGTCAAATTGTCAAGTGTATGTGAGTCTCTCTCTAAATTACCTACATGGTTATAATATCAGAGTGTAACATTTCTTCTCACACCATCCTGTGATCAGAAAATTACCATTGTCTCTTTTGTACAGATAGGGAGCTGAGTGACACAGGTTTAATACACAGTGCTTGTGCCCTAAAGCTTGTAAAGAACAATTTTCCAACTATTCAAGTTGGTCTAATGAAAGATACCACATTTTTCCCCAAAAAAACCTTTTCTGCCTATAGGCTTAATATTAAATCCATGTAGGGACCTTTGCCCCTGGGTTTCAAAGTGGTATCGTCAGTCCTGAATTAAGTGGTCAAGTTTCTTGTACAGTGCATAGGAGTTTCATGCTGGATTCCATACCATCATCACAGTTCACAGTTTGTGAAGGAGATGTCAAGGATAGCTAACAGCAACTGCTGAAGATAATGCGACAGTGCAGCTCCCACCCAGTTTTGCCAGACATTCAATATTTACCATTTCCTGAAAGTAAGTTCCACTTTTGTACAATATATGATAGATACTTGCAACCATGGCATCCCATTTATTATTACACCTCCAGCCTGAGCCACATTCATACCACCCCACTCTCATTGAGGCATCTTCCACTCTGCCTTCTCCCACCCGGCCTCTTGCATGCTGTCCCTTCATAGGCTATGCTTAATCTTCCCTGCTCCCTTGATCGACCCCTATTGGGCATCAGACTTGATGGCACTGTACATGCAGCCCTTCTGTTCACTTGTGCTCCCCTACTCTATGTGGCATTGTCCTTGTGCCAAACACTGAGCTGACTCTTTCCTTAGCCCCTCACCAGGAGATTTCCCACATTCACATACTCATGGGGGTGGGCCCATGTGCTGCCCTTCTGGCCATCCTTCAGCCCTGCTTAGTACATCACTTGGTGCAGCCCTTCTGATTGGCCTTTAGTCCTACTCTACCACCATGTTTATGCTCAGTCCTTCAGGTCATGATAACGCCCCCTGCTCTGTGAGGGCCCAACCTGCACTGATGCCCCCACTCTGGGGCCACTCTTGTACTGCCCCCACTCTCAGGGCCATATCACTGCCCCTGCCCTGGGGCCACTGGGGTCTTACACTCCTGTGGGGGTTCAGGTGCCCAAAGGCATGTCTGCCCCCCGCCCCCATACCTGTCCCTACATTTGGGTAATGTACCAGGGTGTGGGGGCTGGGGTTTTAAGGCACTCCTACCCACCTTTCACTGGGGAGGCAACTGGCCTGGCATTTCTGGTGAACTCCCCCACCACAGGGAGTCTCACCAGGCCATCCTTCCCTAGCAGGGTGCCGTTTCAAGTCATACCCAAGACCAGGAGTTTCCTGCCATCCCCAATAGCTCCTGCCCTTGCCTCCAGGATTTTATGAGCAGCAGCTAAGGTGGGTGTTGTCTTCTCAGCTGCTGGCAGTAGACTGCTGCCTCAGCCCTGAAAGCCTGGATCTAAAATGGCCATCTCATCGGGCTGGTCCACACCTGCTGGCTGCCTGCTCCCAGCCTCAAAGTGGCAGGCACCCAAAAGTGCCCTGCCACAACATACTGCATCAGAAAACTGGAATTCTGTGGTGGAAATGGACTGAGATACTGAAGTTCTAAGAGGTGACGGTAAAAGACATCACATGGTAAAAATAATTGACAGGAAATAGCAATATAATTGAATGTTATGAATGATAAAACCTATAGTTTTGCCTACATATTGATCGTTGACAATACTTGTGAGATTTTCATTCCTTTTTTCCATAATATTTTCATTTTTCAGATGTGTCACTCATCCCACAGCCATAGCATTTAGGCACTAATAATAAGATGCAGGAAGGAACCTACCCTGATTTAGGATTCCCAGCCCCAAAACCTCTTCTGTAGAAATGGTTTATGCATCAGATTACAAAAATTGAGGATTGGTCAGTCCCTTCCTAGTCCCTCTTAAAAAATAATGGGAGCACCCAGAGGTCTCTTTCTATGTATGAATTTGGACACGATTGCAGGATTTCTCTTTTCAGTTCTCTTCTCTGTTCAAACCCAATCTCATGAGTAGTTTTTACCCTAGCATGTAATTACTCTGAGATGTGGTGCACCCCATTCCCAGCACTGAAGTTGCTTTACAGAAAAAAAAAAGATATGTTGAGGCAAACTGAGGAATGAGGAGCATGAATTTGTAATCTAGAGGTTAGAACATCAAAAATCTGAATTTTCTTGTTCTCTTTTTTTTTCTTGCCACTTTGAACAAACAGATTAAGCAGTCTTCAACAGAGGAATTCACAGTGCTCCAAGCAAATAATAGCTCATAGGATTGTGCTTGTAGTATTCCTGGGAAGTAGTAAATACAAGATTGATCTTGTTCAGGCAGAATTGAACCCAGGTCTCCAGGGCAAATGCTCTAACCATTAAACTATGGCACAAAGGAAATGTGAAGAGCTATCTTCCCCTTCAGCCATCTTTTTGAATGTAAGCTGCAGCTGCTGTGTGCTTTGTTCAGGGACCAGTCCTGTAGGTGAGCACAGATGTGATCCGAGCATGACTAAATGGATTAATCCATTTAGGGGAGATGAATAGAAGCGTGGGCAGATCTAGGATTTTGAAAATGGGGGTGCAGATGGTGCAGTTCATCAACCACATAAGACAGCACATTTTTTCCACTTAAAAAGAAACTAGAAGCTTTACTACCTAAAGCTACACTATTAAGTTTAATATATGTATTTGCTTTAATTTAACTTTAGTGGGAAGAGTTAAAAATGGATTTTCAGGACTGTCAAACAGGAGACAGGAGCAGCTAGTAGGTATCAGGATTGCAGAAGAAAGGCTAGCTTGACTTGTGCAACATCAAGAACAGGAGAGAGGGTCATTAACACTCATGGAAAGGCAAGTTGAGAAGGAATCAGATTTTAATAAGTCGTGAATTCAGTTGGCTCCCTCACTGCTGCCAGAATACAAATGCTGCTGCCACTGCCAGGCAACTCTTTTTAAACTTTGGGAACAGGAATCAAAGGGAAGGTGCAACTGCAACAGTGTATCCCTCCCCCCCAACCCTACCCCTACCAGATAGAAGAAAGCCTAGCTTAAGGAGTCAGGAACCAAGCAGCATCAGAACAGGATAGCTCTCTGCCCCCTCTCCCAAACTTGCTACTCAGCTTCTAGCTCCCAGTTCCCCACAGGAGTTGGGAGCTGAGCTGCACCAGGGCTGGGGAGCTGTCTGCTTCCCTGGCCAGCCAGGGGTGGCCAGGAGCTGTCTCTCTTCTGGGGCAGCTCCCAGTGAGCCCCAGGCTACGAAGGGAAATCCCTGAGCAGCTGTGGGCTGGCTGGGGGATGACCCAGAAGTAGGATGGCTCCCAGCCAGTTCCTATCAATACGAGGAAGCTCAGCTGGGCACGGGGCTTGTCCCCATATGTGTGGGCCCAGGAGAGCTCTGCAGTGGTAGCTGTCTCCTGGCCCCGTGCACATCAGGACCCCTCCTGATATGCACAGGGCCACAAAACAGCTGCCACTGCAGCTAGCAGTGCTCTTCTGGCCTCATGTGCATTGGGACCAGCCCTGTGTTCCCTGCAAGTCCCCAGCCCCAGAGGAGCCTGGAGCTCCCCCTGGCTACTGCAGAGGGCCAGAGCAGGATAGATGCAGCCCTGAGGTACTTCCAGCAGGACGCACATGTAGATGTGCTCCCAGGGAAGGCACAGTGTTGTACTGCACAGTAACGCCTTTATAGCACAGACAGATGCACCCTTACATAGCTAGATAAATCCTCTCTGCTCTGTTCTCATTTCTGCTATGTGCAGAAAGCTGTCCTTAAACAGAGACTGTGTATAATTTAAAGCTCCTGGATGTTAGTTTTATGGAATTGTTCTTTGGCTACACTCTGCTTTCATTCTGAAACACATTCCTTACGTTAACATACATTTCATTTTTTGTTACGTAAATGGAAAACTGATAATAAATAGCAGTCCTGTACCATTTGCTCAAATGATTTCCTGTCTCTGATTAACTAGGAATTTAGGACTAGATCTAAATGGACTTGTAAGTTCTGGTCCCCCAGAGTGGAATAGGGAAATCTCAGTGAGATGTCCAGATTCTGAGACGTGCAGCCTGTACCTGCTTCCCTGGTGGCACCCTGTGGCCACGTGCCCTTCGGCTGCAGGTGGCGGGTGCTCCCCATGGGGTGGGGGCATGGTTTGCAGCTGCATGGGGGGATGTGGTGCACAGCTGCAGCTGGTGGGCACTGCCCTCACCACCCTGCCCACTCCCCTTGGGACAGGGGCAGGCACTCCTTATGTGGGGGCAAGCAGGCAGGAGGCACGCCCCACCACGCAGCTGTGTGCTGCAGCTGGTAGGTGCTGCCCATGTCCCTCATGCCTGCTTCCCTCACAGCACCCTGAGGCTAAGTGCCCTGCCCTTTCTCCATGGCCACTCTCCAAGTGCGGGGGGCATGGTGTGTGGCCATAGCGTGACATGAAGAGAGCAGGCACGGGGGGGGGGGGGATGCACCTGGCTTCACCCCACCCTGTGGCTGTGTGCTGCAGCCGGCGGGCACTGCCCGCATCCACCTGCCCACGCCCCTCAGGGCTCTCTGTGGCTCCACAACATGGCCCCCCACATGCTGCATCTGGTAAGCACTCCCCATGTTGGGGGGCAGGGCGCATGGTCACAGAGGGGTGCATGGCATGTGGTCCTGGGTTGCCATGCAGGTAGCAGGCATGAGGGCCATGCCCCGTCCCACAGCCACAGGCTGCAGCCAGTAAGTGCAGCCCATACCCGTTTTCTGCATGGCATCCTGTGGTTACATGCTACACTTCCCCCTGGCATGCCACATGCCACTCCCCCCTACATGGCTGCAAGCCATGGCCCCTGCACAGCCATGCATCCCACACCAGAGCCTGGGGCTGCTCCCCACACCAGCACAACCTGGCCCTGACCACTCGAGCTTCCACCTCTACCTATCTCGCCATCAGTAAGGACCTGGGCCATGCATGCACATATTGCCTGGAGTGTTACAGACAGACAGACACACAGCTGGAAATGGTAAGGCTTTTGTTAAATTACAATTTGTGGTTAAAATCCAGAATTGATAGACCTGGATGAAATATGCTGCTCTGCTTAATGGGGTTCAACTCCACACTTACCATGACCCAGCCAGATTGCCTAATCATGTGGCTATAAGGCTATTTTACAATGGAAACATTCTGTAATGCTCCTCTTTAATCTACTTTGCAGAAAAGAAGTCAGAAGGATGTGTTTTTTGCAGGTGCTGATGATCACATTTAAATAGGTGAACATCCTAGATATGGGCAGTTCTGCACATGCCATTAGAAATAAATCTCAGGGAACTGTCAAATCCAACAGGGTAAATTTTGAAGAGTTTGATTGCTTTCAGGGTTAAGCAACAGGTGAGCAAGACTTTTAAATGCTATTTGAATTTGGGTACATAGGACTCAAACAGACATCTTGCACCAAATCCAGACATGAGATAATCCCTTTCAAAAGCCTATGGAGCTTGATCATAAATAGCAATTAGGAACTTTGCCTCCTTACTCCTTTTGGAAGGTCATTCTAAGACCTCACTGCCTCCATGGTTTTAATCCCTATTATTTCCAGCCTAAATTCATTTTTATTCATTTATTTGTGCAGCAGCATTGTCCTTTACCTTAGAAATGCTCTTATTTCTCCTTGTTGTCACTACTCTCTCATTATCCTGTCTCCAGTCACAGATGCTCTTGGTCTTTCTTATTCTAGAAACTCTAGTCTAAAGTTTTTCCTCCTATGATAATTTCATCATGCCTCTGATTATAGCTTTTCAAGGTCACTGACTTCTATTTTTAGAAATATCCTGATCCTCTTCTGTATTGATAATGCCTTCAAACTTGGCATTGTCAAATTTCATCAGCCACTCGCTTTTTGTGCCAACTTCATTAATGAATAAATTAAGAAAACGATCAGGCCAAACACTGATCATGGAAGAACTCTACTCATAATTTCCCTCCAGACTACTTCTTTCCCCAATTAGCCAATTCTTTATTACTTGACATTTCTCTACTAATTCCCATCTTCTCCAATTTCAATAATAATTTCTATGTAGCCCCAATATCAAAAGCTTTACAGAAATCAATACAGAATCCACCACCTTATTTCCTTTGGCCTGATACACTTTTGGTAAAAATATGTTGCATTTGAACCCATTTTCCCTTTACCTTTATGTTTAATATTTTGTCCTTTGAATTTGTTCTGAAGCCTGTAAACAAGTGAAGTGACATAAACAGGTCTGTACTTTCCTTGTTTCACTTTTCTTTCCTTATTAAATATTATATTGGCTGTTTCCCTCTTTGTTGGATACCTCTTCCCAAGCTGATACATTGCTAAAAATACTTGCTCCCAGATTGCATGTTCTTTCAGTATTCTGGGGTGGAGATTAGCTAGACTCTTCCAATTTCAGTGCCTTAAACTGTTTACCTGAATCTAGACATGCAGGGAAATTTGGTTTGTGGTGCCCCAAACCTCTTTGCAGCACCACAAGTTACACAAGTTGCAAGTTAATCAGTGTTCAGTGCTGCAAAGAGGTTTGGAGTGCCACATATCACATGCACATCTGGATTCAGCCAAACAGCTTAATGCACTGAAGTTGAATTCAGCCAAACATCACTGAAGCTTAATTCAGCCAGACAGCTTAATGCACTTATTTTGCAGCACTGGGGCAAAATTTGCTACTGGGATTTCCTAGTATAAAAAACCCGCCCAAAAGACCCTGAAATAAAAGCAGCATAAACCACGCCAAAGTGGTATGTGCACAGACAAATGCAGTTATGGGGGAGTAGACAGCCCTGGGCAGGCCGAGTTTGAGTTATAGCCAGTGTTTTTGTTTGAAGTCTACTGGTGGACCAGATTGTGACTGTTAGGGGAGAAAGAGATCACATAGTGCCAAAGGGCATGAGAGGGCTTGAGCCTGTCCGGGGTAGGGGACAGAGGACCCATGGGCCATGAGGCTTCTTCAAGCCCTCCTTGGCTTTTTGGCCAAGAGGACCAAACCCTAGGTGGGAGAGACAGGAGAGGTGGTTTGAGGCCCAAAAGCTAGTCCCAGAGCCCGAGAGGGGCAGAGTCCAAGGCCAGGGGTCCACAGCCTGAGAGGGTGAGGCAGGGGCTGGAGTCTGGAAGCCAGGTCCAGCATTGTGGGCCTGGATTAAAGGGCCCAACCAGAGGAAAGGGGCAGAAGTTTAGAGAGATGAGGCCCCAACAAAGGCACTGAGGCCTGAGGAAGCCTGATATTGGACTGGGGCCAAGTGCCCACTGAAATGATTAGCTGGTAACACTGGTGAGGCCTGGGCATAGATTTGGGGAAGTTGGAGGTCACAAGTAGCCCATAAGGCAAGAGGTGCCCAGGGGGCATGGATGGGCCAGGAGGACCCACTGACCATGAGGACAAGATTGGGGCTAGTGGGATCTGAGCGGGATCTACTGGCAGAAAGGACTGGGGCTCACTATAAGGCTCTTGGGCAGCCTCCTTTTTCAGAAACCAATTAGCACATCAAGGTATGGCAGGTAGAAGAGGGAAAGTACCTTAGGAGCCTGAGCAGGGCAGGAATTGCATGGCCACCAGGGGCATCATAGCCACACCTAGGGCAGAGCAGCTGTTACAGATGGGCTCTTCTGTAACGTTCTTGTTAAATTTCCAAAATCAAGTCTAGAAGAACATGAACTCTGTCATTTAAGGGACTATTTGATGAAGAAAATGATCTTCTTTAATACCCAGAGAATGTCTGCATTCTACTAATTAGTAACACTTGTTTTCTGGTCTACCTTTGGAAATCTGTGTGACCCATAATGACACAACTCCTGCTAGTATCTCTCTTTGTGATGTTACATACATTGTCATCCCAGTACCACCTCAGTATAACTCAAGGTACGAGTCGCTTCTTACAGGTTGGCTGATCTCCTACGTTGGGCTTTAAACTAGGTACAATGGGGATGGGGAGTCAGGAGATGGAGAGAATCTAGGACCTACAGGCTACGAAACATGCAATAGTACATCCCAGGTAAGTACTAAGGTGTCCATTGGGCATCAAAATGTGGGTGGGAGGAGCACTAAAGGCAACATTCGGAAGGCTCAAATGCCTCTATACTAATGCTAGGACCATGGGGAACAAGCAGGAAAAACTTGTATTTTTGCTTGCAGACAATAACTTCAATTTAGTGGGGCTAACAGAAGCCTGGTGGGACCCTACGCATAACTGGGCAGTAAGCATTGAGGGCTATAGGTTGTACAGATGGGACAGAGTAGGGAGGAAAGAGGGGGATGTTGCTCTCTATGTTAAGAAGCATTATACATGTACCGTAATCAAAATGGGATCAGAGGAGGAGAAAATCGAGGCATTATGAGTTAGGATATATGAAGGTCAAGGGGAACAGGGACTTGGTGGTGGGGGTCTGCTACAAACTACCACATCAAGAGGAAGAGCTAGACTTGAAATTCTTGAGGCAGCTTTCAGAGGCTGTACAGTCTAGGGATGTGGTTGTCATGGGACACCTAAACTACGCTGACATCTGCTGCGAGAAGCAGTCATTCATTCATGTAGGTTCTTAACCTGCATACAGGATCTTCACCTAATGCAGGAGGTATACAGTCCCATTAGGAGGAATGCCTTACTGGACTTGGTGTTGGCTATAGGGGATAACCTGGTAGGGGAGCTTCAGATTCAGGGTCACCTTGGGGACAGTGACTACTAATCAATCAAATTCACGATATGGCATACAGTGGGTAAGATAACTAGTAGGGTGGAAGTTCTTGACTTTAGGAAGGATAACTTCAGTGGGTTCAGGAGTTTAGTCAATGACATAATGCAGGATAGGAGTATTGGTGAGATGGGAGTCTAGGAAGGGTGGTCATTCTTAAAGGAAGTGATCCTTTGGGCACAGAGGGAGACTATCCCAGTGAAGGAAAGGGACTAAAAACCATGAACAGAGAAATCCAGGGGAGACCTAAGGGCAAAAATAGAGGCATGTAGGTGGCAGAAGCAGGGGGAAGCTACCAAGGAGGAGTATACTTACTTGGCCCATGCTTGCATAGAGGTAGTTAGAAAGCAACTACCAAGCTGAGCCTGGCAACACAAATTAAAGACAACAAAGTCTTTTTTTAGGTATGTAGGGAGTAAAACGAAGGTGCAGGGCAGCATAAGACCCCTACTGAACAAGAAGGAGCAATTAGTGACAGACAGGGGGGACAAGGCTGAGCTGTTCAATGAGTTTTTTTGCCTTAGTGTTCTTGAACGGGGTCAAGATAAGTCTCCTAATGTGTTCTTAGATTAGCAGAGGGACACCAGCTTATCAACGGTCAATGCTGACTGGTGCAGAGTCACTTGGATGGACTGGATGTGTTCAAGTCAGCAGGCCTGGATGAGCCGCATCTGAGGGTACTGAAGGAATTTGCCGGTGTCATAGCAGAACCATCCTCTTCAAGAAGGGGAGGAAGGAGGATCTGAGTACTTATAGGCCAGTCAGTCTCACCTCCACCCTTGAAAAGGTCTTTGAAAAAATTATTAAGGATCATATTTGTGTGAGTGCAGTGGAAAAAATAATGCAGCAAGGCAACCAGCATGGATTTGTAGCAAGTAGATCATGCCTGACTAATCTGTTGTTTTTTTTATGACCAGGTCACAAAATACTTAGATGCAGGAGTAGAGGTGGATGTCATTTTCTTTGACTTTAGGAAGGCCTTTGATACGGGATCTCATCCTATTCTCAAAAATAAATTAAGAGGCAGTGGTGTAGATGCTTACATGGTCTGGTGAGTTGCAAATTGGCTTGTGGGTTGCACCTAGAGAGTGGTAGTAGTTGGATCAGTATCGACCTGCAAGGATGTGAGTAGTGGGGTCCCATAGGGCTCGATCCTTGGACCTGTACTCTTCAATGTCTTCATCAGTGACTTGGACGTGGGTATGAAGTGTACTCTGTCCAAGTTTGCAGATGATACTAAGTTGTGGGGTGAGGTGCACACTCTGGAGGGTAGGAAACAATTGCAGGCAGACCTGAACAGGTTAGAAAAGTGGGCAGTACAGAATAGGATGCAGTACAACAAGGACAAATGCAGAGTGCTGCATCTAAGGCATAAAAATATCCAGCACAACTACTGGCTGGGAAATGGCCCTCTCAGCCTCACAGAAATGGAAAGATCTCAGAGTCATAGTGGACTCCAAGATGAACATGAGTCATCAGTATGAGAAAAACATCAGCAAAGTTAACCACACTTTATCATGCATCAGCAGCTGCATGACAAATAGAGTATCACCGAGGAGGTGATATTTCCTCTACAGCCATGCAGCATTGGTCAGACTGCAGTTGGAGTACTGAGTCCAGTTCTAGGTGCTGTACTTTAAGAAGGATATGGATAACCTCGAGAGGGTCCAGAGAAGGGCCACTTGTATAATTAAGAGTTTGCAAACCAAGCCCTATGAGGAGAGACTGAGGGACCTGGACCTCTTCAGTCTCTGCAAGAGAAGGCTGAGAGGTGATCTTGTGGCTGCCTACAAATTCATTAGGCAGGGTGCAGCAAGGGATTGGATATGCTCTGTTAACCAGGGTGCATCATGGGGTAACGTGGAACAACTGTCACAAACTGACAGAGAGCTGATTTAGGCTAGATATCAGGAAAAACTTCTTCATGGTAGGGGTGGCCAAATTTGGAATGGGCTGCCAAGGGAGGTGCTCTCCACTATTTTGGAGGCCTTTAAGAGAAGGCTGGATAGTCATCCGGCTGGGATCATCTGACCCCAGTACCCTTTCCTGCCCAGGGTAGGGGGGTCAGAATTTATGCTCTGTTGAGGTCCCTTCTGACCCTAGCATCTATGAATCTAACAGCTTTTTCCATTCCTCTCCTAAATGATTCTGGGTCAAACCAATACTGTTTAGCAATAAGGCAGAAAGAGGATTCTGAAACACCTTTAAAGCCCTTATGCTTGAATACTTGGGTGTGTGACAGCTGTAAAATATGTCTGTGAGATAAAGGTGCTTGCTGAAGGGTGTATGAAAATTAGACCAAGTGTTTTTCTGTCATTTGTTCAAACATTAAGCTATATGTTGTTGTTAAGAGCCTAATTAAAGTCAAAGATGTAGTAAGGCCTTGTATAAAGTAAGGCCTAGTAAATTTAGCAAAGCCTTGTAGAAGTAATGGCAGGCCCTATGGCATAGTTAAAAATTAACCTTATCAGAAGAATGCAAGGCTTATACTGCTATTGGTCAGTCCTAAGAATAATTATAATGGGAGAATCTGGATGGCTGTAAGTTCTCAGCCTAGCTCAGAAGTTGTAAATTGGCTGGCACATCCAGAAATCATTTAGAAGGAAGATACAGCTCTGTGAAAGGAACTACAGATTAGTTGCTGGCCTGGATTTCAGTAGGCCTGTGGGTCTTGGGGAGCCCAAGGACTGAATACCAGGGTCCTTCCCAGTACCCCTCAGAGAGCAGTGATTGGGGACACCCAACTTCGCTGAGCTTTGTGGAAAGAGAAACTTGTCATATATCCGGCATCAGAGGGGACTGCTGATAAGCTGCTGATGTGAATTATTATTGTCTGTCCTTGTTTTCTTATTTAAACTTAGTTGTGTTTTTGTTAAGTCAATAAACTTTTCTTACCTTTCTACCCCTGACCACACTCTGAATCCTAAACCCTCCACAGCAGCTGGGAGACCGTGGACTACCAAAGTGCCAGAGTGGGTTAAGACACTGATAACAAACTGCAGGCTTTCCATAATTATTGTTGTTTCTTATCAAAGTAAGATATCTGAGAGATGCCCCATGACAGGTTTATAATGTTTGTTTCTGCATGCCTACATTCCTCCACAGTTTCTAAACAGATGAAGAATTTTCTTTGCACTCTAAACTACTGTGAAGATAAGTGCCATTTTCCATCCCATTGGATTACTGCATTTTAGTGACAGGTGAATTGATGTGTGTGCATAAGAGCATATTGTATACACTTTGTGAACCTTTGAGTTACTTTGGCATGGAAAACACTAACAAATTATTTAACCTGCAATATCCTAGAGGCAGAAACTGTCTTTTTGTTGTGCTTGGAAATCCTAGCACTATTTCAATAGAAATGTTAAGGACCAAATAAATAAATAGGAAGCTGTAAAATATAGGAATACTGAAAAAGCCCCACTTTTTTTCCAGTAACAGGGGGGGCATATAGGGCAGCTTATGCCTACTGAAGCATGCAATTACATCTTGAACCTTATTTCATGTTTTTAAGGGACACCAAAGAATTTTAGCATCAGATAACCCAACTAAACTCTGGACTGACCTTATTTGGAGCCCTATAAAATCTGACATTGAAGGCAGTGAGGAATCTGCCTCCCTTCAGAAGACCCACGCAGATGAAAGTGCTGGACCGTCATATCATTTTCTCTTCTTTCCATATAGGCAACATGTAAATGAACATGTAAGTGAATGGCTTTATGAGCACTCATGGTGCTTTGGTGTGGTGCCAGAGGACTGGAAGAGGGCCATCATGGTTCCCATCTTCAAAAAAGGGAGGAAGGAGGACCCAGGAAACTATGGGCCAGTTAGCCTTACCTCGATCCTGGGTAAGCTTTTTGAGAGAATTATCCCGGCACATGTCCATGAGGGGCCAAAGGAGGTTATGCTTAGAGGCAAGCAATACGGGTTCATTAGAGGCAGGTCCTGGTGACCTTCTATGACCAGGCCACAAAATCCTGAGACGCAGGGGTAGCGGTGGATGTAGTGTGTCTGGATTTTAGGAAGGCCTTTGACGCTGTCTCTCACCCCATTCTCATTAAAAAACTAGGGGACTGTGGTGTTGACACCTACACCATCAAATGGGTCACTAACTGGCTGGACGGCCACACCCAGAGAGTGGTGATGGATGGGTAATTTTTGACCTGGAGGGATGTGGGCAGTGGGGTTCCACAGGGCTCAGTCCTTGGGCCTGCACTGTTCAACATCTTCATCAGTGACTTGGATGAGGGGGTAAAAAGCACCCTGTTCAAATTTGCTGATGATACTAAGATGTGGGGGGATGTGGGCATGCTAGATTGGAGGAATAGGCTGCAATCAGACCTAGACAGGTTGCAGGGATAGGCAGATGAGAACAGGATGGGTTTCAACACTGACAAATGCAAGGTGCTGCACCTGGGGAGGAAGAACCAGCACCATACCTACAGGCTGGGGAACTTCCTTCTCATCAGTGCAGAGGCAGAAAAGGATCTTGGAATCATCATTGATGAGAAGATGAACATGGGCCGGCAGTGTGGGGATGCAGTCAGGAAGGCCAACCACACCTTGTCATGCATCCACAGATGCATCTCGAACAGGTCCAAGGAGGTGATCCTCCCCCTCTATGCAAACACTGGTCAGGCCGCAGCTGGAGTACTGCGTCCAGTTCTGGGCGCTGCACTTCAGGAGGGATGTGGACAACATGCAGAGGGTGCACAGGAGGCCACCCACATGGTCAGGGGGCAGCAGGGCAGGCCCTACGAGGAGAGGCTAAGGGCCTGAACCTGTTCAGCCTCCACAAGAGAAGACCGAGGGGGGATCTCGTGGCTGTCTACAAACTAGTCAGGGGAGACCAGCAGGCATTGGGGGAGTCACTGTTCCCCCGAGCACTTCCAGGAATGACTAGAAATAACGGTCACAAGCTGGCAGAGGGTAGATTCAGACTAGACATCAGGAGGCGCTACTTCACAGTCAGGGTGGCTAGGATCTGGAACCAACTTCCAAGCAAAATGGTGCTGGCTTCTATCCTGGGGGGGTCTTTAAGAGGAGGCTAGACAAACACCTCGCTAAGGTAGTTTGACCCCAGTACTTTTTCCTGTCATGGCAGGGGTTCAGACTTGATGATCTGCTCAAGTCCCTTCCAACCCTACCAACTATGAAACTGTATAGAAAAGGCTGCAGTAAGAGAAACAATGAATCAGGTCTGGGTCCCAAACACTTGTGTTTTATCTTTGGTACATAGGAGTACTGAGTTTCCTCACCTGTCCGCTTGTTCCATTTACCAGGGTAAAGGGAAATTTATTTTACAGAGCTGTCAACTAGGAACACTTCCATAAGATCTTCAATCAGATACTGGAAAACAACTACTTCACCCATTAGCCATATCCAGGTTCTCCATTACAAATGTCATGCTCCATCCTTTAGGGTGAGGCAATTTTTTCAGCTGCATAATAGGTAAGGCTTTATGCAGGTATAACTCCTCAAAATACAAGCAGAACTGTAGAGAAGTAGTCCATGATGTCCCACAAACCACTCTATCAGGACTTGGTTATTACTTGTATACGCTGCAATATAAGCCCCTAATGCACTTTCCTTATTAAAAGACCAGTTGGAAAAAAATCTCATATTCATGATAAATCTGAAAAAGATATTCATCATAGAAATGACAATACTTATGCTCCTTTTACCCATGAAACTCTGATCATCCAAAATTCACATGGACCCCAAAAAGTGAGAAATGCCTTAAATTTCAACCAAAAGTTTCACTATTGCTATTGAATCATATGGTATAAGATACTCTGGTGATGACTGATCATATCAAAGCACCTTACATTGGACATAATATATTTTTAAATATAGATAAATCCTTATTTGTGTTCCATTTAGATTCTCCATAGGAAGAATTTTACTCAGTATTCATTTAAATGATGTTCCCCTCCATTTTTAAATTAGTTTCACAGTAGCTTTAAATAAAACATTATTGCAGGGTTTATGTTTCCATAGGGATTTTATGCCTTACTATATATTTAACTCCAAAACTATTTAAGCAGTTTTATCATTTATAATTATGGCTTCTGAAAAAAATAAACACATTGTTTTCAAGAGTATTTTTCTGTGCCATTTTTAATCTTTTATTTTCCTTTTGCTCCATAGCAATTTTAATTTCTAATTAAAATACTTCAGTTGGAAATAATAAAAAGAGCTAATAAACGGCCAGAAGGTATAAAGCTATAGAATGAAAACATAAATAGGAAAATGCAGTGCAAAAGTAACAGAATTGTTACAACAACAAAGATTCTCACCATCAACAGATGTAAAGAGACCAAGGCAATAGAGTTACACTGATGAAAACCTGCTGAGTATTATGCTATAGATCTTATAGCACTTCCAGATTTATGTCTCTGCCCTGTACTCGATAGTTCATCAGCTTATCTGTGCCAATCTGAGGGAGATAGAAGTACTGGAATAAATGTCAACTTGCATTAGACCAATCAATTTTACCTTCTCCAGATGGCAAGTGCTTTAATACAGAATAGACTTATGGCTTTTAGTGGAGAGTGCACACATACATGGCGTTTATTGGAGAGTGTATACACATACAGACACAAGTTCTGCACTCCGCAATACACTCTTAAAATGGACTAGATGAGGGGTTCTCAATCCATGGCCCAGATCCAGCTCACAGCATCGTCATCCCGCCTATGACGCTTCCCATGGGTCCAAACATTTGGCAGCAGGGGAGAAGTGGCATTGCTCCCCTACTTTCAAATATCTAGACCCAAGGAGAGCCCTGGGCCTCGAGTGCTGGGTGGTTCCCAATCCCAGCACACAGGGCTGGGTGGGGGCAGCACTGGGACCTGGTGAGGATGATGTCAGGCTTCAGCAGGGGTAGTACCAGACCCCTAGGTGGAAATACTAGTGTAGGAGGCCAGGAGGGATAGTTCCAGGCCTGGGACCCAATCCAGGCACACAATACCCAATGTGGCCCATCAGCTGGCCCAATGCCATTCAGCTGGCCAACAGGCCAAAAGGTTGAGCACCAGTGGACAAGAGGAAGAGACTGGAAAGTCTTATATACCAAGCAATCGATTTGCCCCAAATCTGCCAGTAGAGCAAATGAATGAACTTCTTGTGTGAAATTGTGTGACTGGGTACAGACAAGTAAGAAGCAGGGCTATCCATAGTTTACTAAAAAGTAGGCCAAATGGCTGCTACTATGTTTGTGTTATCACTATGGCTTGCTCTCAGAGTTAGACCATGAATAAGGGAAAAGAAGGCAGACTTTATAAATGATCTAACCTCTGATAACTTGAGAACTACTGGAAGTCAGGTAAGTATGACTACATTCTTGGGAAGATTTGAACTCTGTGGGAATTGAACTGGAGATGAATAACAGGACAGCCTCTGAAGGACATTTTTTTAAGAAATAAAGGGCAGAAGCTATACATTACCTGGCCAGGATCCATTACCAGCTACAAATAATTGGCCAGCCTGTCAGTCCTAAAATCTATCCTTAATATGTGCCAAGTTCTGCTGTTCCCATTGACTAACTCCTAGTAATCAAGATTTTTCCTTATAATAATTTACATATTACATATGGTGAAGAGAGTAGGCATGTTCAGCTTGCAGAAAGGGCACTTAAGAGGGGATATGATAGCAGTCTTTGAATACTTGACAAGTTGCCATAAAGAAGTAGGGAAACATTTTTTCTGCAGAAAGAAGAATGCAGACCCACAGCTAGAAATTGGCAGCAAAAAAGGTTTAGATTGGTTATAAGGAAAAGTCTTCATTTTTATCACAGTGAGACAGTACAATAGATTGCCTAGGGAAATTGTAGACTACATCATTGGAGGTATTTAAGAAAAGGTCAGACAAGCATTTCTCCAGGATGACCTAGAAGTAGCCATGCCTATGCTCTATTATGGGTATTTCCCATGTGCCTGGGCTTTTCCTGGTTGCCACATGAGGCCAGGACTGAAGTTTTCCCCTCTTGCTGCTACAAGTCTGGGTGCCTAAACCTTCAGCAGAAGCACTGGATGTTGGCTGCAGCCAAGGCTGGGGATTTTGATAATGGCAGGCAAGCACTCCTGCTGGGACTTAAACCTGGAGATTCCTGAATGGAGGGTCTAGACTCTTAGCTCAGGGCTAGAATGACTGCCATATTTGGGGCCAGGAAATTTGTTTATCCCACAGTCAGATGGATACAGACTATGGGAGTTTTTGCCTTGCTCTGTGGTGGATCTCTTGAGCACATTTTAACAACCTTTGCAGCAGGAGGACATTTTCTACCATGGTCCTCCTGCTTTACTTGTAGCAGGCTACGGGGCTATGTCTTGTGTTGTGTCAAAGTTCACTGTGTAGTTTTGCTGATATTTTAGATTTCGGTTTGGACAGTGAAGATCCTGCCTCAGGCAGGGGGTTGGCCTAGATGATTTCTGGAGGTCCCTTTCAGTCTGATTTCTCTGTGATATCAGTAGGACACTTCAACAGACTCACCATTAACCATATTTTACAGATAGAGAAATCATGGCTTTCGGAGGCTGAGTGCACCTGAAAAGTTTCATAGATTTCATAGACATTAGAGCTGGAAGGGACCTCGGGAGATCATTGAGTCCAGCCCCCCGTCCAAAGGGCAGGAAGTCAGCTGGGGTCATAGGATCCCAGCAAGATAAGCAT
Organism: Crocodylus siamensis; assembly: GCF_052110815.1. NCBI lineage: Eukaryota > Metazoa > Chordata > Crocodylia > Crocodylidae > Crocodylus > Crocodylus siamensis. The sequence continues at coordinate 17,194,828 of NC_143398.1, read as the reverse complement.
CCAATTTGCTCTTGAAGGTGTTCAATGTAGGTGCTTGAACCACCTCCGATGGCAGGCTGTTCCAGACCTTGGGGGCTCGGACAGTAAAGAAATTCTTCCTTATGTCCAGCCTGAAACGGTCTCGCAGTAGTTTATGACCATTCAACCTCGTCATCCCTTGGGGCGCCCTGGTGAACAAACGTTCCCCCAGATCCTGGTGGTCACCCCTGATAAACTTATAGGTGGCCATCAGATCACAGCAACTCTATGCTTCATTGATTGAGTTTGCTCTGATACGCTTAGCAGTCTCCCTATAGGAGCTGAGTTGGTGGAAGGCACTCCTGGCCACAGCCACCACCTGAACAGATCTTCAGGTACAGCAGAAGATCCAAGAGTACCCAGAGCTGTGAATCTGAGTGACAAGGGGAGCCTGCACCCCATCAGTCAAAGGTGCCCCAATACATCTAAAATCAGATGGACTGCCCACCAATTTCACCTCTGTCTTGTCTGGATTCAGCTCCAATTGGTTCACCCACATCCAGGCCATAATGGCAGGTAAGCAGTGCTCCTAACAGCATGGAGCCAGTATTAACTAGCTTGAGACTATTTCATCAGCATTTGCAAAATTTCAGAGTCAGGGTTTCCATTCAAGCCCCTTTCCAGGAAGAATGTTCTAGCAGAAAGCAAACAAGTCGCATCACTCACAGAAGTTGGCTCCCATAAGTCTTGTTCAAATGATAAAACAATGAGGCAAAATGAGAACATCTGGATGCACATTAACAGTTATTTTTTCCTTTCTCCCTTTTTTTGCTCCTATTTTCCTGTTTTTGTTTTTCCCCCTTAACATCTTACCCGTTTTTCTATTCTTAAATAGACTAAAATTCTAAACAGCAATCTGTATATATAAAGCACACCATGTTATTAATAAGACAGGTGAGAGGGTAAAATAACACCAGAAGCTGTGATCCATAGCACCTTGTGTTGTGATGCTGTCAAATCTCACAAAGTTTGCTGTACAAGTGTCTGGATGGCAGACCTCCAAAGAAAAATCCTAAAGTTTCAGAAGGCAGTCCTGGTGATTCAGCAGGTAGCACCTTGCCCTCTTGAGTCACTGCTGAATTAATGTCCAACTACAGTTCACTGCACTGCTGGGGTTGCCATTTTGCAGACAAGATGGAAAACCACAATACTGACCACAGGCAGTCATTCAAGAGTTACTATTATACCTGTAAAGAAAAGGTTTATTAAATCTCCACAGCTTGAACTGACAGTGAAGCTTCAGCTGGGTACAGTCATCTTCATTTCTATTCCTAAATTTGTGTAATGTGCTGACAAAAAGCTGCTGTGCCGGCTTTCCTTCTGTTGGAGGTTTGTTAGACTCAGCTATTTGTATAGTACATTGAAAGCCTTGAATTTAGGGATCTCTGCAAGTGTACAGCATTATAATTATCAAAGTAATATGTTATTTTGTTAGCTTGTTTTAGCTGGTAAAAAATCTCTCTGTATTTAAGGACTTCTCCAATACTGTATGCAAGAAAGAAGAGTCTTCTTCCATTTTCCATAGACTGATGCACGTGCAGCACACAAAGTACACATGTGCATTATCTGTAGAGATACATAATTATTTAGATTAGGATCCTGCTCTTTTAGGCAGTGTTCAAATATAGCAAGACAGAGTTTTCACTCCAAGGATTTTACTAACTGGACAAAACAAAGTGGTGAAAAGTGCGGTGACTGTGGGTAAGGAGAGGCACAGAGATGTATATTGAATGATGAGCAAAAAGCAAGTCCTCCCTCATCCATCTGCCAACACTTGGGATTTTGTGCATCAGCAGAATGAGGAAAAGCATCTTGTCTTGCCAAAAATATCCATTTTCCACATTGATCAAAAGCAGCATCCAGCCTTCTGCACATGAGTAAAGGAAGAAAAAATACTAGAAGAGACCATGCTGAAAAGGCTGAACACACAACCAAAGAATACCTGGGCACAAGCCACTAGGAAGATAAGACTAAACAGGAATCATGGTGGGGTAGGAGATCGAAACAGCATGAGAAAGAATATGAAAGTAAGGAGGATAAAAAATAACAAAATAAGTAGAGAGACCCATTACTGGAGGCAAAAGAGTTCTTAAGTTAATTAAACCTGTGGGTTCAGGTTGATCTGACAGGGACATGCTGACTCATTTTTTCCAGAAAGGAAGGTAGTATTTATTAGGCAGAACCCCTTCGTTCACCCTTTCAGCATCTCCTTCTGGGATGTTACCTCTTGGGTTCTGCCTAATCATTTCGGAGGCAGACAGTTTGCAATTCATAGAGCTGTAACCAGCACCATCTAGTGAGGCAAGAAAGAACTAGCCTCTCAAACACAGCGCTTGCTCATTCAGATAAACTGTGCTGAACACGCTTTCCTTCTTTTCCAAGGTGGAGAAGGTAGGTGAAGACAAGTGAGCTAAAAATAGCATTTGCTAATCCGCAACCCACAAGAAATTTGCGGAGCTTGTCCAACATCCACTGGAGTATGAATTGAAGGGCATTAACAAGATGACTCTGCTTTGAGTAATTCAGCATGCCTTAAGTCTGAAGATGCAGAAGTTTTTCCCCTTCTCAGACATATGTCCTAGTTTGGGACAAGGAAGCATAACAGATGTGTGCTCTCAGACAATGATGCAGTCATCAAGGTGTTTTATCCTTTTTTTTTTTTGTTTTAATTTTTTAAAATTTTTTTTAGTATTCTGTCTTAATTCAACATGACTATGGTTGTCTCACTGGTATTGTTGCTTAGTGGTGCCTATCAGTGGCAATGAAGTAGTATTATTAATCCAAAAATGAATAAGGGTTTTGTGTTCATTTTGGAAAGCCATATTCCTCCGTGCACGCTATTTTGGTCCGACTGAAACATTCACATTCTCCTGGAAACCTTGCCATCATAAACAACCCTACATACTGAAACTTCTGAACCTTTGTATTCTTCCTCTTTGGAGACCAAGATTCATTCTCATAAGATGGATGCTAGTTTAGAAGACTTAAGCTAGGTTTGCCGTTTCAATGAATGATAAATGATTCAGTTTTTCAGGAAGACATCTGCTACTGGCAACAGACTCAGAAAATACCAATTTACTAATAAAACATTAATTCTCAGCATTTGGGGATCCATAAATCCTAAAATATTCCACAAAAGAAGTGTTCACTCCATTTTACTGGACTTGCCTGAAAGCAATATGACTAGGCAAAAGCAGATAAGGAAAGAGATGCAGGTCTTCCAACTCCCAGTCTGGCTCCCTGGCATATTAATCAGCTTTTAAAAAATACTTCCATAGTTTGCACATAGAGAGAAGAGCCATTCATAAAAGTCTTCCACAAAGTACACTGCAAATAGGATTCTGAAAGTTGTTATATTTCCCATGAGAACTGGTGGAGGATGTGGCTAGGAAGCCTGTAACTCCTTCATGGACTCGATCTCCAGCTAATCTTTTCTCCTGGAATTGCCCCATTCTAGCAACACTAAAAACATTGTTTGCTTTCTACTGATTTGCTCCATGTCAGTACTGCAAATAACCGTGGTTTGTCTTTTTCAAAAACACAAAAAATTAGCTAAATTTAAAGAAATTGAAAGGGGGATAATACTACAATGATCTAATTTTGGGTTGTTTTTTTTAAACGGGGCCTTTTTTTTACAACCAAACACTTAAAAGTTATTTAAAACATATTCCTAGGCCACAAAATATATAAAAAATAGATATCTATAACTATATGAGTAAATACAAAAGGAGGCTTCATAATAAGATTTCACTTCTGCTTCATGAGGGGTTAAGGATAAGGTTAATACACATCTTAATCAATGGTTCAGCAATTGGTTGCATGTTCACCAGGCCATTAGGCTGCTTATATCCAAGCTATAAACATCTGCAATACATATTATTCATGTCCATAATATGATTTTCACATCACCGTATCATTTCTGAGAGAAATATGTCTTAACAAAGTGTAACCCCAAATTGAAGAAGGAAGTACCCCAAAATGCAGTACTATGGAATAAAAAAAGCAAGAGTTGAGATAGTTTTAGGGTAGAGAGATGTAGAAGTCTGACTGCTTTGCATGTGTCACATTTCATTCCCCCAATTTTTTCCTTGCTCATCTTTGCAGGCTGCAAGCTCTGTTGGGCAAGATCCTATGCAGCCCATACCTCCAAAAAAAATCTCACCTTGCGGTAAGGAACTAAGTAGCAGAGGTAGGAAGCAGAGCTTGCTTCTTTGTTCTGCTTCCTGTGAGTCCATTCAGTTTTTACTTTCACTTCTGCTGCCCATTACTAGCAAAAACTGTCCTTACCGTATTTCTTGTATATAATTTGCACAGCAGCTGTTTTGTTTTGTTGTTTGTTTGGGGAGGAGGGTTTGAGCGGGTGTGCATTTTGTATGTGCGAAAACATAGTAATAATCACAAGGTCCTGCATGTACTTGCCTGGACGACATCCCACAGAATTCTCTCTTAGAAACTTGCTTTGGACTTACTAAATGTTTGTTAAGCAAAACTTTTAGGGCTCAAATGAATATTTTGCAGCTAAACATCTTTCACTTTAAAAAAATGTCCATATAGCTTAATAAACAGACACAAGTGAAACAAGTTAGGTTAATGTACAATGCACAAGAGGAGACAGGTGCCTCAGACTGGGATTCACAGCAGCCAACACACTGAACAAGGTACCAGTTTAGGGTAGCCAATAAGAAAGGCTAATGAAAGCAGCATGTCTTTAATTCTGTTTTTACCAGGAGCTATGAAATCACAAGACTTTATCCAGCTTGATTAAACCACTCTCACAACTGCACATTATGTTGCAGGTCAACTCTAAGCAGTTTGGGTCAGTCAATCAGGACTGCTCCGTGCACTGCTACCAACTGTCTCCAGGAGACTAAGGGAGCCCACAGAGCATGCTGAGATGGCCTTGTGACTGCATTGGATCAGCACTGCAAACTTTTTGCTCTTCAAGGTCTCAGCATTCAAATGTCTGTTGAGGCATCTTGGGTAAATTTTTCTACCAGGGAAACACACTTTGGAGAATTCTCCCAGATTGTCTGAATATGTGTACAAAGACTCTCTTAGCCGTGACACAACATGGAAATAAACAGCTCAAATGCACCAGCAGGGACTAGAACCAAACACCTATTTTAATCAATCAATGAAAGAGAGGTTTCTTTTCTTAGTTGCCCTAGTGCTACATTTTTATGTAACCCATATGTACGAGCTGGGAAGGTGCTCCATGGAAGAATCTTCATGTCAAAAAGCATTCAACCACTTAAAGTCTGAGAAGCAATGACTAAACCCTTTGATACAAGCTGGGATTGGTCAAAATATTCAACGATCACTGAAAATGCCTCTTGATTTTTTTCAAGAGGCCAACGAAAACAAGAATAATACTTATACAATATTTTACCGTTCCCCAATCCCTTATTTTTATGACTGCAGCTGCAGTACAATCTCTGAATAAGTTTGGAACATACAGGAAAACACATTGTTGCCCTCCCTGCTCTTTGCTGCCCTCCACTGCTTCCATGGCTCTTCCCAAGTTAATCTATGAGGGTGAATTTTAAAAAAGTATTATGAATTTAGAAGGAAAAATCCTTAAAAAGAAACAGTTTAACCAAGCTACAAAACATGCACTAAGAAAGGCATTTGAAAGGAAACAATGGGGTCAACTGAAAACCAGCTGAACTTGCATAGGCAACCTACAATTTTTCAGCTGTAAAAATGTGTCTTAAACTTTACCTCTAGAAATGTATTTAGAAGCTTTTAACCATTCTAGTCAATTTTTTTTTTCTTTACTAACTTCCCCTCCTTATCTTTCTTTCAAAATTAATATTGATCAATTGTCAGTTGTCAATGATCTAGCTATTTTATGACCTGGCTAAGCTGCTGTTGTCATTCTTATACTATGCCTTGTTTACTTCTAACAGGATGAAATATATGCTAGTGCCAATATCAATTTTCTTGCTTCCTCCCGAATCCCTCAAGGTATAAAAATGTTTTTTATACAGCAACAGGATCGCAGGGATAAGAAAAACACCTTTAAAAAAGCTGTGAAAGACTAAAGAAACACATCTGAAACAAATACCAGGTCTGAAGACTTCATTTTAGGACCAGGCTTCAATTGTACCTCCAGTACCAAAATCCTGATTATAAATATTTAAGTTTGATGGAATATCATGACCTAAAGTCAAGATGAAAACCTTTTAATCCTCAAAAAGGAAATCAGGATTTACTTCCATGATTGCATTGCAATACTCATGTGCAAGGGGGAGAATTACACTTGCATGGAAAACTTTAAATCTGGCATTTCCTAACAAGATGAAATCACAAATAGAAGAACATGCCATACTAGACAACTTTCCATTGGTAGAAGATAAATCAGGACTATCTGCCTGTTGAACACCCCCCAGGAAATGAATGAAAAACTACCTAAACTACCTCCCCTCCTCAGGTGAACATATACAATACCCCAATATCACTGCACCATAGCATGCTAGTCAAAAACCGTGGTAATACATGCTAATACACTACTGCACAGAAAGTGTGTGTGTGTGTGTGTGTGTGTGTGTGTGTGTATATGTATATAAATAAAATAAGTGTGCTAGAACTATTGCATGGTAGCACAAGTTACTATGCATTGAATTAATACTTAGTTAACCAAGTACTAAACTTAATGTGCAGCAACTAGGGCACATTAATGAATGTGTAGATGTGCCCATTCTGAACTACATCAGGAGTACAATCTACTTAAGAAAATTGGTCTTTTCTGTTGCTGTTAACCTTTTGACTAGTGACTTAAACTTGTTTCTCTGCCACCTGCCAAGAAATGACTGAATTTCTACATTTTCCCCTGGTCCCACAATCAAAGGATATTGTGTGCACTAAACTGTATCTGCGAAGAGTGTGTAGATACTTTGTGCCAATGCAGGATGCTTAAATCCTAAAAGTCAATAATCTTAATGCAAATTCATATAATTGCTTTAAAATCTCTAGTGACATTTGTGCATAATTCATTAAAACGAAGACCACTACTTTTCTGAAAAAGGAAAATGTTTTTTCCAGAATGCATAATCTAGCCTTTTGTGACTGGGTTCAAATCTAAGCCAGGGAAGCAGATGTACCCCCTTATAAGTGAAAAATAACCATGCAAGTTCCTCTCCCTTTGGGGGATGCCTGTGTGAAGGTGGTTCATTGCAACACAATACTGCCAAAGCATAACTCGCGTTTCCCAAATTCAACAAATTTTCTTACATACCGTATACACATATACACAAATAGCAGGCATGGACCATGTTTTTGGAAAAAAAAATGAAGACAAAGTTATGGCCCTAAACAAGTGGAACAGCATAACGTGCATCTCACTCAGCCTCCCATTCACCTTTTTAACCCTTTCACAGCTGAATTGTCAGCAGCTCTTGGCTGCTCAGCCAACAGCTGAAACTCTAGTTGCTGCTGAAGCCTGGACTTCATGGGCAGATCTAGGGCAGTCTGGCTTGGCAGGCTTCAGGAGGGAGAGCTCCAATGCAACACAGTGGCAAGAGGCAAGCTGACCAGTGCCTAAGCAGGGCTGGTGAGTGAAAAGGGCTCAGTCAAAGACACTTGTAGTTAATGGAGAAGCAGTGTGACAAATACCACCTGGGGTTGAAGAGATTGTTTCATAGCCAGTGGGCTGATGTTTATGGGGTTTTTTGGTATGAACAGAGGAATGGATTGTGGATGTAATGGGCCAGAAGTGCCCATGGACAGTTGCACTTGAGGATGTCCATTGGTGGCAAGCACTTAAGGTTAAACCCTCAGGGAAGAGGGACACAGATTGTAACAGTGCTGGTACTTCCTCCACGGGAACTGTTAGCAAGGAATGGCTGATCCCAGAGGCTGTGACTGTATAATTGACCCAGTTAAAGGGCACAGACAGGGAGGAAAAGGCGTCAGGCTGTGCCCCAACAAGGACCCTGAAACTCACGAAGGTGTCTCCTTAAAGGAGGGGCAGCTTGAGTGAATACTGTCACATGCACACCATAATGGTGGCATTGATGCGCGAGGCACCAAGATGGCGAGCCCCGCCCTTCTTCCCCACAACCATCACAAAAGGGTAAAACAAACACTGCCATTCCACTACTTTCATTGTCAGACCATCACCAACATAGGTGAGGTCAGCTAGTCTGCAACGCCAAATAAGGCTGGGACACAGAACCCTGAGAGGTGATAGGTGAAAACAGCCAGCTCCCCGTTGAGCGCGTCACCTGAGTGATATAAGGGAGAGCACAGCCGTACCCAAGAGGTTGTTCATCACCTGCTTTGATTATCACAAGGGACGCTAGCCTGATCACCTAGCTTCTGCCTCCCATTCGCAATTAGCAACCGCCGAATGCTGCTTCATTGCTGGCCCGACATGATTAGCAGTCTACTTCTCTGCATCTCGTCTCTCTCCTCAACGCTCACTGTGAGTAAATAAACCTCTACCTTCAACTACTCTCCGTCTCCGTGACTATCACCTCACCTCCAGTCTCTTCGGGCGACATGAGCTGGACTTGCATTAACCATCCCATAGAGAGCTAACCAGCCCTTCTAACCCCGCCGTTCCAGTCCCTTGCGCTGCGATCGGACAGCAGCATGACAAATGCCAAAGCTCAGATGGACAGGGGCTGATGGACAGGTCACTTGCAAGGCAACCATAGACCCACAAGGACTCCTCCCACAAGAACAAACCTAACATCAAAGTCATGACAGATGAGAAAAGAGTTGACATGGTCTTGTGGAGGGCTGCCGGGGCACATTAGAAATGAATCTGTAGCCAAGGTGAACTCCCCTAAAAGAGTTTTGATACTCCTGCCTTTGATTGCTTCACACCACTGACAATTTCTATACATATATAAATACTCTAAGGCCCCAGTCCTGCAGACATGCTGCACTTGCTAACTTTGCACATTTAAAGTAGTTTAATTGAACTCTATGGAACTACTCTTGCCCATAATGTTGAGTACATGTATTAGGCTCTGTAGGATTGTGGCCAAAATATGGCCATAATCATAATGGATCACAAATCATCTATTTCAGTTTTCAAGCTCTGTTGATTGGACACAAGCCACAAAACAGTTCACTAAGCATCTATGTCCTATCCCCATTTGTTTTATGAACATCAGGCCTCTGGCAGCCCAAAAGTAAAAGAGTCCTAAAACTATCAATCAAGAGAAAAGTTTCTGAAAAATTACTGCTGGTATCAATTTGAAAAGGTAAATGAAATAATTTAAGGTAAAATTAAAGTGGACTCCAATGGCAAAATTAGGTTGCGTAGTTTGAACCACAGGAAGTCAAACACCTTTTTTGGTTTGGTTGCTTCTCAATGAGAAATTGAGTGATCAGATTTTGACGAGAATTCCAGATCTTGAAACATTACTATGACAACACCAGAAACCCATATTCACTACAAACAATAGTGGAAACATTGCTGCTTCAAGCACATAAGTTATCTTCAGTGCAGGAGAAAAGTCAATGAGAGGAACAATTCAGAAAGCTAAATCCAATGCACAAGAGTTACAACATTCATTTTTCTGCTGTTACCTTAACAATCCTTTTCCCCCCTCTGAATTTCCTAGCTACTGTATGGACGGAGTGGAGTATGGAGCTCAGTTCCACCTCCCCCATGGGTTGCACAGTTGGAACAGAGCGCCACCACCCCCATTGCTGCTGGGTGGGCAGAGGGCACCTCACCATGGTGCCCTGGGACTCCCAGCAGTGGCACCATGCCTCCCTGCCCTCCTGCACTGGTTCCTACCTGTGCACGAGACCTGCCCCCCACAGGGAAGGCAGCAGAGTGGAGCCCCAAGCCTTTAGCTGCCAGCCCATATCATCCTCCTTGCACAAATCTGGGGGGCTTGTGCCCCCCATTCCCCCACAAGAGTGCATGCAGTGGTAGGGAGTCAGTGCCCCCCGCTGCCCCCTGGATGAGTCACCTGCTGCTTCCCAGCTGGGCCTGCAGCCATGCAGTCCCATCCCTGCCTTAGGTTCCCAAGTCCCAGGCCCCAAGCACCCCAGCTGGCAGCAGCCCCATCCCTATCCAACTCTCTTCCTCCTTCTGTCCCTCACTGGGAGCGGGGGGAGTTCAACTCCCCCCACCTGCCCAACTTACCTGCCAGGAGCTATGGGAGCTACTCTCCATGCTGCCTGGCTGCCACATGCCTGAGTATGAATGCACTTAGGTATGTGGCAACCCTGCCTGAGTGCTCTCCTCCTGCACTCGTGCAGCCTTCAAGAGGAAACCTGCCATTTCCCAAGTGTTTTCTCCTTAAAACAAGAAAATCCCCATCTCACCACATTTTTTCATGGTCAACAGAAAATCCGGATCCCTGCTGATGAAGTATCAGACTTAACTCAGTTAGATTAGACCAATCTATTGAACTTCTGTACCAGATCCCCAATCTATTTATGTTAGGTTACTATGCACCAGCACCCCAGGCGCCTTTGCAGGTCCCTGCTAGCAACCTCCCCCCCACCTCAGGGAGGCCTGCTGTAACTCCCCTGGGCTTGGCTGATCCAGCTGAGCATGCAGTGGGCCTTGCTCCTTAACTGTCACAGAGCCAGACAACAAAGCTTCTGTCCCCGGCCCTGCCTCCTGCCTGCAGCAAGCTGTCAGCCACAGGGAGGGGAAGTGGTGGAAGGGAGCATCTGTCACTCAGTACTTTTCCTTCTTTATACAATGTCTCTAGGCAGGAGAGGGGGAGGTTCTCTGCAGAAGGAAGGATTGGCTCCCTCCAAGCTCCAGTGAACTGCAGATATTGCCAGCAGGCACCAAGCATGATTCCTGAAATTGTGCTGGGCACCTGCAGCCAGGCACCTACTGCTCACCAGACCTCTGAGCAGCTTGATCCTTCCTTTTTGCAGAGCAGCTGGGCCACCCCCAATTGGCTCCTGACCATATATCCTCAACCCCTATCCAGGGTATCCCCAAAGTGGGTCATCATGGCATGCCAGGGAGCCCAGCCAGCAGCAGCAGGAGGGAGCATGTCATGGTGACCCATTCTGGGGCATTCCTGGAAGTGGTTTGGGGGACAATTGGTGTGGCCCAGCTGCACCATAGAAGGAAGGATTGGGCCCCTCTGACCTCCATTAAGCATTAGGCACCTGGCAGCCTCAGGGCATGCAACAGGGATAGGGATACTTTGCAGAAGAATGGATCAGGCCCCTCAGGGTTCTGTCAAACTCCATGTGGCAGCAGCAGATGCTTGGCATGATTCCTGCAATTGCATCAGGTGCCTGCTGCTCACTGGAGCTCTGAAGGGCCCAATCCTTCCTTCAGCAGAGTGGGCAGGCCACCCCCGATTAGCTGCCAGGCATATCTCCTACTCCACAACCCACTTTTAGGAGAACCCCAGAGCGGAGGGCTTAGCTGTATATTACAGTTTTCTTGGTGTCTTTAGGGGGATTGATTTTCATCACAAATTCACTAATCATTACCCCTCCATCAGACTATTTCTTGAACACCCCACCACCAACATTTCCTTTCTAGACACTATGATCAACATCCAGAATGATAAAATACAAACCAGCATACAGAAGAAACCCATGGAATGACATAAATATCTGTGTAGAATTGTCAATCAGAGATTGTGGTTTTTGGACTAAATGATGAAGGTGTCCTATATATAGATCTTAAGTATAATATGGATTTGATGGTCATGGGCATAGCTATGCCACATCTATGGGCACCAAGATGGCCCCATAATATGCCAACCTTTTTGGGCCACCTGGAACAAGTAGTCCTCAACTGCATGATGAAACATTTTCCTTTTTAGACACTACGATCAATATCCAGAGTAGTAAAATATAAACCACTGTATAAAAGAAACTCACAGACCAACATACATACCTGCACAGCAATCACCCTCAACACACCAAGAAAGCTGTATTAAATAGCCAAGCCCTCCAATACCACTTTGCACTGAGAAGAGCACCCATGATTGTCACCTTGCAAATCTCAAAAGTGCTTTCACTCTACAAGGGCACTCCTCCCATAAGATAGATCACACTTTTGAAAGGGCCACCCAGATACCATGTGAAGATTTGCTGCAGTACAAAAAGAAAGTCCCCACAAATCACGCACTATTAGTTATGACATATCACCCTTCCCTGGAACCTATATGGAAAACCCTCAAACAATTGCAACCCATACCAGGAGACCCACTTCTTAAAGAAATCTTCCCAGAACCACCCATCCTAGCCTTTAAACAAGCACCAGAATCAAATCTCATCACCAGAAGCAAACTTCTAAGGGCACAAAGCACAACAAATCATTCCAGATCATGCTGTGACTAGAATGTAAAGCCTGCCAACACATCTCCACCAACACCACAATAACTACACCTCACAACAGAACCATTATCCTTTCTGAATCTTATATCTGCACCTCCCGAAATGTTATACATCTCATCCAATGCACTAGATGTCCTGACAGAAAACATGTAGAAGACACCGAACAACAACCAGAATGAACACACACCAAAAATCTATCGAAGACAAAAATACCCAATTACATGTGGGTGCACACTTCTCACAAGAGAACTGCTCTCTCACCAGTCTCTCAGTTTAATCCTCAAAGAAAATTTACAAAATATTGCCAGGGGGTGGAGACCAAAGCCCTGAGGTAAGTGCGGAAGAGGGAGACCCGGAGGAAGAGCAAGCAAGAAAGGACAACAGGGGAGGTGTTCTGTTCATAGAATCATAGAAGTCGGGTCGGAAGGGACCTTGTAGATCTTCAAGTCCGACCCCCTGCCTGGGCGGGAGAAAAGACTGGACTCAAATGAGTCCAGCCAGGTAGTCATCAAGCCTCTAGGTAGTCATCAAGCCTCATTCTTGTACTTCCTGAGAAATCAGGGCAATCAACTAGTTACATCAGGTGCCTGTACATGAATGCATGGAACCTGGGAAACAAGCAGGAAGAATTGGAAGTCCTTGCACAGTTTCAGAACTATGATGTGATTGGAATAACAGATAGTTGGTGGGAGCTTGCATGAGTGGAGCATTGTCATGGATGGGTACAGGTTGATCAGGAAGGACAGGCGGGAGATGATGAGGAGGAGTTGCACTTTATGTAAAAGAGCCATATGATTGCTCAGTGCTCCAGTATAAAACTGGAGGTAGACCTATTGAGAATCTCTGGTTTAGGTTCAGAGGGGAGAGCAACAAGGATGACGTTCTGCTGGGGGTCTGCTATAGAGCACCAGATCTGAAGTAAGTGGTGGATGAGGCTAGAGGAAGTTTGCCAATCACAAGCCCTGGTTCTCATGGGGGACTTTAATAATGCTGACACCTTCCGGGAGGGCAATACAGCAGTGCACAGGTAATCCAGGAAGTGTTTGGAGATTGTTGGGGACAACTTCCTGGTGCAAGTGCAGGAGTGGCCAATTAGGGACTGTGCTTTTCTTGACCTGCTGCTCACAAACAGGGAAGCATTGGTTGGGAATGTAGTAGTGAATCACAACTTGGGCAGCAGTAACTATGAGATGATAGGGTTCAGGATCCTGAGGAAAGAAAGCACAAAGTTTGGCTCACCTTTTGTAGATGAGCCTACAAACTTCTGGACTTAAGAAGAGCAGACTTTGAGTCACTCAGGGAACTCATGAGCAGGATCCCCAGGGAAGCCAGTGTCCAGAGGGAGACAAGAGTCCAGGACAGCTAGCTATATATTAAAGAAGCCTTACTGAGAGAGCATTAACAAGCCATCCTGATGCGCGGGAAGACTAGCAAGTATGGCAGAAGACCAGCTTGGCTTAGCAGAGAACTCTTTAGTAGACAAAACCACAAAAAGCAAGTTTATAAGAAGTGGAAACTTGGACAAATAAATAGAAAGGATTATAAGAGAATTGCTCAGGCATGCAGGGATGAAGTCAGGAAGGCCAAAGCGCAATTGGAGTTGCAGCTAGCAAGGGATGTGAAAGGTAATTGGGTTTCTACAAGTATGTCAGCATCAAGAGGAGGATCAGAGAAAATGTGGGTCTCTTACTGAATGGGGGAGGCAACGTTGTGGCAAAGCATGCAGAAAAGGCTGAAGTGCTCAATGCTTTCTTCACTTCAGTCTTCACAGGCAAGGTCAGCTCCCAGACTACTGCACTAGGCAGCACAGTTTGGTGAGGAGGGGAGTACCCCTCAGTGCTGAAAGACCAGGTTAGCAACTACTTAGAAATGTTAGACGTGTACAAATCCATGGGGTTGGATGGGATGGACCCAAGAGTGCTGAGGGAGTTGGCTGATGTGACTGCACAGCCATTGGCCATCATCTTTGAAAACTCATGGCAATCAGGAGAGATCCCAGATGCTTGGAAAAGGGCAAACATAATGCCCATATTTAAGAAAGGGAAGAAGGATACAGACCATTCAGCTTCACCTCAGTTGCTGGAAAAACCATGCAACAAATCCTCAAGAAATCCATTTCTAAGCACTTGAAGAAGAAAGTGATGAAGAACACTCAACATGGATTCACCAAGGGCAAGTCAAACCTGACCAGCCTGATTGGCTTCTATGAGGTGACTGGCTTTGTGGATGTGGGGAGACCAGTGGATGTAGTGTATCTTGAGCACCACAACAGACTTACCAGCTGGAGGCAGCTGTGTCCAGCATGGTGAGGACTGCTGCCTGTTTAGTCTATGGCTGCATCTCCAAAGCAGTGCTAAATCTTTTCTGATTTGATTTGGACGTTTTCATTGGTCTCCCAATTCAATTTGGATTCAGAGATTCAGTTGCTTAGTCAGGTCAAATCTCCTCTGAATCGAATTGGCTACCAAAGCTTCACAAAGACTTACTGGCTGGGCAGCAGCTCTGCAGAAAAGGACCTGGGGTTACAGTGGACAATAAGCTAAATATGAGCCAGCAGTGTGCCCTTGTTGCTAAGAAGGCTAATGGCATACTGGGTTGCAGTAGTAGGTTTGTTGCCAGTCAGTCAAGGGAAGTGATTACTCCCCTCTATTCAGCACTGGTGAGGCCACATCTGGAGTACTGTGTTCAGTTTTGGACAAATTGGAGAGGGTCCAGTTGGAGGGCAACAAAAATGGAGAGGGAGCTGGGAGACATGACTCATGAAGAAAGACTGAGGGAGCTAGGTTTATTTAGTCTAGAGAAGAGAAGATGGAGGGGGGATTTAATAGCAGCCTTCTACTACCCGAAGTGGAGTTTGAAAGAGGATGGAGCTGGACTGTTCTTAGTGGTGGCAGATGACAGAACAAGGAGCAACAGTCTCAAGTTGCAGCCTGAGAATAGATATTAGATATTATGAAGAATTTTCTTACTAGAAGAGTAGTAAAATGCTGAACAGGTTACCCAGAGAGGTGGTGGAAGCTTCATGATTGGAAGTTTTAAAAACCCAGCTAGACAAAGCTTTGGCTGGGATGATCCAATTGGGGATGGTCTTGCCTAGAGGAGGGGATTGCACTAGATGACCTCTTGACATCCCTTCCACCCCTAATTTCTATGGTTCTATAAAAACCACTTTTCATAGATGAGCCTACAAACTTAACTTCATAAATCTACTGGATACAAAAAATCATGGACTAAATATAGAGACATTGGATTTATGTCAGATTATAACCTGCCTGTAATCCAATAACCCTGGGTAACCTGTCTGCATTTTACCAGCTACATTGAATCACCAGGTCAACATTCCCCCTGTTTTCTCCCACATCTACCATCTCTCAGGGCCTCTGATCCTCATTGTCATGCATTTGCATTTTCACAGACCTTCATTTTGCATATTGGCTTCTATTCCATCCAGGAGAACACAGAACAACAGCAGACTTTCCCTATGCCTGAAGAAAGGTGTTTGTGCCTGCAAAAAACAATTTTTCCAACTATTTAGTTGGTCTAATAAAATATATCACATCTACCCAAAGAACCTTGTCTGGCTACATGTACAATTTCAGCATTTAGAGTACTGTTTCTATAACTTAATTCAATAAAGAAATAATTTAAAGGCTCAAAATAGAAATCAGTTTCTTTGCCTATTTTGGAAAGTCTATCATATCCCTTACAAACTATGATGGGGAAAATCCCAAATTAAAGTACTCATGCTTTTTTTTCTTTTTTATCTTGGCTCCTGGAGTTTGATTCTTCATGAGATGATGGATCTATAGGGATTAGAAAAGTAGCACACTCAGCTTTTGTCATACATGTCACAAAAGCAATGAAAATTCTTCAGACTTAGATTGAACACTGCAGTTCAGAAGACAGAGCAAGGTAAATGTAAATTATATGCAGTGTCTCTACCAAAAATTTTCTGGGCTAGTCAGACTTAATCACTAAGAAGAACTTTCCCATTAAAAAACTGGGTACTTGAGAGAACTTCCAATGAGAGACATAGAAAGCAATAAACTACATATTAGGGGTGTGCGAAGCAGGCCCTATTCAATTCAGATTTGGATTCGGCCCAAATCAGGGACAGTGATTCAATTCATTGATTTAGATCGCTGTTCCCGATTTGGTTTGGCCAAATCCGAATCTGAAGATTTGATGCTGATTCAGATAATCAGTGATTTGGACATAGATGCAGCTTTGAAGGTTTTTTCCTACATTCCTCGAGGTACCAGCATGGCTAGTGAATGCTGCAATGCTGGGGTGGATGAAGCGTCCCACAGGAGCATGGGGCAGGGGCCCTCCACATGCTTGGCGGTGAACCTGGAAGTGGACCGGAAGCACTTCCAGCTTCACCCTCTGGCTCAGTGATTGGCCATGGGAAGACTTTAGGTCCCCCCCCCCAACCCAGGAGGCACCAGTCACCAAGCCAGGGGTGCGTGGGGGCCCCCAGCACGCTCCCCAGTGGACCAGAAGTACTTCTGGTCGACTTCCAGGTCTACTGCTAGGTGCACTGGGGAGCCTCTCCACGCTTCTGTGGGACACTTCATGTGGCCCAGCATCACAGTATTCACGAACTACCTGTTACCTAGAGGTATACAGAAAAAACATTTAAAGCTATATCTATGTCTGAATTGTCAAATCTTTCCAAATCTCTCAAAATTGATTTGGAGGGTTCCAATTCGATTCAGAGAGATTAAAGGGTTCTCTGATTCAATTTGGATTTGGAGATTGGGCCACTGAATCAGGCTGAATCGAATCAGGGACGAAAGCTTCCCATAGCCCTACTACATATAAATGAAATTAAAAGATCATGTCTAAAAGTATACACCAGAAAAATTCAGTCTGCTACACTCTCTTGAATTCATCTCCATGGGTCACTATACCTACAGTGTATCAGTGCATGTATATGTAACGCATGCAATGTACTTGGTCTCATACATGTGCACTGCTGGCTTCTACTGGATGGAATGAGATTCCCTAACAATGTGCCTTAAGCACCATACACCTAATGAAGACATCCTTATAGCACAAATAGCAGGAATTTATTCTTCTAAGGTTGCATCCACACATGCACCCGACTGCACAGTTGTTACTGCACAGATATTTAGTACTTGCTAAAGCACTAGTACTTTAGCAAGTACCAAATGACTTCACAGTAACCACCATTGCTGCTCAGTCCTGGTGGCACAACAGTCATTTCCAACCCTACTGCACAGTTACTACTGTGTAATAGCATCAGCATCATAATTCATGCCCACTGACTAGTGATGAACTACATCGCCATAGTGTCTCATGTAGACGTGCCCTGAAAGAGGGAAACACAAGTGCTAACAATACTTCCCCTGTACCATCTGTAATAACTGCTCCATCATAAAATTCCCATGTGCTCTGTATTTAATCCAAAATTTCCATAAGTCTTGGATAACTTGTTTTAATGAAAGTACCATCAAAGATATTTTTAAAAAGCCCATCATGATCATTTAAAAGTGAGGCAGGCTATTAGACCTCATTAAAAATGAATACCAGACAAGTTCACAAGAATAAATTTAAAAATATCAGACACTGTTATGGTATTTTAGAGTAGTTAGAGGCACAATTTCTGAATGTCTTTGCTTTAGTTAGCCTACGTTACAATCTTATCTATGAGTTGCATTGGGACATTGGTAACAGAATTGTCAGTAAGGCCTGTATGATCTCCTCCTACATGTGACTTCAATAAAGCACCAATTAAGAAAAGCACAGAAGTGCAGACTTGCATTCCACTAGATTGAGTAGCTTAAGGATTCCAAGTAAGTACATGCTCCTGAACCATGACCTTCTTGATTAATGCAAGTAAGTTTTGGCCCTTTACTTTTAATGGCAGTTGGGGAAGGTAAAGTCCCTCATGAACTGCCTTGAAAACAGTCTATTAGAAGCAGACTCTAAATCAAAGTGTCTGACACACACTGCCATAGATCACAGATAACCAACCATCTGCCAGAGTACATTAATGGGGTTTTGAATTATGTAGTGATGCCTCCAGTACAGTTGATATTAGAATCCAGTCATTCTTATTTCAATACATTGTCTTTAAGTTGTCAGCTACCCATTTCAAGTGAGGAAAAAGACCATTTTCTAATTGAGCTCACTTCTCACATTTCTCTTCAGGATTCTTTTTCAGTCCAAGATGTGTATGTTTTGATCTCAGACACTAAAATGATTTTAATTGTAGCAGTTATAAGTATCAAAAGCATTAATTAGTGAGACGAGTGTAGGGAAATGTGTGAAGACAGTCTATTTTCTTTACTTTTTTCCTAAATTTGTATGAAATAGTCAATGCCCCAAGAATTTTTTATTGAGGTAACTGTGAAATAAACCTACAAAGATGAAATTCACAGAAGGAATCTTATCGGATAACAGGAAAAAAAAAATGTAATAACATATTCCTGATAGGAAAGGGAGTGATTAGAAGTAACAACCAAAATCAAGGCCCCATTTATCAGAGGTTCTGTACGTACCCATGGCTAATAACAGTTCATTCCTTCAAAAGATAACCATATATATGATATGGGAAAGTAAAAAAAGATAAACTGATATGCCTAACTATAGGGTACTATAGGGAATGCACTATAGGGTAGGGACTAGAATTATACTCTTCCGATTTCTTCATTGCTACTCTTACCCATTAAGATCACACCATCTTTGAAAACAGCATCACATTAATTATGAAACAACCAGTGATAATTTCCCATCTTTCATTGCTGGGACTGGTCATCATCTGAAAGAATCGAGGTATATGGAACAGATTGCTGGTACTATACAGACTGGCCTTCTGTTGCAGCCCTCAGCCTACAGACAATGGTGTAATTAAAATGCAATACCAAGCAAAAACTTACAAAGAAACGCCCCCATGTAAATTGAAGTTCAAGCTCCCTTAAGTCTGGTGACATGAACAATGCATCACTTATTGCTGAGATCCTACACAGACACCTATCTTTCAGACCTTTAAAAAATAAAAGGGTTTCCATGCTGCTACTAAGTCATTGTCACTGTAACGCATGCCTACATATTTGATGAATCACAGGAAAGCAACATTAACAGAAGAGCTAGGTACACTATAGGTATTGGCAGGGCATGAGAGGAAAAGAGTATCTCTGGGCAGAATCTTGACATCCACACATTTACACACTCACAACAGAGTAGCCTAACTGCCTGGAGGAAGACATTCATAGACTTGCTTTGAGACAATGACAAGGAGCAAAATGCAGAAACAGATTAAAGTTAGACACGACTGACAGCAATCAGAGGTTCCCACAGCTCTTCAATGGTGTAGGCAAAAGGAAACCAGAGGCAGGAAAAACAAACAAGCATAGTTTGGAGGGAAGAGGTATCAAGTGGAGTTCATCAGGGGTCTGTCCTGGGTCTGGTATTGTCTAAATGATTAATACAGATGATGTACAATGGGATTGAGTGTAGGCATAGCAAACTCACAGATGACACCAAATTGGGTTGAATTGCAGACACTCTGGAGGGGAGGGTTGGGATCCAGAATGACCTGAATAAACTGGAGAAATGGTCCAAGATTAATAGGATATCATTCAACAAGGCCAAGTGCAAAGTCCTATGCTTAGGATGGAATAATTGTTTGCACAAATATGGACTCGAGAATAATTATCGAAGCTACAGAAGTTCAGAGAAGGACCTGGTATTTACAGAGAATCATTAGACTTTTCTCTGTGGCTGTAGGAGAAAGAACTGGGAGAAATGGCCTCAAGCTGCAGCAGAAGAAATTTAGGTTGGACATTAGGAGAAACATTCTCTTTAACTGGAACAGGCTACCCAGAAAAGTTGTGGAAACTCCTTCCCTTGGATTTTTCAAGAGCGGGTTGGCCAGACACTTGGCTGGATGGTTTAGTTGGAAATGATCTTGTCTTCAGCAGGTGGTGAACTCCAGACCTACTTTCCCATGACCCTGTGATTTTGTGATGAAGCTCTGATGCTGGACTTGGCATCAGTACTCCAGAGGGAACCATCTCACATTTATGAGGGATAGACCAAAGCTATGCATATATCATCTCCAAAGCATTTCTGACAGTGCTGCTAAATGCACTCCCCAACCATCCACTCCTGCTCCACATATGCCAAATGCATGAATAGAACCAAAGGCAATGAAGGTGATCCTCAAGAATCACCTAGTCCACTGAGCAAGCTACTATAGGCAATGTATTTCACAGACAGGATTTTATGAGTGAATAGGGAAGGCAGATGGTTGACTGAAGTACCCAGATATGAGTATGTGTGTTCAGCTGTTCTGTTGGACAGTGTCATCTGAATCCAACAGTGAAGATATCATAATGAACTAGCTGCATTTGGAAGATCATCAAAAGTCTTATTCTTAAAACCAGTTATGCTAAGTACAGGAAATCAAAAAGCCCAAGGCTGAATCGATTCAATCTTTGCAGGTTAGTATAAGCTGTGTAGATTAAACCAATAAGCAAGTGAACAGACATTCACTTTTGATTCAGGAAGGCAGAGGCCCAGGCCAGAAGTCACGGGATGCTACAGCATGCTTCCCTGCTCAGCTGGAGGAGACAGCTTGTGCCAAGGCTAAACCTCCCATGTTGTGAGAGCCAGCAGGGGAGGTACAAAGCATCCTGAGATATTGGGGGACTGAGAATTAAACTTGAATCTGGAGGGGACAGAAGTTCAATTCATGGATTTAAACTAAATCAGTTAAGTCTGAGACTACATCCATCCAGGTCTATCTTAGACTGGCTTCAGCCTTTCTGAAAGTAGTTTATGTGCACTGAACTTCTGTTCTATTACAGATTTGATTTGAAAGCAGTTTCTGATCACTTATGCTGGTTTATGCATAGTTTCTGTCCCTAGCCCAAATGAGATTCTTCTTTAATACTTGTTAGGCTCTTATATCTTGTAGGAGATGAATTCTCTCTTTACTGCCAAGTATTCATCCTAAAGAACTTTGCATTTACCATGATCCATTTGGTGGATCTTAGAAACATGTGGCAACTTTTCTTGAAACCTTTCAAAACATATGACTGGAGAAAGCCTAGAGAAATAGTCTTTGTAGGAGAAACAGGTAGATCATTCAGGTTCTCTCTCCCCTCTATGAAACCCACTAAAAGGTCTTTTTTTAAGTAAGAAAACTTATTTTAAAAATCACTTAAATCAGGGTGTCAAATTCACTTGGCCTCCTGGGCTGGATCTGGTCCATGGGGCTCCTCATAGGCCGGCTGTGGACCTACTTCTGACAGCAGGGTGAGCAGTGCTGTATCAGTCCAGGGAGCCACAATGGTCAAACACAGCTTTTGCTTGCTTTGCCACCACTAAAAAAAAAAAAAAGCACACTCCTAACAGGGCTCTTGGCCACCCCTGCTCACAACACCTCTGAAACCTTGGCCTCTCCAAGAATCCCACTGGCTGGGAAACAGCTCCATAGGCAAAATCCAGCCCATGGGCCATATCTACAACCCCTGACTTAACTCTGTCAACACTCAAAGTTTTTATCAAATGATTTATGATATTTTATTTCTTTCTCTTAGAGGTCCAGCAGGTGCTAATATAAAAAATATAGGCTTCCTTCAAAAAAATTGTGAAGGAGAGTTTGATTTTTAAAAAAGCAGGAATTCTAGTGACTCAGATACCAGACAGCCAATTATAAAACTACTCCCCCCCCCACCCCCTTTGTTTTCATGATTTTTAAGCCTAATTTCATTGGGGGGGGTCCAACAGTTGGAGTTCACAATAATCTAAGTATAGTAATAACTCTAAAAAAATCATGAAGACTATTAAGACTATTGCTGCACATCTGGAACTGGCTGCTAGGGATGTGCAAAATTTCGCTAGGTGTTTCATTTCAAAGCTGTTCTGCTGTGTTTTGAGCTCAAAACAATGAAATTGAAATGAAGCAAAAGGCTTTGAAACAGGTTCAAAACAAAACAAGGCCACTCAAAACAGTTTCGAAGCCGGGCTTACGTGGCTTTAGCACTGGTCCCAGGAGGCAGAAGCAGCCTCCTCTCATCTGGCACACATATCCAGGGGCCGTACCCCCAGGAGGGCTGCAGGGCTGTGCTGGACTCTTCCTGGGGGTGTGAGCCCCTGGATCTGTGTGCTGGATGACAGGAGGCTACCTCTACCACCTGGGACCGGTGGCAGCATCAGTCTTCCCAGCACCAGTCCCCGGTGGCAGCGGCAGTCTCGTCTCATCCGGTGTGCAGATCCAGGGGCTCACACCCCCAGGAGGAGTCTGGCACAGCCTTGCAACCTCCTGGGGGTGCGGGCCCCCAGATCTGCACACCAGATGAGAGGTGGCTGTTGCTGCTGCCAGCAAGCGTCAGGAGTTTTGCTTTGAACAGTTTGAGGTACAGCTTCCCAGAAACCTCTGCACCTATCCTCTTTAAATTTGTCAGGCTTCATGCTCTCTGCAGGAGCTACTATTTCTGAAATTTTCATCTGAATCAGGCAAGAAATGTCCAAATTTTAGGCATTTTCATGATTCCCCGTTATAGCCTATGGGCAAAATGTTGAGATGGCAAAACAGTTTCAACCCAATGAAATGGAGCAGTGCTTCGAAATGAAATGAAATGACAAAATGTAACACCGTCCCACTGAAATGGCAAAACAGAAGTCGAAATGAAATGGTGCTGTTTTACACAGCCCTACTGGCTACCCCATTTCACTGATATACACTGGGCTGAACTGTAATATGATAGTTAATATTGCATGTTAATTACAATAGCCTGAGAATTATTTCATAATGAAAGTTAATTTTCGAAAGACTTATAAAAATACTCAAAGTTGGAGGTTTCTGAGGTACAGG
Source organism: Crocodylus siamensis (assembly GCF_052110815.1). Taxonomy (NCBI): domain Eukaryota; kingdom Metazoa; phylum Chordata; order Crocodylia; family Crocodylidae; genus Crocodylus; species Crocodylus siamensis. The sequence continues at coordinate 17,171,670 of NC_143398.1, read as the reverse complement.
GTTTTCTTGAGCATCTGAGCTAGATAATCTTTTTCCAATATATTATCTTCTTTTCACAGCATCTGACAAAACAGACTGCAGCACATAAAAAGTTTGTGACTCTCTCAGCGTGGTCTATTTGGTTCTACTCTGCTTAACTTCAGACTAACACGTCCTCTTACTTCTCTCTAATCTTTGTCTGTGCTATATTAACATGTAAATAGGAAATCCCTGCCTTCACACAACAATATTGTAAAGGGATGAGGTGCTCTTTTCCTCTAGAATCAAACTATTTACTTTGATTGTAAGTATATAGTAAAAGCTCTAACAGACTCCAGCTAGAGTCCTCACTCAAAGCTGAATCAGCAGAATAACATGCACAAAAGAACATAACTTTTCTGAATCTAAATTTTATGGGCCTGAGTATTTACAATATCATTATGATTGCCCAGAGAATGCATGCATAATGAGGCAGCCTGGACTCAGTATTCCATGATGTTCACACTAGATTGGATTCAAGGAATGGGCAGACAGAATTTAAAAGACCAAGCATGTGCTGAAGCAACCTGTATACAATAAGATGAATAGTAATGAGATGAGACAAAACATCCAAGCTATTTTGATTTGGGCTAGAATGCATTTCATCCCCAAGTTACTGGCTGCCCATACAGCTCCTGTGAATAAATAACCTGTAATGTATCACTGCTTTTTTAGGCTTAAGACCAGTTTTGGTCTCACACATTTTAATAAGAATTGCTTGGAGTAATGCTGTCAATTGCTTTCCTGAGGAACAACAGCCCTACCATTCTCATGTTTTCTACCATCACTTATTTATTTAAATCTACTCTTCGGTACTTTGGATTATGATGAATGAAGTGGCACCATGTGCAAACGTGAATTCTGAGTCTGTCTAGCACCATGAATGAAAGGGAACTGGGGGTAATAATAGACCACAGTATGAATATGAGCCACCGGTGTGATGCTGTAGCCAGTAGGGCAAAAAATACTCTGGCATGCATCAATCGATGCATCTCCAGCAAAACCAAGGAGATTCTTCCACTGCACTCAGCACTGGTGAGACTGTAGCTGGAGTACCGCATCCAGTTCTGGGCACCACACTTTACCAAGGATGTGGACAAGCTTGAGAGAATCCGAAGAGGAGCCAGCCATATGATCAGAGTCTTATGCAGCAAGCCATACGAGGAAAGGCTGAGGGGTCTGGGACTCTTCAGCCTGAGGAAAAGAAGGCTGAGAGGGGACCTGATAGCAGCTTACTGCTACACTAGGAGACTACATCAAGGGCTCATTGAGGCAGGGCACCCAAGGAAAAAAATTGTCACAAACACCCAGACTGATTCAGGCTCAACTTTAGGAAACACTTCTTCAGTCAGGGTGTCCAGACTGCAGAATAAGCTCCCTCCAGAAAAGGTGCAATCACCTACTCCAGAAATCTTCAAGAGCAGACTAGACATTCACCTTGGTGGGGCCACTTGACCCCCAGTTATCTTTCCTGATTGGTGCAGGGGGCTGGACCCGATGATCTTCTGAGGTCCCTTCTGGCCTTAAAATCTATGAATCTATAGTTTCATAGTTTCTAGGGTCGGAAGGGACCTGAGTAGATCATCTAGTCCGACCCCCCGCCATGGCAGGAAACAATACTGGGGTCAAACAACCCCAGCAAGATGTTCATCCAACCTCCTCTTAAACACCCCCAGGGTAGGATCCAGGACCACCCCTCTTGGAAGTTGGTTCCAGATCCTAGCCACCCTGACCGTGAAGTAGCGCCTCCTGATTTCTAGCCTAAACCTGCCCTCTGCCAGCTTGTGACCATTATTTCTGGTCACTCCTGGCAGTGCACGGGGGAACAGTTACTCCCCCAGTGCCTGCTGATCCCCCCTGACTAGTTTATAACAGGCCACAAGATTGCCCCTCAGCCTTCTCTTGTGGAGGCTGAACAGGTTAAGGTCCCGTAGCCTCTCCTCATAGGGCCTGCCCTGCTGCCCCGTGGTCATGTGAGTGGCCTCCTTTGGACCCTCTCGATGCTGTCGACATCACTCCTGAAGTGCAGCGCCCAGAACTGGACACAGTACTCCAGTTACGGCCTGACCAGTGCCGCATAGAGGGGGAGGATCACCTCTTTGGACCTGCTTGAGAAGCATCTGTGGATGCATGTCAAGGTACTGTTGGCCTTCCTAATTGCCTCCCCACACTGCCGGCCCATGTTCATCTTGGAGTCAATTATGACTCCAAGATCCTTTTCCGCCTCCGTGCTGACAAGAGGGGAGTTCCCTAACCTGTAGGTATGGTGCCGGTTGTTCCTCCCCAGGTGCATCACGTTATAGATTTCATGGACATTAGGGCTGGAAGGGACCTCGGGAGATCATCGAGTCCAGCCCCCTGCCCAAAGCGCAGGAAGTCAGCTGGGGTCATAGGATCCCAGCAATATAAGCATCCAATTTACTCTTGAAGGTGTTCAATGTAGGTGCTTGAACCACCTCCGCTGGCAGACTGTTCCAGACCTTGGGGGCTTGGACAGTAAAGAAATTCTTCCTTATGTCCAGCCTGAAACGGTCTTGCAGGAGTTTGTGACCGTTTGACCTCATCATCCCTTGGGGCGCTCTGGTGAACAAACGTTCCCCCAGATCCTGGTGGTCACCCCTCATAAACTTATAGGTGGCCATCAGATCACCCCTGAGCCTGCGCTTTTCCAGGCTAAAGAGTCCCATGGCTCTCAGCCTGTCATCGTAAGATCTGTTTTCCTGACCTCTGATCATGCGCGTGGCTCTCCTCTGGACTCTCTCAAGCTTCTCCACATCCTTTTTGAATTGTGGAGCCCAAAACTGGACGCAGTACTCCAGCTGCGGCCTCACTAAGGCCGAGTACAAGGGGAGAATGACGTCCCGGGATTTGCTCGAGAAGCATCTATGGATGCACGCCAGCATTTTGGTCGCTTTACTAGCCGCAGCATCACATTGCAGGCTCATGTTCATCTTGTGGTCAATGATGACCCCCAAGTCTCTTTCTTCTGTAGTGCTAACCAACGTAGCACTGCCAAGCCTATAAGGGTGCTGCAGGTTTTTCCTCCCAAGGTGGAGAACCTTGCATTTTTCGGTGTTAAACACCATGAGGTTCTCGTCTGCCCATTTGCTGAGCTTGTCCAGGTCAGCCTGGATCACCCGCCTATCTTCTGGCGTGGATGCTTTGCCCCAAAGTTTGGTGTCATCGGCGAACTTGGCCAGTCCACTCCTGACTCCAGTGTCCATATCATTAATGAAGATGTTGAACAGTATGGGTCCCAGGACAGAGCCTTGAAGGACCCCACTGGTCACAGGGCACCATGATGAGTGACTGCCATCAATCACAACCCTCTGGGTCCGACCACGAAGCCAATTTCCCAGCCAGCGGATCGTGGTGGAGCCAAGGCCAGAACTGGGCAGTTTGGCCAAGAGGTGATCATGGGATACCAGATCAAAAGCTTTTTTGAAGTCAAGATATATGACATCAATCTCTTCTCCCTTGTCCAGGTGATAGGTCACCTGGTCATAGAAGGAAATGAGATTGGTCAAACACGACCTACCCGCAACAAACCCGTGCTGGCTGTCCCTTAGAATGTTAGCCTGGGCCAGTCCCTCAAGGATGGCCTCCTTAATAAACTTTTCCAAGATCTTCCCCAGGATAGAAGTCAGGCTAATGGGCCTGTAGTTAGCCAGATCCACTCTCCTCCCTTTCTTGAAGATCGGCACCACATTGGCCTTCTTCCAGTCTTCGGGCACTACACCAGAGCGCCAGGAGTTTTCAAAGATCCGTGCCAGGGGCTGGGCTATGACGCTCGCCAGCTCCTTGAGTACCCTGGGGTGCAGGTTGTCAGGGCCGGCTGACTTGAAGGTATCCAGCTTCTCAAGGTGTTCCTTCACGAGGTCAGCATTGATGGAGGGTAGGGGATCCCCCTCACCCAGATTTCCCTGTCCCATAGCAGGCATGGGCATCCCGTGTGACTGATGAAAGACTGACGCAAAGTACCTATTTAATAGGTTGGCTTTTTCCTGGGCGTCAGTTGTCAGGAACCTTGCACTTGTCTGTGTTGAATCCCATCCTCTTCACATCCGCCCACCCTTGTAGCTTGTCCAGGTCTGATTGAATCCTGATGCTACCCTCTAGTGTGCCCACATCCCCCCACATCTTAGTGGCATCAGCAAATTTGAACAGGGTGCTTTTTACCCCCTTATCCAAATCACTGAGGAAGATGTTGAACAGTGCGGGCCCGAGGACCGAGCCCTGGGGGACCCCACTGCCCACGTCCTTCCAGGCTGAGAAAGACCCATCCACTACCACCCTCTGGGTGCAGCCCTCCAGCCAGTTGACGACTCAATTGACTGTGTGGGCGTCGACACCACAGTCCCCCAGTTTCTTAATGAGAACGGGGTGAGAGACAGTGTTGAATGCCTTCTGGAAGTCCAGGAAGACTATGTCCACTGCTACCCCCGCATCTAATGGTCTGATAACCTGATCATAGAAGGCCACCAGGTTGGTCTGACAGGACCTGCCACTGATGAACCCATGTTGGTTGCCCCTAAGCATGCAGTCCCCAGCTGGCCCCTCATGGATGTGTGCCAGCATAATTTTCTCAAACAGCTTGTAAGTAAGTAAGACTGACTGTCCTATAGTTTTCTGGGTCCTCCTTCCTCCCCTTTTTGAAGATTGGAACCATGCTGCCCCTCTTCCAGTCCTCTGGGGCCACACCAGAGCACCACAAGTGCTCATAGAGCCGTGCCAGGGGTCGTGCAATGACCTCGGTCAATTCCTTAAGGACTCTAGGGTGGAGATTGTCCAGGCCGACTGACTTAAAACACGTCCAACCCCTCCAGAAGCCCCCTAACTAGTTCCACGCTAACCTTTGGCCCAGGTGTGCCTCCCTGGGGCCCTAGGGGGTCCCAGCAGGGAAGTGGCTGTTCTGGTCTCTACTTAGGAAGACGGAGGCAAAGAAATCATTAATTGTTGCCCTTTCAAATGCTTCATATGAAATGCACTGAAACTGAACTTTCTAAGATCACATCCCTTTAATGAAATCCCATTTTGAGACATTCAGGATCATCTCTGTTAGACCTCGACTCCATGTGATGCCCAGTGACTAGGGAGACAACAGATCAATGCAAGCATCACTTGCACACATTGTTTGTCAACAGCTTTATTCAAAATGGAGACAGCTTTGGGTGAGCTGCAACAAACCAGGGAGCAGCCCTAAACATTAATTGTTTTCCATATTTATACACCTTGATTTGTACTCGTTAACATTTGCCCCACCTTTGTTCCACCCTTAGTCCTTCCCATCTTAAGCTCCACCTCCGTTTATTGTTTACTTCATTAGCATGGAATTGCTTATGCATTTTACTAATTTACTTCTCTTTTGCTATGAGCTCATGCCTAAGACCCTGACCCCTGCTTCTTTCAGTCACTTTGGCAGACTTTGATCAGAGTCTGGAAGCTTCTGGAGGCTTCTTTACCAATCACCAGTCACCCTTTCACATATGTTTATTTCAGATTCAGTTACCAGTTATGTGTTGTCTTTCACATTCCGGTCTGTTTTTTCAGTCCCATTTTATACCATCTCCACATTCCTAAGACCCCTGCATCTTATCTCGTTATTCATTGTAGCTGGTCTATACCAGCCTCCACTTAATTATAGAATCTTAGAATCACAGAAGTAGAGTCAGAAGGGACCTTGTAGATCTTCAAGTCTGACCCCCAGCCTGGGCGGGAGAAAAAAACCCAAAAAACTGGACTCCAAAGTCCAGCCAGGCAGGCATCAAGCCTCTTCTTAAAGACCCCCAGGGTAGAAGCCAGCACCACTTCCCTTGGAAGTTGGTTCCAGCTCCTAGCCGCCCTCACTGTGAAGTAGTTCTTGTGGGTGTCTAATCTAAACCTACTCTCCAATAATTTTGTCCATTGTTCCTTGTCATGCCAGAGGGTGCTAGCGGAAACAGTGTCTCCCCCAAACCCTTCTGGTCCCCCCTAGTGAGTTTATAAACAATCACCAGGTCCCCCCTCAGCCTTCTCTTGTGAAGGCTTAACCATTACTTCACCTCATTCACAGCACACAGACTTATACAGACTCACTTATACAGACTCTGCTGTTTTTTCAGAAAATGGTTGACAAAGTTAGGATGGCTACTTAGCATAAATAAATGGCTGGCTTTGCATAACCATTCATAAGCAAAATATGTTTCATCTTCTAATGATAGTCGGTGGTTTGCATCCTGTTTCTTTTACGCAGTGAGCTATATATCTTACAACACTACTATACGGTTAGGAAAATGCTTGCTTAAGCATCTTGCAATGTTACTTTTAACATACCATTCTGCCTTTTGGTTAGCAGCTTGCTAGGCCACAGGTCATAGCCTTTTATTCAGCTGCAAATCTAATGCTTCCCAAGATCCAAATACTGTCACCCTAACAATATCCATCCCAAAGACAGAGTTGATCCTAGGATTGTGTAAGACTTGCACTTTCATGTAACTTTCCCTTGTCCCCAGAGCACTGAATCTGGAACAGTAGCAATAAAATATAGAATCTCTGTAATAAAAATGGGTGCAGTAAATAGGTCAGAATGTCCCACTGCTGATTAAAGGCAGGATTAAGTCTCCTGCAATATACGGAATTGTATAACTTATGATCTGATTTTCAACTGACAGTGACCAAAATCCCAAGTAGTCTTTTGTCCACAAGACCATCTGCCATCTTGCCTGGAAGAGCTGATGCAGCATATTACCATAGACACATATTCCAAAGAGAGATTTTCTTTTTCTTTGTTTGCTTTCCACCCACATGCCATTCGGTAAGGTAACATGCTCTTTCTCTAGGGAAAAGCAGAACTGCAGGTGCGCATGAACCTTACAATGAAGCAGAGGCCGTTAACATTTTAACAATATGAATTGCTTAGAAAAGCTACTGGATTTAAAAATACATCTGTCTTCTTGTTGTAATGCAGAGGAATTGTTGGAGGGAGAAGCAGTGCTACAGCCAGTGTACCTGTAGGGCAAATCTTATCCTGTGAAGATTTTGAGAGACTTCTGGTTCTATTCATTTTGAATGAGATTTGGGACTATTTCTGGAGGTCAGCACAAAGAGAATTCCTTCCCTTTTCCTCAATATCTCTTTTCATGGATCGAGGACTTTTTAAAAAAAAAGTGGTTTCTGCTTTAGTGGTTTTCATGCATAAATATGCAAAGCCACAGAAGTCCATCTAAGAAATGAACAAAATGAAACAAAACCAGATAGACAACAACAACCAACCTGCACACAGCTAACAAAGCAGCATGGTCAAGATTAGCTGACTGAAACCTAAAAAAATACTTGTGCAGTATAAAAATTAAAAGGACCCCATCCTACCACATTTTATACACAGGGTAGTGCCTGACCCTTTGTATTTAACTGAGTAATTCCACTTTGGCAAGAGATTCAGGGCATTTAAATTCCCACTAAAAGACGTCCTTTAAAATACAAGACAAGCAGTTACCATTACATAGCTAAACAAAAAACACAAAATAGCCAGAAACCCTTGGATTTTATCAAAAAGAGGGAGAGTCCACTTCGTAGCACGATGACACCCTGGAACGAAATACACAATGTGTTTTTGAAACGTAGAATGAAGAAAAAAAGATTTTTCATTGTAGTAAGTAACCGAACAGCAGCAGCCAAGGAGCTGACTTACATGCAGATTTTACTTTTGCATTGCCCAACAGGGCAGAAACTACTCTTCTGTAGTTCTTGTATATATTGCACACTAAAATTTTCAGCAGCTTTTTTGCAGGGGGAAGGAGGTGTGTATTGTATGTGAGAAAATACAGTATATATTACCAGTGCCTTTTACTGAACAGGCTACTAGCTGAATGCACACCTTTCTAATGGAGATTCCACCATTACCCAAGAACACACAAGTATGACAATAACCTGTTTGAGGAAGTCTCAACCACCAATTCAGTGTTAAGTATTAATTTTCTTTTGGGGACCATAAGGAGTTTTATTCAAAGTCAATCGAAGGAGGAACTTCCACTGACTTCAAAAATATCCATATTGAGGGGATACTATGACATGTCCTAATAAGCAATACAGTTTGACTGGGAAAGCCTGAATTTCTTCCATTACCAAACTTTCTACCAGAATGTCACTAAGAACTCTTGGGAAAATAAAAGCCCAAGTAATGAGGAAAAAAAATCCTATGTAGGTATAATAGCCAGTGCCAGCTTCAGCTAGCTGTGCCCATCTTAAGACATCTGGACTTAGTTTGCAACCTAAAACATAGTTTCATTCTCAACATGCAAGTTAAGGTTTGACAGTGACTCCCCCTCAGATTACTGTACAGCTGCCTCTAGAAACTCATGACGATTTCTGGTCAGCTCACAGTAAATCAATACCAGTTTTACATTTGATCTCTGTTTCACACTATTTGCCAGCCTGGTCATTCCTATAATCTGAAATGACAACATTTTATTACACACACTAAAAGTATGAAGTTCTTAGGTCAAGATCGTGTTGATAACCACAGCAATACACCCTGTGCTGATTACAGAGAATTAAACAAGAATAGGAGAAAGAAAACTTGTCCTCTAAAAGGCTGGAAGATACTCATTTTGCCCTACAGGCCTTTGCATCCCATAATGATTAACTGACTCTTCAGGGTTGATTTCCTCCTCTTCCTCCCCATCTCCAACCTTACCAATTTTCTTCAACCTTTTGGAAAACCTTTCATTTCTTTACATAGCACTCAGATCCATTTCGACCTTCACCACTTTCTCTCAGTGCAGGACTTGTCATGTTAAAATATGCACTTCAATCCCAGCAGCTGTTTCTTGAGTCCTGATAAGGGCTTTTGTTTATAATTTGTCCATAGTGGCTGTAATCCAGTTTGCTGTCTCTGTAGCATTATGAGAAGCTTTGACTGCTTATCTGTGTGGATTTGATCCTGGCATAATTAGTAGCACAGAAGACAAATTCCTGCCAGTAAACAGAGCCCAAGTGGAAGCCTAATGCAGAAATGCCATGAATATGACTTCACGCAAATTCAGTTTTTAGTTGGAGTGAATATTCATGAATATTTCTGGAGGCATTTCCTAACTGTAACCATTAGTATTTTAAAGGAATAAGCATGTGTGCATTCATGTTAGAAGAGAATTCAACTGAATTCTACTGTCGAGGACATCAGTGTTAACAGATTAATTCTACTTAAATCCCAACAATAACTGGATGCACAGCAGTCCAGGAACACAATTTGTCTCTTAGCTTTTTATAGTGAACCATGGCACAGTATGGATTAGTAATAGAAACAACATAATCTGGATGTCTGGACCCCAAACTGGGAATCAGATATTCCCAAATTCTAGCCCTGGGTTCTACTCCCTCTAGACAAATCACTCAGATTCCAGCTTTTAAATAACAATCACTCATTTAAAGGTGCTAAGCACTCAGCTCACCCATAAAACTTGTTTAAGGTTAGTTAGTATTGTATCTAAACAGTGCTTTGGAGACTATTTGATTAGTTGATAATAATAAATAGAAATTCACTAATCTTTTTCTTCCCCCCCCCCAACTGTTTTTTAGTACCCAGTTTACATTAAAACCCCCCCAAACACTCCTCAATATATTAAACTAAAGGCTTAATTTTTAAATGAAAACAAAATGGCACATGGATGTATATGTTGATGCCAAGGATACATTGAAGGCTCTACATCAGGACTGGTGATGTATTTTTCCACGTTTTATGCTGGTCAGTCTCAATTGAGAACAGTCTAGTCAGTTTCTTGTCAATTTCACTCTCCATTTCCCCCATACTATTCACACCACTGCTATACCAAATCTGAAGCTACTATTTCAGAATATTCACAGAAAGAATAATTGCCAATATTCACACTAGAAATATGGTCCCAGGAGTTCTGCTCATCCAGTCAGAGAACAGAAACATAACCTATGGCATGGCTAAAGCTAATCATTCAAGAATCATTAGGCAAATCCCAAACAAATCATGACACAGGCCTAAAAAATCATCAGTTGTTTAAAATGACATATATTTTTATTCACTCTCTTTTGGAACCTCTGAGATTCCACAACTGAAAGGGGAGACAAAAAAAAAGAGGAAAGAAGAGGAAGTCGAGGCTCTTGGGCAATCAATCACTTGAATCCAGGAGATGATGCTTTATGGGAAACAAATATCCACCAGATATAGTGAGAATTGACAACACTGCATCTAACTTCTGGCTGCAGTGTGAATGTGTCATAGTGAACTTGTCACCAACAAAATAGAGACTGAGAATTATTGAACAAGTAATTCATAAAGAATGATTAAACTCAAGTAAATAGCAAGCTGTCCATGAACAGAAAATAGATTGAATTCAAATGTGGTATTCGTTACAAATTACTGATGCAGAAGTATGCAGACTGATCAAGGGTCCTCAGATCTGTGCATATTCTAACATGCTGCTTAGCAACTTGCAAGGAAATACCTCTAGCTCCTTCATGACTTGTGTCTTATTGGAGACCTTCCCTTTGTACCAGAATCAGTACATTTTAATTGGAGTCATTATCTATCCTCCATATAAACATTTGTTACATAATAGGTTATTTTACAATATGACACTCATTCCCCACAGTGATGTAAAGCTTCATAACTCAGCCACAATAAAAGCCAAAGAAAGAGGTTAAAGTGCCTTGAACTCAGTCTTCTAGGTAGACTCTCATATTATTTCTCCTCAAGTGTTATTACTCTTCAAACAATATTGCTCATATATTTTCTCAAAAAAACATAGAAATGAATCAAGACTTAGGACAAAAAACATGGGGGTGCAACTCAGAGAAAAAGAAAGCAAAAGAAAAAAGGAGGACCCAGCAAAAAGAGAGGAGTACCCTTAGACCTACCCTTACCCCTGCTAGCAAGAGCAGAGATGGGAGGCCCTCAGCCTCCATCATTCCACTCCTATGCTTTGTTGATGATAATTACCATGTTAACCCAAACATTAACTTTTCTTCAGATTATCCAAGTTTGCAATCTATTTCCTCCTAAATATCCAAGAAAGAGGCAGGCATATGTGACATTTATGACTTAAACTGAACATGCAACTATTCTAATCCCACATAAACAGAACAGACTTGGAGTAGACATAGAAGGCAGGTTTTTATCCAGCATAGTCCCTGGATTACAACAGCATCAGTGTAGTACAGAAAGACATCCCTCAGAATGTAGGTTAGAGCCACCACCTATACCTCCATCCAGGAACGGATGGATAAACAGCCTGAATCACAGAGGGCTGAACACACTAGATGGTGTTACTACTTAAAAGACAACTGGCCACAATCTGCGGAGAATTTTGCTATAGAAAGTCTGAACTTGTGAGACAGGGTCTTTCAGCCTGCTTTCCAATGCTTTTGGCCATATCTACCATCTGAGCTTCCAAGAGCAATTCACAATGCAAAACTTCCATATTGCAAACATACCAGCAAATTGGAGCCAGCTACTCAATCTATTACTTCCCCATGTTATGGATGTATAATCCACTGTATATTTCCCGTTTCCAAATATATTAGGCTACAGGCCACTTGAAGATGGCAAGTGGCCCAAGAAAGGCAATTAAACGAAGTAGGTTTATGCTACAGATTATAAGAAATTAAAATATGAGTTAACCTAGGAAGGCACAACCACTTTACCATGCCCTCGCTCTGAAGTCTGATGGGCTGAAAGACCAGGGTTGTGCATTCAACTGATTAACAGCACATACACAGAGATCTTCCTTACCTATGGAAAGTAGTTTCTTTAGAGTGGAATCTCATCCAGGGCTAAGAAACTCTACTCCCTCTTGAGGATCAAAGGAAAACAAGCTGTTCCCTTCCTGCCAAGAGAAGCTGTCCTGAATCAGATGAATGTGTTTAGGAGGGCTCCTGATTTACAGCCTCACATAGCACAACTCGGTGGCAGAAATGTTGTTCTGAGTAGAACAATCTTCTTCTTTCTTCTTGTGTCTCCTTAAAGCTCAAGACCAGTAACTCTTCTTTTAGTGGCCTCTTCATACTTTTGTATCCTGACTGCTCTAAACTTTGTCCTGAGTCTGTCTTGGTTCCTCTCACAGTGTAAGGTCTTTCTTGCGCATTACACTTTAAGCTTCTCAAATATTGATTGGTGTTAGCATTAGCTCAAGTTTAGTGCAGTTACAGGTTCAGACTAAATCTCTTCCCTGATTGTCCCTGACCTACACAGCTGTGACTTGCTACTAGAAGGCTGGCAAGCAGGGGCTGGTCTAAGAGTTACAGCTGTGAGTTGCAACAGATTTCTATCCCTGTTCTAGGTGGGGGTGGGTTGGAGGGACAGAAGCTTGAGACTAGAAGGGGGAGAGTTTAATAACTGGGGTGGGTAGTGAACTAGGAAGGACAGGAAGTAGGGGTGGACAATGTAGTTGCATGTTCAAACCTGCAGAAGTCTTGAGTAATGAAGGGTAAAAATTCCCTGCCCCCCTTCCTTAACATTGTGCGGTTCCCCTCTGCTCCCCCACCCCACCCCACCCCACCTCTTAGGGTTCCCCTCCTGTCCCCCAGATCAGGACCACCATTCCCACCCCCACAGCACCCCAGATCCTCGCTCACCCCTGATGCCCCCCCTTCCCCCCTCGTCAAGCCCAGAGAGCAGTGGCAGTAGCAGGGGCAGCAGGGACTGGAGAGTCCCATTGCCCCCCCTCCCCCACAACCCTTCCACCCCCCGGGACCGTGCTGGCAGCCAAAGATAAGTTAGGGGAGGCAGGAGGAGTGAGCAGGGAGCTGGGGTGTTCGTGGGGGACAGAAGATGGGCTTGATCCCGGGGGGGGGGGGGCAGTGAGACCAATCCAGGCCTGTGGGGGAGGGAGGCAGATGGGGCTGTTCATGCTAACATGTAGCCTAGAGTAGCTACACATTAGTGTAACATGAGCTGAGTAGCACCGGTCAGAGAGAAACCTAGGTTGGGTGGCATAACTTTAAGCCACCTAAACAGGGCTTAAAACTAGTTTCATACCTTGATGTGCAGACAACCTATGGTTAAGAGCTCTAGGAGCCACCTAAAATTAATGTGTGGCAAGGCCCTAACTTCCACAGAATCTGTTTCACAGCTGCCCAAACTGCAGCTGCAATTAGTTAGCATGTGGGTTAAGTCATCCAGCCCACAGGTCTGGAAATTTGACAGCAGGGGATCTGCAATTAGAGTTGTCACCACTCCCTACGGCCAAATTTTAGACTGTTTTCTATGAACGCTTATGTCTCTAAACCCGGAGTAAGGTGCCTAGATTCTGGAGAGAAAAGGAGCAGAGTACTTACCCCTCTTTGCAGTCTTCTATTGGTTAGTTTAGGAAGCTTCCTCCTCAGCGTGCTGGCTTTGTAAATCCTATTTTTAGGTGCTTAACTCCTCCATGCATTGAATGGGGAGTTTGTGACTCACTGCTGTGGGTTCAAGTTGACAACAAGGTGCCTTAAAAGTTAAGCAATGCCCACAATCTCTTGAGTCTTTTTCTGTATGGTTACACTCACAATTCAGATGCTAAAATTAGAGCAGCCAGCTCTTCAGCTTGCACTTCATGAGCACATCCTCACTGAAGAGGTGTCTAGCCTGCAGCCTTGGCCCTCTGAAAGCTGCTGTGAAGAAGTATGGCCCCACTGTTCTGCTTCCATTTCATGCTCTCCACGCTCAGAAATGTTTCAGTGAAGTCTTTCCAAGGCTATCCCCCACAGCCACTCTCAACCTATCTATATCTGGCATGCTTGAGAGCAGCATCAGCAGAAATGGGTGCTCCCAGAGCAACTTTACTGCTGCCTTTCCACATGCAGGGCAAGGGTGGGTGAGTAGGGCTATGGTTCTCAGCAGCAGCCTCCCAGGTTTCGGGGAGAGAGTACAGTACCCTAAATCCCTACACCTAACCTTAGCTGGCCCTCATACATTATCAACCCATATCAGAAGCCACAAAATAACTGCAGGTTTGACAGAGTCTTTTCCTGCTTTGCTGTTTAATTCATAATACCTTCTCTGGATGATGCAGAAAAAACATATTGCATAACATGCAAGTGTATGTCCTTCATACTTAGACCAAACACAGCCAATATAATTTGTGACATAGGTATGAGTGAAGCCAGACAGCAGCAGAGAGGATTCCCCCCTCCAACATACAGTAAAACAGAATATGGTCTCCTTGCTTCGAGCTATCTGGCAGTGGGGAGAGGGGCCGCCCTCCAGGGGAGCGTTGCTGTAAATACATTTTGCTGCAGGTGAACACTACCGAAATAACTATAATTGGCTTTGCAGGCTTCTGTTGACAAATGTTTGGTTACCTAGACTCCCTCTAATTATCCACCAATGAATATCTGTAATTGTGCTTCTGTTTTGCTAGTGGTCTTTATTTATAACTTAGAAAGCAATAGGCAAAACTAAAATATTTGGTTTTTCAACTCAAATGCAGTTTCCTGTTGCCATGGGCAACCAGGGTCTATCTAACCAGGTGTTTTGTTACAAAGGGGAAAAATGTTGTTGATCTCTTTGTTCTCTGTCCTGTTCCACCATTTCCCCTAAGACTCGGGGTAAAGAAGGAACTCTAGAGGGTAGGAAGCCTCTTCTAGGGCAATGGGGTTTATCTGTTACAGGCAGGGTCATCATTTGTGCTGTCTCCATCCTTTTCCTGAAAGTAAGCACCTACCTATATGTTACTTCCTACAATGAAGCACCTTTTATCACAAGAGCAAGTTGTCACAAGAGATATTAATGACTAGTGTATTTTTTTCCCATTATACTGTTTCTCAGAAAGGGACCATAATGAGAGCAGAGAATGGCACACTATTAAACCATTTGCATGACAACAATGTGAACAAGAACAGAAAAGCATATGATACTTTCTCATTCTCTTGACAATGTGAAAGGTAGAATGAGGCTGAAAATAGCCTCAAATGTCTCATGACAATTTGATGTGTAGAATGAAAATAGGAAATTACAGATTATACTTCACACCCGTCTCTAAGGCCAGTGTGCACATTTTTTGTAAGTAAACAGATGCATGCGTGATCCCATTTGCCCTTACTTTCTGTACCTTTTACTGTACATTAGCATTGGGCAATCCAATCCCCACTAATATTAATTGCATTTTTTCCTCTTACAGCTATAATAAAAGATGAAAATAATTACTCCTCCCCCTCCCTCCACCTCTCCCACCAAATACATTGTAACATCCATGGGCTAAATCCACAAAAGGACTTAGAGACCTGTCACTTCATGCTTTAAGGATATGAGCAATTTATTATGAGCTAAAAATGGGTCAGGGACCATATGCATGATCGTACCCCCAGAAATGGAAGATACCGTGATTTTGCTTTTACTGACCCTAGGATAAGAATGTTACCATGGGGCAGCTGATGAGCTGTAAATCCCCACTCCCTCTTATCCCATGACAGATTGCTCATACATTTATAACCTATGTCCAAAATGTAGATTTAGGCACCGCCAGGATTAGATGACACCTGAAGAGGGTTTTAAATTCCATAGTCAGATACATTTCTGTGGCTGGACATGCCCACAAGTACTTAAGTCCTAATGGCACAGAGCAGCTCAACACAAGACAGGACATTATTCTCAAAGCAGACATCCCCGTTTCACCACTGGAGTGTTCTCCCTCTCGGTGCCTTCCTACTAGATCATATCTCACACCGAGCGTGCTGGCATGGCAACTGTCCACCATAGCTTAGTGATTAGAGTCTCACCTAAGATATTATCACTTCTGTGCTTTGAAGTCTTAGGTATCAGACACCAAATCCATCAGCATTCATAAAGTTGGATCAATATACATTTACTAAAGAACAGAAGAAAACGTGATTCAGAAATAGATACATTAATAAAAAATACATGTTTAAATGAAGATTATGTCATCAATCTGTTGCCTGATAAACTGTGTATTCTTACCAATATGTAATATGAATTGAATAAATTACTGTCCCAAAAGATGGAGAATGCTCTACACAGATTGTACTAAGATTACTGAGAACTGGGGGAACATGCAGGAAAGTTACTAGCATATAGACTAAACAGTAAATCCAACCTAATACATTTTCAGCTATAAAAGACCCTCTGGGGAATGTGCATGTGATGCAGACAAATAAACCAGCAGTTCAGTCAATTCAATTTCAATTTGTACACCAAGAATCTGAATATTGCTACTAAGGAAATAGATATGTTCCTGAACTTTTTACCCATATAACAAATTTATTTCAGAAATAGAGAAGCAATGTTGTAGGCTCTTTTGTCATTAGATGGAATAACTTTGGCTTTAAAGGACATGAGCAATAGCAAATCTCCAGGGAGTGATGGGTTTCCTGTGGAGTTTTATAAAAAAATTGAAAGATATATTATTATCTCAATTATTGCATGTAATAATGGTAGCAAAAACCAAGGTACATTACCAACTCCGTAAAGCTATTATTTTTGTATTTGGAGTCTATGAATTGTTCTAAATATAGGTCTATTTCTTTAAATGAATGTAGACCCCAACATTCAAGCCAAAACCTTATCTCATAGACTGGAACAGGTCTTCCTTAACTTAATTCATAACAATCAAGTAGGATTTATCACAAAAGGAATAGTTCAGATAATGTACATCAGGTTATTGATATAGTAGGAGCAATACAGAATCCCTAAGTCCCTATGGCTCTTGCAGCATATGATGAAAAGAAAGCCTTTGACTTGGAGGTACCTGTTCTGTGTTTTACTAAAGATGGGATTTGATGGATATTTTTAGGTAGATATCAATGTTATATACTATTCCCATTTCAAGAGTTGTGACCAGTAACGTGTTATTGTATCCATGTCCCTTGCAAAGGGGCCTCCACCAAGTTGTGCATTATCCCCACTCCCCCAAACCATTTTATTTAGCATTGGAACTCCTGGCTACAGCTATAAGGAATAAGGGTAATTTAGGAGCCATTAAAGTAGAAAATAGTGGGTGCATCTACACAAGGTGCTTAATGCGCACTGGGCTAATTCTACTGCACATTAGTGCAGCTGGCAAAACCCGTGCTTATGCACAATAGCTATAGTCTAATACACATTAACCATTGCACAAAAGGCGTTCATCTGCACTAATACACAGTAGCACCAATTATGACGCATTAAATTAGTATGTACTTAATATGCCATAATAACTGCACATTAATCAAAGTGTAGATACACTCAATGAACTCAAAATCCTGTTGTATGTAGAGCATAGGTGATGCATTAATATTTCTGTCAGCCTGAGAGATTAGTTTCTGCCCTCCTATCATTAATCAACAAAGTTAGCAATCTATCTAGTTATAAAGTTAATGTGACTAAGTCTGAGTTACCTGAACTAAATTATTAATGTATTTCCTCAATTCCAAGAGGAAGTCTCTTTTCCATTTAACATAGAGTACCCTTGTCTTGGATTGAATATAAGATGAGGGGCAGGAGGATGCTGTGGCTCTAGCTCCGGCCCCAAACTCAGGTCATAGTTAAAGTCGGAGCCTCAACCAATGCCTGCCACCCCCAACGTTCGCTGCTCCTTGCCACAGTCTCTTCCCTGCTGCCTGCCCCCTGTGCCTGTCCCCTACAGCCTCTACACCCCCACCTTCTCCCTTCCTGCTGCTTACCCTATATCTCTGGCTCTAGCCCTGGTGCCACTCCAGCCTAGGTCATAGGAAATATGGATGCTCTGGCTTCAGACCAGTCGAACAACAACCAGGGCCAGAGCAATCTCACCTTTTGCTTCTTGCTGCAGTCCAGAGGGTGATGCAATAAAGCCCATGGTACCAAGGGAGACCATAGCATAGTGCAGAGAAAGAAGTGGGGGTTGTCTGTTCATGCATTGGAGGACACCATCCACTTCCCTTACAGTGAAATAGCCTCTCACTCACGCACAGTACAGTGGTGTGTGTATGTGTGTGGGTGTGGGGGGGTGGCCTGGGGGCCCACAGTTCTCACTAGTGCCACCCACAGGTAGTGCGGCCCCCGCTGGTCTGGTCTGAGCAGTGTGCGGCCCCCAGCCACTAGTAGTTGGACAGCTGTGGACTAGATGATCTAAGGAATTCTTCTGGTTTTATACTCTCAGAAACTGTAAAAACCCCCAAAAAGATGAAAAAAAGCTCCCAAAACCCACTATCATCTGAGACTGGTTCTTTTATTTTCTGAATACACTGTATCTCTCAGTCATTTAAAAGAAAAGATGGCACGGTGTGATAAAGATGAATTGATGTTTGTTTGGAGTCTCCACTGAATTTCAATATTAGTATCTCTCTTTGTGTACAGGATAATTTATTTTGATGGTGATACATTGTTGATATAGTGCACATTTCCTGAAGGATGCCTATTTCCATTTCTTCTCCCATAAGGGCTCACTTCATGGGATTCCCTGATAGTTCTGCGTGCTCTCCTAGTTTACTAAAACCACCCACATATTCCATTTGCCCCTTTCTGAGGTCATGCCAATGAGGTCCGGGCTTACACGTCGCACATTTCTAACCTGTTGCTACTTCTCCATATAGTCAGTGATTGACTGGTTCCTACTGCGAACAGAGTGAAGAACACCAATACCAAAACAGAGAAAGAAACTGAAGAAACAAACAAAAAGCTCTAAAGTAAAACAAGAAACATTGAAAAATGTAAGGTTAACATTTCACCTCAAATTAAATAAGAGCATAATCCTTTTCCTGCTAAATTGGGATGTGTGCTAAGATGCCATGGTGATGCGCAGTGTATAACAGACAGGAAGATAACATTGGCATGGAGCAGAATGAAACAAAGAAACAAACAAAAAAACCCTGATATTGTTTCTGGGAAATAATGCATTGCCTACTGAAACTCTGCTCCAGTGGCAAAGGATGGTATGCCTAGGGTGACCATATGACCCAGTTTACCTGGGGCAGTCCTGGACTTTGGAGGCCAGTTATGCTTGGCTGGTGAGAATTAAAATGAGCATCCCAGAAATGCAAGGGCACAGGGTGCAGTCCAGCAAGGAGATGAAGTGGTGCAGAGAGGCACAGTGTCCTAGATAGGCATCACTGCTGCCTGCCTGCCCAGTGAACCACAACACCCTGCCCCTGCCTCTGCCTCTGCCTGCTGCAGCATTGCTGACTTGGGAGAGCCTGTGGAGGAGAGTGTCCCATATTTCTCATTCTCCCATATGATCACCCTAGGTATACCCAGAGTAAGTCTGACCGCCTTACACAGTAACAGCTCACTGGATCATCTGACCCCATACAAGCAAAGGCAGCTTTAATGGCTCTTGATCCAGCTCTTACCATCCACATCTCATGCACCAGCCCGCATTTAAGCCCTCCATACTGCCATGCTAAATCACTGAGCATGCTGCAAGAGGCAGCTGCACGGGCACCAGAATCCAATGATGATTCACCTTGGGGGCCAATGTGTTTTTTGCACAGATCTTCTGTAGTGTGTATTCAGCTGTGCTATGATATGCCATGACACAGCTGAGCACACTCCATGGATGTCTACAGATGTTGTTGGATGCCTGGCAACTTGGGAAGAGGGGCTGGGGGGCTGCAAGCACATACATCCCTCATCTTGGGGAACAGGGAAAGCCCTGCAAAGGAATTTCCCTGCGTGTGAAGCAGGGAGGGTTGCACACCCATTGCAGGGAGCTAGAGCTGTTCCCCCTCTCTCCAACAATGGGGGCAGGGAGAGGTGTCGGCAAGCAGGGGGGTGGGAAGAGAGGCCATTCTTGCTTACCTACACTCACTCCTAGGATCACCAGGAATGGGTCTGGGTAAGCAGCAAACCCCAATTTCCCTGCTTTTGGAAAGGCACTTTGAGATTCCCCAGAGTGGTTCTCTATGGGTGCCTATACACACCATGGGTTTTAATCCTCATTAAATTAAATAAGTTTATAACATTTAAACTTGTTTATTTTGGAGCATCGCATCTGTGTTTACATGCACTAGGTTTTCAAATGAATTAAGCCAGGTCCCTGGCCAGCACCACAAGACAGTAGGACGGTCCAGCACTGCCCCCTGGTCTGCGGCCCCCCAGGCACCTTGTGCCCATGTCCTGCCACACAGCTGTGGAAGCAGAGAGCCAGCAAACCACACAAGGAAAGGAAAAACACAGAAGCAATTCAAAAGCACAAGCAATTCAAAGGGGTGAACTAGAAAAATGTTGTGGTGCCATCCGGTGGACAAAGAGGCTCATTATACATCTTTGAGTGCCTTTGCGTCTGCACGCAAGAAAGCCATGAATGCAACACTTTAATTCCCAGCAAGGCAAACTAAACTATGCCTGAGGAGTTTTCGTTTAATGAACTAGAAAGACTTTTAAAACCTCAGGAAACCTCGCTCATGAAAACAGACATGCAGTTGCAGCGCATGAAAGGGCAAAAATCATGGCTAGTACATGAGCCCTGTAAGTGGGGAAAGCCAGGCAAGTGCTCCTAGAGCTTGCCTGGGGTGGTTGGTGACTGTGAGCAGCTCAGGCTGCTGCTACTCTCCTGCTACAGATCTCATAGATGTCTGCTGCAATCAAATAGCAGTGTATTACTGCCTTTTAACAGGCTACTGATTTCCCTATGATTTGGCATACCAATGGGTATTAGTTTGCCATTTGTGCCACAGTAAACATTTTTATGGTGGCACAAGTCATCAGGGATCTGTTTCCACCCTCAGTGGAAGCCTTGCTGACAATTCCTTCCTCTCTTGCATTCTGTCCTCAGTGCTCTGTGAAGCTACTGCATCTCCCTGCCGTATTTCTTAATTTCTCTTGGCTACAACATAGAAGTCATGGATCTGGTACAGGATATATTTCCTGTTTGGACCCCAGCTTTGCCCACCAGAGCTGCATTTCTGGAAGATGCTGCATGACTTTTCATGATTTACATGTGATTCAAGTCATGCATCAAGGTATCATTCTAGGTTTGCTAGGTGCATGTGAGAAGTGCAACCATGGTATGTAACAGGTTTTAGCAACCTGAGGTCAACAGTGATTGCTAAACTAAGGCCAGCAGCTGGCCTGTGACTGCAGCAGAGAAACAAGCACAAATTGGAGAGATCATATCATATTGAGGATCACATGCGGGTATAAAACCTTTGCATTAGGAAGTAGACCTTCCAGGATCTACCCCACAACCCTCAAGTACAGTGTTGACACAGCACATTCGGTACCAAAGCCAAGATGTTCAACCACAAATTGTTACCAACCAGAAACCAACCTGTATAGCATTGGAGAGTCTAATGTTGTGTTGTTGGCAGTACAAGTTTGCACAGCTTTACTGGAATGTGTATGCAAGTGGCATGAGAAATGTATCAGGGAATGGCATTCCTGAATAGCAAAAAAGCACACAATATGTTTCCTTGAAGGACCGTAAGTATGCTAATTGGGAGGGTACTACTCTGTTGTACTTCAGGGAATGGAGGACCACAGAGGGAGATTCACAGCATAATCAAAGCATATGTAAAGTCAGGTTTTGGACACTATCTGCATTTACTTGTAATCCAGGACATTATTTTCTTTCAGTGGTATTATTATCCAGTGTCTGTGTCTGTGGGTGCATCCTGGGAGGTCCCAGCCTCTCCTCCCCTGTCCGTTGAAGCTGTACCCTGATGGTGGAAGAATGCTTTTGGATGCTAAAGGACAGATTCTGCTGCCTCCAAAACCACTGAGATGCAAGCACTGGGAAGGTGACATGTATAACTGTAGCTTGCTGTGCCTCTTGCCATAGATAAGAGGGGAAAACTTTCACTCAGAATGGGCCAAGGACACTTACAGACTAAGTGATGAGTATATATACCAGGCACTTCCCACAGCCAGATTGTCTGCCATTAAGCAGTGCAAGCCCTGGATCTAAGGAGGCCAGGGAAATTAGGAATGCAGTTTAGGCCTACATAACTGAAGTACCTGACAAATGCCCAGCAGTCAGTAACCATTGTCTTGGCAGGAGCAATTGGTTTACCAATCAATATGTGCAATGTCACTATTTGTGCTGCAAATAAACCTTTTTTTCCACCTGTCTCTTGCTGTGTCACTAGCTGGCTCCTTTCTACATAATCTTCACTTGCCCCTCTTGAAACTATGGGACTGCAAGAGAGTGGGGTGGTGACAGACTAGCCCCATTTGGAGGCCTGGAATGTCCCCAGCTCTGGTGCTACCAGGCATACCGTAACTCGGACGCACAAGGCATATGCGTTTCCCACAATACTCTAGTGGTTGCCTTTGCTGTGTCTCTTATATTCTGTGCTCTTAAGAGAGCAGGTGGCTGGTCCTGGGGGATCATCTATTAGGTCTGGACTTGAAGTTTCCCTTGTTCTATCCCTGCCAGGCAATTTCTGGTCTACTCATAGAATTGGGATGAGTAGCTGGAGCTGACATGTTGCTCCTCCCTCCTCCCCCTTCCAAGACAAGAGGAGGGAGGATCAGAGGACATGTTGCTGCTACAGCTTTATCACAGTTGAAACCCAGAGCTATCCTTGAAACTACTGATTGTGAAGACTGATCCATCCACAAGCAACCCCCTTCCTAACCCCTGTTTTAACAGACTGCTTGCAGCAAGAAGGTCTGCTCCAAACTCTCGGAAGGAGATGCACAGGAAATGTTGAAGCCCCTAGGACCAACCCTCGTCATGTTGCAAACTACACCCTCTAGATGAGAGACTGGAAAGAGAACTAGCACAAGCAGCTACAGAGACTGTATGCCACCCAGAGAGATTGCCTGTGCAGGAGAAATTCATAGACACTGCAGTTTGAGCTGGCTTTCTAGCTGTTTGGTAAAGGCAAAGTGGAGTGAACATGACCCATAATGGGTTTAATTAAAAAGTCAGCACCATCTCCATTTCCTAAACCTGAATAAAGGCAATTTGCACCCACATAGTAAATGGTATTATAATTAAGAGTATTTTTATATATTTAGCAGGGTTGAGATGATAAATTGTTTATATGCATGAAATGGAGGTATATTTTTAGTTGTATGAGAATTTCAGTGCAGATGAAAGCATCCATGAAAGGACCAGTCTTCAGCAAAATCAATATATGCAAGCAAGCCATTCCCATAGGGATACCACAAGCTGTGACCAAATGCTAGTTCACAGCTTTCAAGTCACTTTTTTAGCACTCCAGTAATTTTTTTGGATATAGCAAGAGAAGTCAGAGAGGCTGCAGTTCTTTGGGCTTTTAAGTGTCCGTGTACAGAGCAGAGTTGCTTAAAGCATAGGACGGATAACATGACTGGTCCATTACCAATCACCTACAAGATGGATTGATGCTGTTTAACAGAGTCCATAGATTGTTTCCCAGTGGATTGCTCCTTAGAAAAATTTTCCAAGCTATGTGCCCTGAAAGAATTGACATAGGCTTGTTTCCAAAACCTAGACCCACCACCAATTCCTTACCTGTGACATTTTTTCCAAAGACTAGGGAGATCTGTTCCTTGTCCCACAGAACCTATCCACCCCAGCTGGAGTCTGGTATCCATTTGGAATCTACTCTCTCTTAAAAGTAGTGGGGCAAGGCAGGAAATCAAGCCAATATTTGGCTATGCTCCAAAATCTCCTCCAGGGATCTTGGGCTGAATTTCATGCTCAATTATATCCAGCTCAGATGAAGCTGGATAGGATACAAAGGTTTAATGGAGGAAGAATCTGTCCTTACTGGAACAAACAGAGTAATGGGAGTGAAAATGTTAAAGCTCAATTGATAGATCTCAAAGCTTAAAATAGTTGAGAGTCCTGTGTACAGTAGAGTGATGGGGAGGTAGCTGAAGTGATTACAGATGCCCCAAATTAATCCATGTCCCTGAGCAGTACAAAGCACAGGGACCGAGCCAAGACAAATCACATTTGCTAGTGGTTGGTTCAGTCGCAGGTACAGGTCTCCGAGGGCAGGCTGTGCTTGTGGCTGGCTCGCATAACTCCTATGGGTCTTGTAGCAATAGCCAGGGTGAAGCAACACACTATCGGGTTCCAACATGGAGGAGTCTAGAGGAGGTGGGTTGAAGGGATCCAGCGGTCCTGCAAAGGAGGATGAGAGCATCTAAAGAGATGGTGAACACCCCCAGCTCCCACTGTTTTCCAGAAGGTGCTCCAGCCACTCACCACTGCTGGCCAACGGAATTACACCAGCAATGTACTTGGCGCTGCAGTTCTATGATGCTGGGTAAATGCTAAATGAAGTAGGAGCCACTGAGCACATCCTCAAAGCAGACTGCCAAACCAGCCGAGGAATTTTCAGCAGTTTAGCTGTGGCTGCACAGAGGTCAGTGTGGCTAATTTACCTTGAATTGTGATAGAATAAGTTAGCCCATGCTGAGCTCTTGCGCTGCGGCAGCTAGACTGTTTGCAGTACCAGATGGTATCTTTATACAACACCACAGCATGTGGTGTAAACATGATCTAAGTCCCTTGACCTTCAATAAGATTTAGGCTTCTAAAATCCTCAGTCATCTTTGAAAATGAGGCCTTAGTTTCTGATCACTTGGGCTTTCTTGAAAACTCTATCCACAGCTGCAGCAGATGTAGAGTAACTATGTTGTCTGTTAGGCCCTAAATGTTCCCTATGTCTCTTGTTGCTTTGGTTTTTAAAGTACTTTCCTAAGTTTAATAAAGGCAAGCAGTGGAGGGGGAGGAGGCAAGGACTTTTATGAGCTTTTACAGCATACAGATATAAAGGATACTCATAAACCTTTTAGTAATGTCAGGCCATATTTACTTCTTGGCAACCATTTCAATAGCATCCACATTCAAACCCCCACATCAGCAACATATATTCACTCAAATAGATACTTGCTTAAAACTCTTAAGATGCAACAGCATTAGTGAGACTAAGATATTCAATGTCATTCACATCACAAACAAACCACTAAATCTATAAAGACAGTGGATTTTGCAAAGGATTCCTTTCATAATTAGGAAGATGCTGCCACCATCACTGATGGCAAAATGAAAACTCTAATTCTTAGTGCTGAAAATCCAGGGCAGTAAACATGGGTGTTCTACATGTCTGCGAATTGCTCACTGGCACTTAGCAGAGATCACAAAGAGTGGATTTTTCTGCAGGAACATGCAAACCAATGGTTGTTTCTTGTGCTCTGATAGCATTAACATGTGACATGTATATTATTTAAAGCTACACCCAAACCCTGATGTTTTATGCTGATGTAGGGTACAGACAGTAGAGACTTGTTTACAGCTTTTCAAAGCATAGCATCAAGCAAAAGCCCTTAATCTCTCTTGTCTTTGCTGTAATGCATGGTGACAGTAGAAGGACAACTGAATAGATAAGCCTACTGTCATGCCCTCAGCTAGTTCCAGTGCTTATTCTGAGGACTCCCGGGCAAGGGCCCTTCCCTAACTCTCCTGCCACGCCTTGATATAAGATTAAAGAGGGGTTCAGCTAGATCTTCATAAAGTTCCTGTGTGGGTCTATTTACAGTACCGCTGAGGCTGACATGGGGCTCCACCTCCCGTACACCTCAGCCACATGCCACCCATGGCAGATGGCAGCTTCTGAAGCTTGGCCATTGTCATGCCCTTCAGACTTTTATCCAAATCCTGCTTACCTTCTTGTCTTCTGGGTTATTGTTCCCCCTGGGAGAGACTTCAACAGGCTCACTGGTCTCTGTTTTCTTTTGCTATGTCTCTTCTTTTTTTTCCCTCTCTCTAAATTTTCCTATCTCTTTTTCTTCATTAATGTAATAAAATACATTTTTTCAAAAATCAAATAACTATCACACTTCCATGCTAACTCTCTCTGTCTATGTTGTGTAATTATGCCACAGCTTTACTCCATCCCTGGATAGTGAAGCCTTGGAGCTCTATTTTAATTTGGCCCCTGCTACAGTCCTCTTTTCTCTGGCAGTGCTTTAGCCAGTTCTCTGACCCTGCCACTGGGCACCAGTTACCTGGACAGGCTTCCCTTGGTTTCTCCCTTGCTGGCACCTTGATTCCTTTTAAATTTGCCATGGCGGCATGCTGGGTTGACATGTGCTCTGCCCATCTGGATGGAGAGGGAGCTAGAAAAGTGGTATGGCTTTGTTGCATGCTTCTCCAGCCTGTACTCCTGTCCAGGTAAGTTTTGTTTATCTCTGATGCTGGTCTCTCCCAGACCGGGTCAGAATAGATATTAAGGTGGCAGGGTTCATGCAGCGCACTTGCACCACCACATCTACGCTTTCTAAAGTGCCTAGTGGTCTGGGGCACTTCAACTGAGACACCTGGATTTTTCCTAGTCATTCCTATGTTGTCTCCAGTCTCTATCAGTGATGATGGCAATTTCCTGTAAGCTGAGCATGGAACTTAGATGATCACTCTCCACTCCCTAAAGCAGAAATAAATGAGTGATCAATCATTCTCAGTTCATTTGACTCTGCCCAACTCAGACATGAGCTAAGAGCATTCAGATAAGCTGGAAATTTCACATGCCTCTAAGGGTTTAGTTTCTGCTTCCATAGCAGAGTCCCTGCAGATGATTTGAACCCACATTTCCAAATCAAAATCTCATACAAAAACTTCAAATGGTTCAAATAAAAAAAGCCTCAGAATAGCATGTGTGGGGGAAGAGAGACAATAAAGGGCAGGAATTGTTTCAATGGGAAATATGTTTACCAGCTTTAAAGAGATGGGTCATATTAAGTGAATCAAAGGGCTATCATGTAGAAGAAAAGCTCAAGAAGACAAACATTTGTCAGACATCTCAGAATGATGCAATTTTTTTTAAATGCCATTTTATTTTAGGTAAGATAAGGGACTTTCAGTTGTTTTTATTATCTATGAAGCACTGCTGGCTGAGGGATTTGGGACAGAAGTTCAATAATCCAATCTAAGCTAAATCAGTCAAGTCTGGTATTATATCCATCCAGGTGTATTTTAAACTGGTTTGGCCATTCGGAAAGCACTTTATGTTCACCAAACTTCTGTTGTGTTACAGGTTTGAATCAGTTTCTGATCTCTTATACTATTTTATGTGTCCCTAGCCTTAAAGTTAGAAGATTCCATTTTTATCTGTTCTCTATATGTCTACAGATGACATATTTTTGCTACTGTTTGTGGCTAAAAGATCAAAAGAAGAATTAACCATATCTACATCTATCATTTTGATTACATTCTGACTGGAGAACATATGAACCATATATAATGATGTAAAAAGCAGACTATACAGTGTCAAATCCCATGTTTAATTTTAAGGGCTGCCAGATTTTAAAAAATCATCTTTGGACTGGCAAATTTGATACAGAAACTTTTGAGAGAGAATAAATATAGACACTCTCAACATCATTGCTAGCGAGTCACTTCCCAACTCCCTTTCTTGATCTTCTTATTAGAAAAGAAAACCAAAACTAAACATATTTTGAAAATGATGTACACTCTTAATTATTTGCACTAAGGGGGCCAGAATGGAATTCCCAATTTGCTGGCCTCTCAAACAGAGCACAGAAGATCGAATCTGTGCCAAAAAGTCACTGGATTAATTTTCCATGCAAAATGAAAACACGGTATCTTAAATCATTTTCAATTGCCGAGTTTCTGTTTCTACCACATGATATATAGCTTGTGAAGGCTTTGAGGGCACCAGAATACATGTCTGCTTGAGATGAAAGGGACTCTGCTGGGAAACCATCCAAAAGACTGAGAACAGCTGAAAAATATTGCTCATTTTTAGGCTTTTCATTAACAATGATTATATGTATATGTGTGTGTGTGTGTAACTTTTATAATGTGTATGTTGAAAGCATTTACCTGGTATCATGAGCCTTGCTACCAAATGATAAAATGAACTGATCAGTTCAGGTTTTTTTAAGCATTTCTTGAATCAATAAGAGCTTAGAAGCTTTAAATCTCATCTCAATTCTAAATCTGACCTTATAAAGCATGACTTCTTCTTCCACAAATCAAAAGTAAGGCAGTGATATATAGGTTGGTATAAATGTCTTATGCCCACATGTGCTCACAATGGGTCAGCAAAGATGGATAAATCTCACATTTTCAAATCAAATTCACACCATTTTAACTATATAGTTAATACTTGGAGCCAAATCCAGCCCCTGGCTAAACTAATGAGCTTCACTGTAACCACACGTATTTCCCCCAGTCATTGCCTTGACCATAAGGACTGCTGTCTTTTATAGTCCTTGACATATGCTCAAGACAGGCATCTAGTCTGATAGACTAGGCCCCCTCTACACATTACATCTTTTGCACAATTACCTGGTTAGTGGTGCAATTAATTTAGAATGGCTACACATTCACATGAACTTTGGCACCTTAGAAGGGTCCAACCAGCTATACAGTTATTGCCTGAACATTTGGAATAACTTTATAGCTGGTTTTTGCATGTAGCCTATGCCCCTGTGGCTTGGGAGACCACGACTGCTGCAGTGCTCCAGCCTCAGAGGTGTCCCATAGCTGCCAGGACTGAGACTCCCAGAGCTGATAGGACTCAGCCCCAGCTGTGCCCCACATGCAGCCAGGGTGGTGATCCCGGTTTCCAACTGTAGTGGCAAAAGGTATGGTAGGATCTTATGTGGTAGGATCTTATATGGCATGCTAGGAAGCACAGTTGTTTGGATCACATATTAGATCCTATTGTGCCTTTATCTGCATGTTTAGAGGGGCCGTATTATTGCAAGACGTGATTTTTAATGCAGTTCTGATGGAACAGTCTCAGCATGGCAGTGGATTTAAAGTGGAATATTGAAAAATCATCAATTGAATAGGTCCTCCAAAAGATAGCATGTGTGGCACTTGTAGGCAGGGAAGGCTTTGGAATCGGTCAGATGTTACGCAAAAAAAAATTACATTAAGCAAACATGTAAGGTTGCAAAGTCAGGCCCTCCAGAATTAGGAAATACCAGCACAAAAATTGTCTATGAAATGTTAATAAGCCCCTCCCCCCCCAGTGTACAGGTAATTATATAGTCTTTAATTGCTTGATCTTATCCGTTGTTTTCTGCAGAACCTCTTCCTAATTCAGTGAACAGGCTGGACTGTCCTCACTTAGGGTATGTACAAACATTACATTTCAGCCGGTGGGACTGCAGTTCCATTGGTTGAAATTCTCTGTGAACCAGCATTCACAGCACTTCCACTCTTTACAATATGGCTGATGTGGTAGAAATTTCCACTAAACCAGATTAGGTTGAAGTGCCAATCAACTGGGGTACAAGCATTTGAACAAACTCTTGTACACAACCTCAATTGATTGAGATGCAAATATACTCTCAGGGATCTCAGCGTGCCCTGCTTCCACTCCCATCTTCCCTCCAGAGAGATGCTCTGTGACTCTGGCTGCACTTGAATGACAGCTGAGGGGCTGGGAAAACCCAGCCTCTCTCCACAGCTGTAATTCTGTGGAGCTGTCAAACCTCTTATCTGCTGCTAACAGCAAAAAGCCACCTGCCAGCACTGGACCCCAGCCTCCCCCACATAGCCCTTTCTGCTATTAACTACCCTCCCTATCCACCCCCACAGGCCTTACCTGCACCACCAGGCCATGTTTGTGAAGGATGTGAGAGTGGGAGTCTCAGGTCCTGGTATGGCTGGATGCCCACAATTTTTGGACAGGAGGGGATGAAATCTGGCAGATCAACCCTGCCTCCTTCCTAGCCCAGATCCAGGTCCTGCCAGACCTGATACCATCACCCTCACACCACACAATAACATAGCCCTGCCCTTACCTGCCCATTCCTGGAAACCTCCAAACTCCTAGCACCATCCTGATTCCCAACAATCCCCATTCCTGGCCTCCTCATCCCTCCTTCCCCAGCTGTTGCTTTCTTCTACCCAGTAAAGTACCCACCTGAACAGAGTTCAGAATCTGGATTCCTTTTCTACTGACCTGACACAGGTCTTTGACCCCAGGTCTTCCACTTCTCAAGTGTGTGCCCTAAACACTTAGATATGGGATGTCAGCGATGTATCTTTTTTAGTCTCTTCTGCTAAATCTGTTCTGAAATAACAGCATGTTCATTAGGAAAAAGGCAGGGGAGAGAGAGAGAGAAATAATCTACAACTTAGTGGCAAGGACATTCAACACAGATGTAGATTCTAGTTCTTGCTCCAACCAGGACTCTGGGACATCTACATGAGCCAAAATATGCTCAGTATGGAAACTAATGAGATATGATCTATTGAGAACTGGCAACTATGACTTTTAGATCCTACATGTGGGCACCACAGAGAGTATTCTGTCCATGTGAAGTGTCGTTGTTAAATATATTTTTCCTCTATCTGTATGAGGACTATGTAAAACAACCCTGCAGATAGAGATGTGAATATATGGATGTAGTTTTGTTCCTTGACCTCTGTAAAAAAACATGAGAAATGTAGGGAACTTCAGGGAGGCTTTTCCAATTTAGCTACCTGCCTGACATGGTGTGGAAGAAGGGGAATGTTATAATCCCTTCCAAATTCATAGAATCATGGAAAAGTAGGCTGGAAGAGATGTCCAGAGGACATTTAGTCCAACCCCTGTGCCTGAAGGAAGGTCATCCCTACCCAAACCATCCCAAACAAAAAACTTATCCAACCACTTACTAAAACTACACAGACAACCCTACCACATAACCAAAAAAACCCATAGCCCCATAACTTACCATAAGCAGATTTTTCTTATTTTCCAAGGGTTATAATTATTCATGTGAGTGAGAATGATTTAAGCAAAAGAGCTTTAAGTAATGCACATTACATTTTGTACCTCCATTGTGAGGTACTAGAAAAAGGTGCATTAGCCT
The DNA here is from genome assembly GCF_052110815.1 of Crocodylus siamensis. Lineage (NCBI taxonomy): Eukaryota > Metazoa > Chordata > Crocodylia > Crocodylidae > Crocodylus > Crocodylus siamensis. The sequence continues at coordinate 17,140,976 of NC_143398.1, read as the reverse complement.
ATTTTAATGCGCATTAGCTAAAGAGCATGGAGTTTTTGTGATGTTTTAATGTGCATTAAAATAGGCTAATGTGCATTAAAGTGCACATGCAGATGTGCCCACAGAGTCAGAGATTTTTTTCTTGGACAAGTTCACAAATGGTGGGTGTCTTTCTAACTGTTCAGAAGGATGAATGGTGCTGGATCCATAAGCCATTTGCTGCTGTGCACCATGGTGATTTCCAGTGGGTTAGAAAAGGGTATGATGTGAGAATCTGGTAATCCAGTGTGGTGCCTAAACAGGGACATGCTAAGGTGTGCCTTCATATTTTGACACCCCCCTTCATTTTATTTTTCTACCTCTGATATGATTAAGCAATTAAGGGAAACTAGGACTCCAGGTTCTGGCCAGGATTCCAGGGTAGGTTCAGAGGTGTAGATGGGTTCATATATCCATCCTCAGGTTTATAGAACCTGGGATTATTGGTGTCCAGTTAAATTTGACATTGAAAGGGCCCTAGTTCTAGAAGAGGCTTCTTACTGGTTAATAAAATTGTGGCCTTATATTTAACATATTCTGGCATGTGCATCTCATTGCTTGTGTGCCTATAACAATAACAGATTCCCTTCTTCCCATTCATGATCAGGTTTCAGCAGTGGATTTAGCTGACAGCAGGTGAGGTGAGTGTCTGAAGTTAGCAGGTTAGAGTATGGAATAAAAAGTACATAACCTACCATTTTAATGCTAGCCAAAGTAGCAGCACTATTCACTTGACTTTTATAAGTTTCTGAAGCTCTCTGGGGTTCTCTTGACCCTGCAAGATTTGACAGCAAATTTTTCAAAAAAACGGCTGCCAAACAGAGAGAAGAAATAAAAGGGATGAAAAAAAGTCAGTGATCATTATGAAATTTTCTTCTTTCCAGCAGTAGCTCCTGAGATTCTACTGACATCTGAAATATGAGGCTTACTCCAGGGAATGACCCAATATTTTATCTGTCATTTACAGTTTGTAATGCATGAAGGAGAAGGAAAAATACTTCACATTTATCATAACAAGCTTGCTTACCCATAAAGGAAAATGATCCCCAGCCACAGAGTCCATATCTTTCCTTTATTGTTTCAAGCCCATAGTGCTAACATCACACATGTGGATTAACTCAGGCCCTGATAATATTGCTAAGAATGGTTAGTTTTGTTTAGCAGCTGGCGAATAATGTACAATTCAAAGGAGCTCATAAAACTGGTTGGCTTTCCTCTGTTACTTTTTAGCAGTTTGTCAGGTTTCTTAGGCCATTCCATGAAAGTGCCCCCAACTAAAATGTGGTCCTTTAGTTTCTACTGAAACAAATCCCAAACTCAAATACATTGTTTCTACAGGAATCAGAACTTGTGGTAGAGGTGATATCTTTTATTAAGCCAACAAGATATTTGCAAAAAAATGAAAAAAAAAAAGTTATTTCTTTCTATATAGAGCACAGAGCAGTGCTATTATCCTGCTTGGCTCAGCAGTGCACATTAACTTGGGCAAAGAACAGTGTCTGCACAGCTGTACTGCTTCTGCTATCTGAGGTAGCACTGTGCTATGTCAAGCATGTGAAGTGGGAATGAGAATGAGAAATTTCTTACGTGCTAAAGTTTTGGGTAGCAGTTTCTCTTGTTCGTCACTTGTGATATTCAGAGCATTTTTTGTTTTGGGAGGCTCCACCCTTTGGCTTCCGTCACTAGAAAAGATTTTTCCAAAGCTGTAGAAAGATTCTAGCAATTAATTACCAGCATTAAAGACACCAGATGATTATCCTATTAGCAAGTCATAAGGCAATTTACATGTTCAAAGTCTCTACCGGAAAAAAATGAAGTAGAAGGAATTCTAGGAGGACTTCAGCTCTCTCTTTTTGTATCTTTTATTTGAACTGTATTGAAAGGCAATAGATTCTTCACTCCGTGGTACATGATTTCCATCGCCTCTGAGAGGAGCTTTGACCTATGGATACTCCCTGGTTTAGGAAGGGATATAAATATTCATGGTTGAGAACATTAACTCATATCTAACTGATTTTATGCAGATTATATGCTCTCATTATAATCTCTAAGTATATGCGCTTCCCTTGTAGGCAGGTTATTTTATCACAGCCCACTTTCAGGGCTTCTAGCACCTTCTTGTGACATTACCATTCCTGACCATTATCAGACACCGCTGCTCCCATGAGAGCCAGGAACTCGTGTTTTGTTCAGCCACACCATTGATAGAGCTGTTGAAGTGAAATGAAAGGATGCTCTGAGATTCTGAAATACTGCAAGCAAAAGGGGTGAACTCAAAAGAGCCGAGTGCTTTCCTTTCTATGACTAAGGGACCGTTGTTTCTGAGATATTTTGTCTTCTAGGGAGGTATCTCACCCTGCAAGGCTGTGCATCCCCATGGCAAGAATGTCAGGTTATACAACAGAAAAATATGGGTTGGTTTCCAGCTTATTACTTTTATTTATCTCTTGATAAAGGAATAGTCTGATGTGATCCAGAAAGGACATGCATTGCATCTGGTAAGAAATCACCTCTCGGAAGGACTTTTGAGGCACATTTTCTACAATACCACTCAGGGGATGGCACCTAGGAACTCTAGCTACTGGATAATGGACTGCTGGCAAATCAAAGATAAAATTAAAGTTTTGCAAAGATCCAAAATTTAATATAGTGTAAAATTACGGCCAGAACATTATCTATTTGAATTAATAGATGAGGAATTCTCTGCACTGGACTCAAATATTAGTTTTTGATTTTGACCATGAATCATTCACCTGGCAAATTGTGAGTGGATTTGTTCTTCTGGACAAGGGACCAACATATATATTATTCACTGGCACCTAAGCATTGGCTGAATGCTATCAGCCATTTCTCAAGATGTTAGATTTCAAAAGGTAGTTTTAAAAAGTATTATGCACATATATTGGAGTATTGTATATGCAAGCACTCATTTTGCTTTGTTGTGCTGAGTATTTTGTTGGTTATGAAAATTATTTAATAAGGTCCTGCTGCACATTTTCTCCTTGCTATAAAAATTAGTAGGGTGAGAGTGCTGTTGTAGCTGTGATGGTCCAAGACATGTATGAGAGGCAAGGATTTTTTTAATACCTTTTTTTGGATCACCTGTATAGTTGGGAGAACTATTAGAGAAGCTTTTAAGCAAAAAAAACTCCTCAATAACAGCTTTTCCAGTCTTAGTTCACAGCCTTCCTCCAACCCTCCAAGCACACTCTTTACCTGAAGTATTTTCTTTGCTGTTTAGCTCAGCGTGTGCCTGCTTATTTCATAGACCTGAGGAAGCACACTTGGTGCCCTAAAGCTTGTCCAGCAAATCTCCAGACCATACAGCTGAGCCAATAAAAGATATCACAAAAAACTTACCTTTTAGAAAACTTAATATAGCAGTTTCTGTTTGATTTTGTGGATTAGGCCCCTCTGCTTTCTCAGCTTGAATTTTTTTTAACAGCATTGCACCTGTAAATTTAGGCATGCAAGCCTAATTATTTTGGTGTTCATTGGTTTTTATTTTGTGTTGATTATTTAAGTGGTGCACATAGGGTTCTTAGAAGAGAATCAACATTTGATTAGATTTGAACAGGAAGGTATCTGGGAATGCCAGCTGTCAACCAGTCCAGAACAAATCTGATGTTAAAGATTATGAAGGTTAACTCATACAGTTTATCCATGTTCCTTATTAAATTATATTGCACGGTAATAGGCTGTGTAAATACATCATTTGATACTTGGTTTTGGTTAGTTGGCTTTTGTCTTATTATTTGCTATTCACAATTGTAGGCCTCTCTAGGGATGGCAAAGGAAAGGAGAAAAAGTTAAAATCCTGAATTTTACACCACTTGCTCATGGAAATAGAAAATGAACAACTTCCAGGTAGAAGACGCAACTGCTTATGTTGTTTTGCACCCTTGAGTCTCTGGAGTCTGGTAGACTCATATTCTGGGAAGAGTGTGTGTGTGTGTGTGTGTGTCGGGGGGTCCTCACCGTACTGGAAGCCTTCATGCACTTGTTCAAGACTTATGAGAGGAAAGCTCCAGTGTGCTTTTTTGACTCAAAGTATAGCAAGAGCCAAGTGACTGACAGAAGAAGGACAATGCTTGGCTTTGTGCAGCACTGAAAAGTTGTATTATAAATAATGGTCACAAGCTGGCAGATTCAGGCTAGACATCAGGAGGCGCTACTTCACGGTCAGGGCGGCTAGGATCTGGAACCAACTTCCAAGGGAAGTGGTGCTGGCTCCTACACTGGGGGTTTTTAAGAGGAGGCTAGATGAACACCTTGCTGGGGTCGTTTGACCCCAGTACTCTTTCCTGCCATGGCAGGAGGTCAGACTAGATGATCTACCCAAGTCCCTTCTGACACTAGAAACTATAAAATAGAAGCTTCTTGGATTGAGCTCAGTGCTTTCACCTCTGTTGCTAAGGTGAGAACTAAGAGATCCTGCTAGAGAGGAATTGTATCATACAAAGTTGGAAGGGATCTTGAGAGTCATCTAATTCAATTCCTTGCAAGGATATGGGATTTCCTCTTTGTAAACCACCCTGCACCAGATGACTGTACAGCATCTTCCTGAAAACCCCCAGGTAGGAAGTTTTCTCTGCAAATATCATCTAAATCTGCTTTTCAGTAATTTAAACCCCTACCTCTTTTCCTGCCCTTTGTGGCAATAGAGAACATTTTTTCTTGATCTGTTTTTTATGCCAGACTTTCAAGTACTTGAAGAGCTACCATGTGCCCCCTCAATCTGCTTTTCTCCAGCCTAACCTCAGAGCACTCAAAGGGTTAGGTACTCAATACTCTGGCAATTCCTCGTCTCAGGAGGGAGGAAAGAGCTAACAATTGAAATGCAGCTGGCTCTGCACAAAATGAGTAACAAGTAAAGTTATAAAACAAAATGGGTCGGAGAAACTGAACTGCCAGCTTATTTTGATTCTGGAGGCAGTATTTTTATGTTCTGAGGCAAGAAAATGCAATGGTTTAAACCTGCAGTTTACAGCAGAAACACTGGACCTCCACAAGTGTGAGCTATTTCCCTGTTTATCATGAAGGGGGAAAGAAGCTGTGCAGCAGAATGTCTTACATGAAGGCAGGACCCAGTCTCTACAGGTAGCAGAAACTTGAAGGAAACTTAGCTTGTGGCCCTGTTAATTCATCCCACTTCTTGTTTTCACCAAGAAAACTGGTGCGTAGGGTGCACCTCTGTGAGCCGTGTTTACAGACGTACCTATGAAGCCATATAGCTGCACCTGAAGATATGGGTGTCCAGCTACATAGTTTGCAAATGGGCACTAGTGTATCCTTACCTGTAGATTTGAGCTGTTGCTGCAGGGTGGAAGCGTCAAGTACCATTTTTCATGCAAGCAGGGGAATATGGTGTAGCTGTGTTGGTCTAATGACATAAGCAGACAAGGTTCTTTGGGTAAATCTGATATCTTTTATTAAACCAACTCAAATAGTTGGAAAAATTCTTTGCAACCTTTCAAGCATAAACATCTTCCATCAGGCTTAGGAAGCATCTGCAGTTGAGGTCTACTTTTCCTCTATGCATACCAGTCTCTGGCTTCTTTACTATTCATTCCATCCAGAATGGGCGCACACCAACTGCGGATACTTCTTTAGCCTGATGGAGAGTATTTATACCCGAAAAGTTGCAAAGAAGAATTTTTCCAACTACTTGAGTTGGTCTAACAAAAGATGTCAGATTTACCCAATGAACCTTGTCTGCCATTTGTCATGCAACACCTGTAAGCTTTAAGAGCCAGTGCACTATGGCCTCTTTTCCTCACTCTGTTAGAGCTTAAAGTACAAGTAAACAAAAGGGCTTCTTGAATCCTCAGTATAGCTGACACATTTCTTGACCTACCTTTGCCTCAGATACCAAAGCCTTTCGCCATTCCTTCATGAAGGCTTCCTTACGTACAAGTCCAACAATAACACAACCAATTGCCAGACAGTCTTACTCACTAAGATAGGCTATAAATATTATTGGTATCTAAGGGGCACCTACATGTGAATATTAATATGATGCAATAAACTGCAGAACAGTTTGTGTCGGAGTTTATTGCTCCTGGGCACAGCCTTTACATCTATGCCCAGAACTGCAGCATGTTAATATGGGATGGCATAGCCCTGGCTGATAGGAGGCCCTGGGGGTCAGCCTGCCTGCCCAGGGATGCTCCAACTTGGTTCGATGTGCTGCAGAAGGGCTGGCTGGAGTACAAGGGTGCTCCAGTACGGAGCTAGCTGGTAGGCAGCCCTAATACTGAAGCATCCTCCTGCCCCAGCCAGCCCCATCAGTTTCTACATGTGTTGCACTGGAGTAAATAACTCTGCGGAAGGACAGTAGTTGCATCTGGTGGTACTGACCTGTGCTGGAATTAATTGGTTTACTCTCTCCTAATAGTTCCACACATGTAAACCAGTGACACTCTACTGTGGAGCTAATTAGGCATCTTCACAGTAAGCATCTCATATAGATGAGCCCAAGATCATCTAGGTTTTATCTTGGATGGGGGATCACAAAACATGCATGGTTAGGAATATGGGGAGGAAAAGATATGCATTTCTTATTGCCTGGAATCCTGTGAAGTATTTACATTTTTTAAAGATAGGTGTGAATACATGACTGTGAAAGAGTGGTTAATCACACCCAGATCCTGACAGAGAAACTAATGCATAAAATTAACTCATTGTAATGTTGTTTAAACATTGGATGGTATAAGAAAGAAAATGAAAAAGATCCAAAACAAGAAAACCATTAGAAATGATGCATGTTTAAATTGTAAAGAGTATACAAGGGAGAGAATTTCAAAGCCATTCCAGAGCTGAAGAAGCACTTCACAACTCATTTTCTGTGCTTCCCACAAAAGCTGGGTCTGTGTCTTGCTGCACTAGGTATAAAGACCCATCATTGTCTTCAACCTGTATCCAGGAGCACACGTAATAAATGTGACATGTCTTAGTTCTTATGAACAGGTAGGACATCATATGGTGCTTATCCACAGGAGTGGCATGAACGCATCTTCTCTCATTATCTCATGAATAGCTAAAAGAATGAAATTGCCTTTCAGAAACACAGCTCAAGAGAATGTTTGCAGTAAATTAATTCTTCTCTGGATGGAGACTTCTGCATTTTTCCATATAGTTTAAGAGAAACAAAGAATGTACTTTTCCTTTCCCCAGGGGTCTAGATAAAAGCCAAGTGATAGATTTACGCAGCCATTATATGTGCTACAATTTAATAAGGAACAAGGCTAAAATCTATGAGTTAACCTTCATAATCCTAAATATCAGATTTATTTAGGGCTGGCTCACAGTTTCAGCCCATACATTTCCAAATACTGTGCCTTGTTGCTCAAATCTAATCAAATGCTGATACTTCTCTTTAAGAAAACGAACCCCTTCATTGTGCTGAAGGACTGTGTTCAGGTTGCTAGAGTCAAGCTCCTGATCATAAGAAGAATTAGGTTGTCTAAGAAACAAAGTTATTAGTCTAGTGCAGTGGTGCTCAACCATTTTTACCTCCGCCTTGTAAAACGGCAAACGACTATTCTAATGTTGACAAAAGAACAGGGATAAGTTTAGCTCTCAGTTATACAGGAAAGAACTTGTGTCCTGAGTGTAGATGACACTTCCCAGGGGAGCTGGTATGTCTGCAGGGTATTACAGAGAGGTCAGCTACTCTGATTAAATGGGCAAACTATTACTACTTACCTATTATCAGAACTGCCACCATCGTGCTATCAGTCTTGATATCTAATGGTATGTGCTGAACTTTAACTAATTGGACTACATGTTAAGCAGCAGGTGTTCCATAAAAAGTGTTAACTTTTCTCCTTAATGATTTGATTGCTATAGATGAGTGTTTTTCTCGGGCAAAGCCACTGAGTGTTAGATGCTGAGATGGCTCTGATAATTGAAAGAGCTATAGCACTTGCAACAAAGATTTAAAGTATGATTACCAGGACTACTAATATTACCACATTTCCTAATAGCATGGCTTAGGCCTGACATGGAGTTAATTATGTAATAATTTTTGGATATCATCTGACCTTACTGGAATCTGTGGTAGAGCTAACAACTTGACAGTAGCTCTCCATTTACTCTCCATGAAAGGGTGAATGTGGCTGTGTGGTTCCTGACTCAGCCTCAGATGACTAATTGTGGCGGAGCTCCTCAGGGGTGTGACTGCTTTTATTAACCCTTTGTGAAATAATTTGTTTTCAGCTTAATTTGTAAAAGCTTGAAACCATAATTCACAATCACTGAGAGAAATTTTGTTCCCTCCCTCATACCTCTTCAACAACTAAATGCCAAATTGTACTCTGTCCCTGGAGAAATAAGTCATTAAATGAAAATTTCACGGTGTTGCAAATCCCTGCTGAGTGCTTAACCTGCATGTCAAAAAGCATAGTAAAAACTTGTCTTTTAAGAGGTTTTTACCTATGCACAGAACCTGCAGTTAAATATGGTTAATATAGTAAATCTGGTAACAATATGGTTCAACCGAGCTTCACTATAAGGGAGGCGGCATTGAGGAATGACTGATAATCAGTAGGAAGTCATATTTTTAACTTTTCCTGAGCAAATTGATCACATGTACAATTAGCCATAGTTATCTTACTACAATTTGCATCAATACACAAAGATGATTCTTGACACTTGCAGTTATGAAAACAATTTATAATAAAGAAAAAAATACGTTTCAGTACAGTAAAACCTGGATACTTTGTAGAGTTGCCTTCTTTATTCTCCTGTTCTCCCAACGCCCTCTCAACTCCCCATGAATATGAGGGCTTGAAACCCAGCTGAGGTTACATAGAGTGGTCTCAAACAGTTGATGAGGTCCTGTGGGAAAGGGATACCCTTTGAAGTAAAAACCATAGCATTTAGTGGCCCATTCTTAAACCAGCTGCAAATCAAGCAGGTTGGGGACCACCTGAATATGAATGAATTGGTTCCACTGAACCTTTGTAAACCAACAAAATGTCAATCGCAAACTCCGCAGTTATCCAGCGGTGTAACTGGCTAGTTCTGCATCCTGGGTGGGGGTGGCACATGATGCAGAAGCAGTGGCTAGAGGCTCACTGCTGCGGGAGGAGATGCCATGTGAAGTGTCTTCGGCAAAACACTGATCTTCAGCAAAAAAGCCCCACAGGTTTTCAGCAGTCAAAGGCAGACCTGGAGCCACTACAGGAAAGCTACAAGGTACAGGGGAGATGGGCACTATGGGAGATGGAAGAAGACCTCCCCCTAGCTCCTTTCTGGCACCTTCTCCCCTCCCTTTGCCTTAGGCGGTGCCGGAGGCTTTTATCATACTCACCCACCCATTGTTACACTACTTTCGTTACTCATTATGTGTGTAGTTTATAGAAACATCGAATTACGCTTTATACCAGTGAGTAATTAGCTGAAGTGTTTCCTACACAAATCAATTTGACTCCTACTGAGACTTAAGTGCACTGATGAATAAGGTGATAACAATGAGCTATCCCAGTGACAAATTAACCTTATTGTACTGCAAGTACCTAAGTTTGTGGGATAAAATATGCCTTCCCTAAATCAAAATGGCTGGAGAACTGAACAATAGGTGGGATAAATCTTTTCTCTTTACATTGCTTGTTCAAAGCTAGCTGAGGTTAAAGAAGACCATAAGTAGGTTCACTTGTTATCATCTATTCACTAATCTATAAGTAATCTATTTGATAGCTTTAGCTAAATTATCAGTAGAAAGATGTAGAGGTCATTGACATGCACTACATCCTAGTTTTCGACCTTATATAAAGATGTTGTGTTTGGCCTGGGCAAATATAAGGAGATGAGGCTGCTTTAAGGAGTGCTTCATGGTGGAAGACATAGGAAAAAATATTTTCTTACATAGGTCAGATCCTGTCTCTGCTTTGATTTCCATATATGGTCCTTGTACCATTTATGGTCTTCTTGGAATAGGTACAGTTTTGCTGCCCAAAAGAGTGCAATATAAAAAGTGGAAGTGCTATAGAGCTAATCTCTGCGACAGCTTTCAGTACATACACTCATAGGAAGGGTATATCCTCTGCTTCACAGTTCCTTTCCATCTCAAAAAGTTGTACCACAGCTTTAGCACTGTCTCTTTAACATTGTCCTCCAGGCACCTCACCTGAGCACCGAGCCCAATCACTGGAGCTGCATCTTCCAGTGCTCCATCATGTCTAACTGCTGAACATCATATTGATACAATAACCTGAAGAGGAAGAGTATTAACATAAAAATAAATAATATGCTTTTTATTTTTTTATGACAGTGAATATGTCACCGACCAACTTGGATTGCAAGGTGATGCCCATCATGGTGTATCCTTAGGATATTCATAAGTCAGATAATTCTTGGCTTAAATGTACCCAAATTAGCATTTGATGGAGTCTGTGCCTCCAGAGACAACTGATCCCTATCATCCAACCCAGTTTCTAATTTGAAATTGAGCAGGTTTGAATTTAGCTCCCACACTATTTCAGAAGAAAGTGGAAGTCCAACATACTCCCAAAGCAATTCCCCTGTGGCACATACTTCACCACATGCAAAAAGTCTATCATTAACCTGGCAGGATTAAACTGCCTGTTTGTATAGATTATCTTCTGCCTATTAGGCATCTAAGTGGACTTAAGTACCTAAATGTGCTTCAATTCCATCCTGTCCAAACCCTGAAAGTCTTTTAATACATCTTTTTCTTGTAACACACCATCATCTTATTCATCTAAGACTGAGTCACAATAAGTGAGGAGGAAGACCCCCTCACACACACACCTTTTGCAGTTACTGTTTTTTGTAAACCTGAGCAGGGTGGAATAGAATCACACTTAAGCCTCTATGTCTACTTACAGAACTAATAGGTAGAACAGAATTTTTCCCTTTGTGTCTTTTGCCCTGAATAGAGGAGGAGTCCACTGTAGTTACTATTTACTTCTCAATAAGACATTTTCTGTTTATGGCTGAAGTGCAGAGAGAGTTGTATATGGATGGGTGCTTGGTCTGATATGCCAATTTAACTAAGTAAAGGAGGAAACTTTATGGGGGAGGATCTGGAAATGGAAACGGGTTGGGTGGACCTGGGACAGAGGGTGAACTTCTTCTGGAACACCAACATATTTCCTGTAATGCCACACACCTACATAGGCCTTTATAACCTGGCTTCTCAAGGGGTGACTTGGGTTGGTTTCCCTTGGATCTTGACTCCCATCATCCAAAAGCAGTCATACAAGGATCACTTAAGGGTTGTGTGCTGAACGTAGTACTGCTGTAGCATTTGAACCTGTATCTCGCAAACAAACTCGACTCCCACAAGGCCAGTGATTTTCAGCCAGGGTTCTGAAGGATCCTGATGTTGGCTACAAAGGACCAACTCTCAGGATCATCATAAGTTCTAGATGTATTAGGTGGGATGTGAAGTTACAATAACATTATAAATGTGAACCTTTGGGGGTCACCTTAACATATATACACACGTGCACTTACTCATTCAGCCCCATGTCATTTAAACCCATGTGGTATAGTGTATAGTAGTGGCTGTAGTGATTGTGAGAGCACTGGTGTTAGTATATCTACCTGAGGCCCTGCAGATCTGCTGTCAGCGGTCAGATCTGTCCAAGGTGACGTCTTCTCCAGAAGAGGGTCGCCTGCTTCTCCTTCTGTCTCAGTAGGTCAGGTGCTGGAAGAGTGGGTGCTGCTGAGTGTTACTCTTCAACTGACTTTTATCCCTTTTCTGGCAAACTTATGTGGTCTCCCAGCATCGTCTTGGCTGACCAATCCAGAGGTTACTGTCCCACATGGGTCTTGAGTAGTGCATGACAATTGTGAGTCACAGTCACTGGGGGTTTCACCCTATGGTGCAGTTTTGGGAGTCCACCCTTGACCTGATTGACTCAATGGCTGTGTCCTTGCAGGTCTCAGGCGACTTGCTTAACTTAAAATGGATTGTAGAGTAGAGTTTTGTAATGGTAAGTTTCTCTGGCTGTTCTCTATTGTCAGTTAACAGCCAGAGGCTCTTGCTTTGTCATTCAATTATCTACTGATTCATATGTACTCACATTCACTTAGGGGGGTGAGCCCAATACAGCAATACAATTCCAGTGATTACAATTCCAATGCATTATTATAATAATAATTTTAGTAATACAAGGTATGACTTACTCGAAAGAATATATTTGTTAAAAGTTAAAAGGTATAAAACATAAAATACAGAATGCCAGGGCAAAGATGAGGCAGATGAAATATAAAAATGCACTGTGAGAAATATATAAAAATGCAGTGTGAGGTAGTGAGGATCAAAGGCCACTGGAGACCATAAGTGATTTTAGTTAGATGCAGTCACATAGATTGATTTAGCATAACACTTTAGACAGATATGGGAAGTTTGCTTTGGGAAATAAGTGGGGATGTGTTCACCAGGATATATTTATAGTCATGTTTTCACTGCATCTTGGCTTTTCTTGTTTCTTATAGGCTTTGCTTTGAAGTGGATAATTTAGTTATTTTGTTTTCCTTAGTGAAACTTAGCTTAATTGATATATAGATGTAGTTTGTAGGTTTCTCGTACAGAAAGCCACGTCAACTTTCTGGCTTGCTCTGAGCTTTGCCGCACCCATGCAATGTGTGTGCTAGGTTTCTGCCAATACTTAGAAGGAAAAAGAAATGCACAAAAGGGGAGCGGGGTGGTGCAGGCAAGAAGGGGCTTCTGTTACATCAGTGCCCAGAAGGGGAGTATACAAAGGGGGACTCCCTGTTACACTGGGTGCTCTGAGATCTTTTCACGGTTGCCCTTGGATGCTAGGTGCTAGGTGTGCAAACATGATTTATAAGATAAAACCAGAGATTTCAAATAGGAATTAATGGTGGTAAGAAGCCTGACCTGCTGTAGCTTTTCTGAGTTCTTTGCAATGGAATAATTGCTCTATTCATTTGCTGTAGTCAAACAAAAAGTGAAAACTAAGAACTAGCATTTTCCTAGGGGTGGATTGAGTCTGATGAAGAGTACCTTAGTTAAAAAAGGTTGAGAACTACTGCATTAGGTCAACATTAGGCTGCAGTGGGTGCACCTACATGAGGCATTTACTGTGGAGCTTTGTAATTAGCTCCACTGTAAACATCTTCACATGCACTCCTATTAGGGTGCTTGACATTAATAAACACTAGAACAGACTAATGTAAGTATTAGCCTACTCTGGAGTATTTTTGTGTACAGCAGCACGTGTGCAGATGCTGCCTGGATAGCTGGGACATGAGGGTGCTTCAGTGCAGGGCCTGCCTGCCAGCCAGCCTCACACTGAAGAATCCTCATGTCCCAGAGCCAGGCGTAGCACACTGAGCCTGGTTGGAGCAGCCTGGGGTGCTGCTAGCTGGGGCTGCTCTAAACAGGCTCAATGTGCTGCTCACAAATAAACTCTGGAGCAGCATACACCAGAGTTTTTTTGCTCCTGGGTGCATGTTCAAACAGCATGCCCAGGAGCAAAAAACTCCAGAGCCTTTTGTTCAATAAGCTTTACTGTTTATTTGTGCACATTAATTGCACATGTAGATGCACCAAATAGCAACACAGGGTGAGAGCTGTTCTCCAGTTCTTGTGTTTAAGCCATCTACAAGACAAGTCTACTAAATGTTCATTTTCTTCTCTTAAGCAGCAAAGCCTCCAGGGAAAGTATTCAAGATGAGGAAAGTCACCAGTGAATCACCTTTTCTCTTGTACAATCTATCCATGCAGTAGTAAGAGCTGAGACTTTCAGGAAGTTTTCCTAAATGGTTCTTTACAGATGATGCACTGTCATACCAAACTGAAATTCTGCTTTAAAAAGAAACGGGATTTTTCTTCTCCTGAAAATTGTTGCTGGAAAGACATGCATCAGTTATGTGAAAATTCTTCTATAAAATTGTGGAATTTAAAACATATACATTTTGATGATAACACAAAGAACCACCCTTAACAATTCCAGTGCTGACAAATCACATGGCAAGGTATCCTTGCTGCAATGGCATTAGGTATGTGGACAGTTCCTAGTTTACAGTGGAATTTGCCCAGGCACAAATATTGATTTTTCATATTCACTTACCTGCTAGCTTAGGATTCTGTGTACCTTGTATGACGGAAGCACAGAGGTGGAAAAGGATCTTGGAGTCATCATTGACTCCAAGATGAACATGGGCCGGCAGTGTGGAAGGCCAACCGCACCTTGTCATGCATCCACAGATGCATCTCAAGCAGGTCTAAGGAGGTGATCCTCCCCCTCTATGTGGCACTGGTCAGGCCGCAGCTGGAGTACTGCGTCCAGTTCTGGGCGCCACACTTCAGGAGGGATGTGGACAACATGGAGAGGGTCCAGAGGAGGCCACTTGCATGATCAGGGGGCAGCAGGGCAGGCCCTACGAGGAGAGGCTACGGGACCTGAACCTGTTCAGCCTCCACAAGAGAAGGCTGAGGGGGGAATCTAGTGGCCTGTTATAAACTTCCAAGGGATGTGGTGCAGGCTCCTACCCTGTGGGTTTTTAAGAGGAGGTTAGTTGAACACCTTGCTGGGGTCGTTTGACCCCAGTACTCTTTCCTGCCATGCCAGGAGGTCAGACTGGATGATCTGCTCAGGTCCCTTCCGACCCTAGAAACTATGAAACTATGGAAAAGAAAAGAAAACAAAAGTCAAAAAGCCAGAGCACAAAACCAAAACTGAAATATTCTAGACTGGGGCACTGGTAATTTCAAAGGGAAATTTAATAGTGTGTGAATTGCTTTTACCATGTCTATACTTTTGAAAGATTAATGTTAATTAAAACAAAGTAAAATACGTACTACTTTTTGGAGTCCAACAAGAAATTATAACTCTCTACTCTTTAAAAAATAAAAAGAAAGAAAACATATTCCTTGCATAATTTTGAAGTTACAGTTAGTTTACTGGAAATAATATAGGTTGGAATTTTTAAAGGAGCCACAAGTTAAGCATACAAATAAGTATCTAATTCCCTTAGGTTCTACAAAAAGCCATGTATAATAATTTTCCTATTAAAAAAGTCACCTCTGGCAGAACAAAGTGTACTTTAGAGTGGCAAGATGGGTCCAATGGAAATAACTTACTTTGTGTCTGCTAGTTCTTTTTAAGCAAAAAATGATTCCAGAGTCATGCATTTCATGTGGAATGTGATCACCTTCTCCCTCTAGCAAACATAGTTCATTATCACAATGCATGGCTGAAAAATATTCCCATGCTTCTTTTTCGATTCTGCTAATATCTCTCCCTTCTGGAGGTATATTCTGATTTCTTATTTTCTGTCAAGACCTGGATTCAGAATGATATCTGTGGAGGATGAGCAGTCACTGCAAAGGCTGCAGAAATCATATGGATGCACCCCCAAAAATTAATAGAAAATTTATGCAATTTTATTAGTGTACTACATTGTTAGGGCATTTTAAACACTTGCATAGGCTTAATTAGATTATTAAATAAAAATGAAATATTCCAGGTGAGTGATAGATTGAGATTTGCAAAGCTTTGTAACCACACTTAAATTTATTCCCATCACTTTCTATACTTACGGTAGCCTTTGAGTTCTTGTAATGGAAAAAGAAAACATTTTAAATACTTTTGTGAAAGGAAAACCTGAATATGCAGTTTTCCATCTCAGTGTATAAAGCAAATTGCACTATTTTTGGCAGACATGAACATTTACCATTCAGCTTAATGAGATATTAACTCAGGAGCCTAAAAGCACCAATAACTGTTAATGTTAGACAATGGGAAATTTCTAGCTGCAATGTTAAATCAGCCACACTGCTAATGTTGGCTCATTTGTGTTGCATGTTTGAAAAGGCTATCAAGGAGTGTGATCTACAGCCAGAAATCCAGAAATTTTAATCCTGGCTCTGCCAGTGATTCACTGAATGGTTGTGAGCAAGTCCCTTCACTTTTCTTTCTCAGTTGCTCTATCAATAAAATAAGCATTGTGCTACTTACCAACTTTCCACAAGTGTCATAGGAGTTCATTAAAGCGTGCTAAATCCTATTTCTCTTTACAAGCTTAAATGGCCCCAAACATAACTGCACTTAAAGGCACAGTTTGCAATTTAGGTCTGGACAAGGAAGCGGGCAGATGCTCTCTACACATGCTCGGTCAGGCTGTATTCTGCCTGGGTAGATAGGCTGCCACAAACACCTAAATTTGGGTAAGTCCCAAGTTTAGGCAAAACACAGAACTAGCTGGTGGTAGATGCTAAAGGAGAAGATGCTGTTTTTGTTCAACAGCTTAGTGGCTAGTGTCATGGAAACTTACTCTGTGAGTGCTGCCAATACAGAAGCTATCAAGTCTGTGCCAGGGTAACAGGCCCTGCATGTGCCCTTCGCGTGACCTGCGGACCTGTCACTCATGGGTGACCTAGTTTCCCTGTCAGACGCGTGCCCAGTGTGAGAGAGAGTAACAGTGCGCATGCCCATTGCTATTCAGTGAATGACATAATCAGACTAGAAAGTTCTTCGAGGAAAGCGTTCTAATTGGCCACCGAATTCAAATAAAAGGTTAGCGGACCCCTCCCTCAGGGGGGAGGAGGAGGAGAGACCTGCGTAGTTGGGGACAAAGGCTAACTTTCTTAGGGACTGTCTTCCAGTTAGGCCCTTGGGCCCATCGGTCTCCTCCCCCGTCTGGCGTTCTGTATCATTCGTTATCGCTGTTTACTGCACCGATCTGTTGGCTTACGACCTACCTTGGCATCTATCTAGAACCACGATCTCGGATCACCCTTTGGACTCTGGCTACGACTTTGGCTCGACTTACCTGGCTTCGGACTTCGGCAATCATCTCAGCTACCCGACCGTTCTGTGGACTGGTGAACATTGATGAGTTACAGTTTTGTTTCGTCCTCTGTAAACTGTTGACCATCCCTGGGACTTATCCGACAGGCAGCCGCACCTATCCCCGGGCTTCGGCACCGGGAGTAGAAAGCAAGGGCTTGTCGGTGAACCCCGTGGGACAACAGGCTCCTCTGTTGTGTGTTAATACTGTTAACTGTAACTGAAGACTCTGTACCTGCGCTCTACCAAGCGTAAGTCAATAATCCCATTCTGTTAAAAGGACACCCAGCTTCCGTGTCGCTCAGAACTCCACCGCCGCTAGACTCAGCCCGCTCGGTCGGGTTTCCACCGTGACACTTGGGACCCTTCCCTGGGGAGGTTTACCCAGCAGCTAGGGCACTTTCTAAAGCCCCTTCTCACTCACAGGAGGTCTGAACTCCTGCTTCTCCCAAATAAATATCGCCACCAAACCACAGGTTAGACATTATGTGGACTGCTCCTCAGCCCACTTCTTCCAGCTGACTTGCTGCACCTTGCATTTAATATTAATTTAATACAAAGTGCTGGGAAAGTTTCTTTCCCATGAGGACCAAAGACCCCGGCTAGTGTCCAGGGCCCCCTCTAATCCAGAACAGCATTCATTTCACTGAGCCACATACCCTAAGGCTTGTTCTCTCCTTCTGGGTCCTATGTCTCTCTCTCTCGACTGCCTAGCTGCATGTCAGTACCACCCCAAACTTCCAGCTTTGCACATGAAGATAAATTGGATTTAGCTCACAGTGGCTTACAAGGCTTTGGGCTGTAGCCCAGGCCCAAGCTACATTCAACTCAATGGGTAAATGCTAGCAAGGGTCAGTGGCTAACTGGAGGCCCTCATCCTGCAATTGCAGTGGCAAATGCAGGGGACATTGGAGGCCCTCATTCTGCAACTGTATTCATATGAGTTGACCCCTTCATCCCTGCAGAGCTCCACTATCTTCAGAGACTTATGGGAGCAAAGGCTAAGTACAGACAGACAAAAAGCCTGAAGCTGAACCAATTCAATCCTCACAGGTTAGTTTAAACTGTGGCGATTGAGCCAATAAGCAAGTAAACAAACATTCATTTTTGATTCTGGAAATGCATCCATATGCCTTCAGTGACACAGGCCAGAAGCTGGGAGGTGCTAGAACCTGCCTTCCAGCTCAGCTGGAGCAGACAGCTTGGGTCAAGGTTAGCCCACCCACTCTGCAAGTCGGGGTTTGCAGGGGAGGTGAAAAGCATTCTGGGATGCTGGGTGACTAAGTTAACTTGAATCTGGAGGGGATCTGGTACAGAAGTTCAAAAAACTGACTCAATCGAAATCAGTAATACCTGATACTATATCCATCCAGGTTAATCTCAAACAGGTTTTGGCCATTTTGAAAGTGATTGATGTGCTCCGAATGTCTATTGTGTTACAGATTTGGACCAGTTTCCAATAACTTATACTGGTTTACATGTAATTTCTGTCCCTAGCCAAAGGGTTAACAAGGGTTAAGAGTCAAATTTGCTATACAATCTCATATAACAGACACAGTTTCAGTTTCAACCATAGCACTTTTTGTCCTGGGGTTTACAAGTGGCATAGTCTTAGAATGCCATAACTGTCCTGAAGATCATAAACTGCAGCTGGGGGTCTCTGTGGATGCATGTGGTCTAGGGTGGCCATCACAGAGGACATTCTGGTTTTCTGCTAGTCTGTCCTTTACTGATACAAAACCAAAGAGAAAAATAGAGGACATAAAGGTGTCCAGTTTTGTATCAACAGAGGACAGAGGACAACTGGACTGCCCTCAACGATGGCCACCATAATGTGGTCTGTCGATGGATATCTGGTTGCAGGGTTGAGGCCTGTGTCGCTCTGCAATATGGAGTAACCTAAGGTTTAAATAATGACAGTAACAAGTTGTTTTACTTGATAATTCAGAATTCTGTCAGCAGTGTCATTTTTGCAAATTACAGGCAAATTATTTCCTTAACTAATAAGGAAAAAAATCACTAATTAATAGTAGATAAAATAAGAATCCCCTAAAAACAAGGCTTGTCAATCACAGCTTGATTTGCAGCAATTATTTGTGTTAAATGAACACGAATCCACCCTCTGACAATTTAAAATCTTAAAGAGCACAGCATTTTGGTTCACTCAAATGGATTCAGAGGGCTGATGGGAATTACAAACATTCTGCTAGGTTACAGTGTAAAAAAGCTCACTTCCAATACTCCTTATCTGGACAGTGCAGCTTTCAAAGGCATCTGTAACTCCTGGACCCAGAGACATGAGGTAGCATAAATAACTCCAACTTCATTGCTCCAAGGTAAAATGAGGAGATTAATGGTGGGGTTTTTTTCTTTAAAGAAACTGGTTCACTACTTTTGAAGGAAAGTAAATTGAAACTTTTCTCCAAATTTAAATAGAAATAATAGCTTCCCCAGCATATGAATTAGGTTGGAAGATAATTGTGTGTCATTTCAAAATGAACTCTGTTAGTCAGGCAAATGAAGTTTGCAAATTATTTCTCTTTTTTGAATAAAGTATTTATTTACCACAGAAAAGCTGGTCAGATTCATAAGGGATTTATAAGACAAGAGGTCTCATTGTCAAAGGTTTAGTAGCGATTTATATGTGTATGACAGTAATTCCTAGATACCCCTATTAAAACTGAGGCCATAGTGTGGTAAACCTTGTCTAGAAGTATAGTGGGAAATATTTCATGACCCAGAGACCTTTCAGTTTAAAGCTCCTTTGCAACAAAAAGCAGAACCAGGGGCTAAAAAGCAAAACGGACAACCAGGGGAGAGGAGCAAGACACAGAGAGAAGGAAATGACTTTTCCACGGTCATGTGGCAGGTTAGTATTAGACCCCTACTCTAGTGTCTTACCACCTGTGTTGTCTTTCACAATGAGTTGACCACCTGAGCTAGCCCCAAGGGGTTGCAGAAACAGTATAACTGTGTTAATGTCATTCCACACTTGCTACTTCACCATGCTGCAAAGATGGAGGAGCTCCTTCAGAGCTAGTTTTGGTATTATTATATGGGACTACATTGTGCCATGTTTTTCTACAGAATAAAATCCTCCTGTCTTCATCTAGCTATGTTCTACTTGCAAGTAGAAATGTGTAGTGGACTCAGTCTATTTTTGACATGCCAGTGGCTTGCTGGGTGATTTGGGGCGCATCACTTCACTGCCTCGTGTCTCAGTTCCCCAGCTGCAAAACGGGGTGACCTCCATTTATAAAGTACTTGAGATGTATGGATAAAAAGTGTTATGTAAATGCTAGCTGTTAATATTATTAACGAAAGAAGATTAGGTACCCCTCGGAATATCAGTGAAAACATAAGGCCATTACCTTCTTTTCCCCGCCAAAATAAAGAGAAACAATACAGATCAGATCAACAAATATTGTACTTCATTATATAATCAGGCAACTTCATGCACATACAAAATACATCAAATTCATAATGAAAACAGCAGACAATGCCCCCATATATACACAAAGAAGCATTTTAAATAATGTTGCCTGCAATGTAAGAACCTCTGTGCTTACCTGACTCAAATACATGTTTGGTATTCTTGTTCTTCTTTCTCAGGCATCATATTCAATTTTAAGCAAGATTTCATACTTTCATAAGTCACTGGTAATGATGAAGGCTTAAAGATCCTCAGACTTGCCCCTGCAAACTAAAAACTTATGAAACAGGAATTCTATATAGGAACCACCTCATTGCCATCTATAATCTGGGAAAATTAAATATGCAACTGTGTTATTTCCCTCAGGCTGAAGCTCTGTTAAGCTCATCTCTAAATGATAGGACATTAGTCCTTAGCACAGGACCATTTGACAACATATTCATTACTAGAAGAAATAAAGATTCAACCAGCATTATTCTTGATTATCAGTAGATGCTACAGTTCCTTATTAGTGGAGCAAACAATACTTTCTACAACTTTTCAGTTTAGACCTTGACCAGAGGAGATCTGGTATGGCTGCCCAGTTTGTGTTTTTATGGGTCCCAGAGAATTTAAGAGAGTCCTGGCGGCTGTCAGTGGCCAGCAATGTGAATAAGAAACCCTCTTTTAATACTGTAACACAGATCTCTTCCTTTCTGCTGTGAAAGCCACTATACTCTCCCCAACAACCGCAGCCCCTCTGGATATTATTCTTCCCTTTAAAGATCTCAGTGATGTTATGTTTGGTGACTTCTGATGGCAGGGATAATTTGTTTCCTACTAACCCCTGAGATCTCACCTGTTATTCTTCATTTCTCTAGATCAAGGGTGTCAAAGATATGGCCTGTGGAGCCCCATTGTCCAGCCCATGGGTCCAGAGTTGATGTGCAGTGGAGTGGCCCCATGCGTAGGACTCAGGACACATGCCGCACGCAGCACATGCTTTAGCCAGCCAGGACTCACGCTGCACATGGCATCCACCTTGGCCAGTCCAGGACATGTGTTGCACATGGTATCTGCTCTGGCCAGCCGGAGAACCATGCTACATATAGCACCCATCTCAGCTCGTCTGGCATGTGTGCAGCACATGACACCTCCCTCAGATGGTCCAAGACATATGCTGCGTGTACACATGCTCCAGCTGGTCTGAGACACTTGCTGCCCACAGCACCCACCCCGCCCAATCCAGGGTAGCTGGTGCATGCAGCCTAGATCCCAGGCTAGCCAGAGGAGGCATGGCACACACATCCTGGACCAGCCCTGCATGGGTGTCACACGATGCAGTCTTGGTCTAGCCAAAACAGGTGCTGTGTGATCTGGACCAGTCAGGGCGGACATTACATGGGCTGGACTGGGCACAGGGGCAGAGGTGGAGGGGCATGGTGAGGGTGGTCTGGTGATCTGGCCCACAAGCCTGCCCCTTTGCCATTCATGTAGCGGATTGACTGTCCTGTGGGGCTAGATGAGTTTGACACCCCTGCTCTAGACATTAAGAGTGAAGGTTGGTTCAACATCATGTTAAAATTGCTTGAGATCATTTGTACAACCCCCTCAGAAGACGCCAGTGATGTTGCAAGCACGAGTTACTTGGGCGAATCTAAGAATGCATGATGCCAGTCTGATTTTGGTTACCTCATTGTTTAAACAGAATTACTAGACAAAAATACCTGCAAGCACATACATTATCTTCCCTTATGCCCTATAGCTCAATGCTAGGATGATTTGTGTAGGCGGAGAATAGATATGTCCTAACTGGAACTAAGCTTCTTTAAACCTAAACTGGCACCGATGGCCAAATTTATCTAGGGATCCTGAATTGGGCACTTGCACCAGATGGAAAAATCCACAACTAAGTGAGTTACAAGATGCTTCTTATTCCCCACAGGGGCTGCTTATGCCTTTTCCATAATGCTGGCAGCTTCTGTTCGTTAAGGGAGCACAACCCAGAGCTCTGACCTCTTGCATTGTGTTGCCATTGGACCAGTGAGACAGACACTCTAGCTATACACAATGCAGATAAGCGTGTCTCCTACTTAAAATAACTAGAAGCTAGAGAGGTTTATCTGTCTCTTTAAATGACATAAGATGATATCCTCCTTTCCCTTCTGCTTCTGTTTGCTGGCAGGTTGCACAGAGTATCTTTTTGAACAGTGGATACCTTCTGCTCTCAGAAAATGATGCTTTTGAAGAGATAAGATCCTAGCCGAGCTCACTCTGCAGCTGGCATTAAACTGATCCCAGGAGCAGGTACCTTCTCTCAGACATAGTGTTTTGTTCATTTCATATACAGAATGATTTAAAGACACTGGAGTGGACAGTAATGATCTCCAGTGGATTGCTAGGTTAATAACAAAACTATACCACTTAGAACGCTAATTCCTATTAATCCAGACTCTGTTTCCCGCTTAGAAGTCAGCACTGGCCATGAACCATTTTTCCTGCTTGGAACATCCCAGAAGAATATACAACAAAAATGGAGACATGCCAGCAAACTGAAGTGGGTCCAGCTATTCATCAATGCTGGGTAATATTTTGATTGGATCAGCGGGTCTATCTGGTATGGCAACACAATGGTTTAGTCAATAATCATTAACTTATTACAGCCCATCCCAGCAGATGGAACAGCACCTTGCAGAAATCATGCTCAGCTTGACTATTCCAGCAATATCATTTGTGAATACTTTTTTTTTTTTAAGACACCTATAGGTTTAGTATATCTTTTTATCCCAACTTCTCAAGTGATTCATGCTTTTATCCCAACTTCTCAAGTGATTCATGCTTCACAGTACCTTATATATTCAAGAAAAATATGGGAATTGCACTTAAAACTTTGTATAACTTTTCAATGCTACTCAGATGCCTGAGTTCTTTCGAACTTTCTCCCCATAGTTTTCCCAGTATTCACAAGTGCAGCTATGAGTTTCTTAGCAATAGCCATGCTGAGAGGAGATCACCTATCAGGTTAGGAATTCCTTGAATCAAATCAAGAAACTAGGGAAATACTACAGAAATGTTATATAGGCACACTGCTTGTGATATTTTTACCTACCATTCTGTTTTATGATTGCCTGCTACACCAAAACACATGACACTTTCTGCCTTATTCATTCTATCTTTGAATGCTGTCTTTCCAATACAAGTAGCTTACATCTCTGCCTTCTAAACACTTGTGATTTCAGCACATGCAGAATTTATTTACATGCTGAAAGTACACGTATTGTTTATTGGGAGGAGGTAGGTATGCTTCAGTGCATACATGTCTAGAGAAAATATACAACACAACAAGGAAATGACTTCTTTTATCAGAGCAGGGCAGTCCTGTAAACCTGTCAGTTATTGAGCCACTTGTCCAGCATTATGACTGTGACTTATACTCTGGCTAAACCATTATCCTTCCACTTCTTACAGAGTTAGAATGAAGAATGTCATTCCATTTGTGATCTGTGCATGCATTTGACATACACTGAGTTACATGGCAATACTACTTAGCTGTGATAGGAGTACACTGTGCTTTGTAAATGACTGGCAAAGACAAGTACCAATGAGAAGTAAAAGGGAAGGTCCCTTCAGCCTCTTTAGAAATAGCAGTACACCACACTATGAGAACCTGTATCTTTTGAACTGAAGCAGGCCACAGGGGAAAACTAAGGTTTTATGATGTGCTGCTTTTAGAAGCAATCAGAAATTTGTGAAAATGTACGAAACAAAATATCACATTTTTTTTTTTTGCTTGTCAATGTGCAGCTATTTGAGTTGACTTCAAAATCCCCATAATATGCAACAATATACAGCATAAACATAGTCTGTATGGGAAACTCATTAAAGCACTCAAAAATATGAAGTTATCCTGAAAAGGAAAACTCTGTATGCAATGACCTATTTAGAAACAGCTACTTAAGCAGATTTTTTTAAATGCTTCTGAACAGTCATCATGAATGCAAGCTATAACTTACCATAATACTCTTCTGTTTTCAGTCCTATTATTTCTTTTATATATAAGCCTGTTTCAGTTACCCAAAACCAAGATTTATTTCCCCTTATCCCTTAGGTCCAAATAAAAATTCTCCGAGAAACAGTGAATAGATTTTGTCCATCATGAGTCAGCAGTGTTCCTGGGGAGGCGGTAATGGTCTGACCTGCGTGCTTTCTTCTCCTGGGGGTT
Organism: Crocodylus siamensis; assembly: GCF_052110815.1. Lineage (NCBI taxonomy): Eukaryota > Metazoa > Chordata > Crocodylia > Crocodylidae > Crocodylus > Crocodylus siamensis. Next base: position 17,116,531 of record NC_143398.1, on the reverse strand, counting down.
GGCATACTTCCACTTGGATGGGGACATTTTTAGCTTTTTTCTCTTCTTATCCGTGCACCACACCTTTTCACAATACTCCTCAACCCTCTGGAAGTTACTGTAGCCTATTAGCTGCAGAAACTCTTTGTACCATGGCTTTGATGCTTGAGGGATGCTGCTGTGCACTGGGCATGGCATTTTATGAGTGACATCTTCCTCATAGTCTTTGCTGAACATCTCATCTACACGTTCTTCCTCCACCACCTCCAGGGTGATTTTTCTGATCGTATGAACAATGCTGTGTTCCACTGTCTGACAGAAATATGTTCCTGCATCCATCCTGTACAGTTTTAGGAACAAGAGGCCAAGGTCCATTTTCACTATTCTGTCATCTGTCTTTACCTGAGAAATGAACAAATAGTGCTCTGTTTTATTAATGCAGTTGTGGTGCAAATACAAAAATGCAACAGTGCACTAAAAAGACCAGGGAAACACCATTCATCAAATGCATCCTAGAGACTTAGCCACAAATGCAGAGGTGTGTGCGTGCTCTAACTTAGTTTGTGAGCAACTACAGGATTTAACTTAGAGGAGCAGATTGACTCTTGAGAGGATCAGGTTCAGGTCATAGATTGCAAGTCTAGGACTTGAGAGCCCTGCCCTCTGCCAGGGATTTCCTGTGTGAGCATAAGCAAGTGGCTCAGGGCTAAATCTCAAAAAAGGTAGGTGTTTCAGTACGGTTTTTTAAGCTGTCTGCTTCCTAATGGATGCTCAGCCCTGAGTTAAATACCCATATTGCCATGCAGGTCCCCTTGCATGGATTTGGAGAAGCCAGGGGCTGATCTGGGGTGTATGTGAAAGGGGTGCAGCGGTATCATTGCATGGCCCTTCAGTCATTCCATAAATGCTATGAGCTCTGAGGTCACCAGCAGATCAGCCCAGGCTCTGGCTGGAACTAATGTTTTCATGCAGCTTCAAGGCCCAGGAGGTATGTACCACTGCCACCACTTGTCCCCCCTTCCCTCCTGCTTCTGAATTCAGTGGCAAAGGGGAGGAAGGGAGGTCGAATGGCAGCGGTACTCACCACTGGGCTGCAGACCTGTGTGAAAGCAAGGGCTCTGGCCAAAGCCTGTGCCAGTCAGCTGGTAAGTTCAGAGCTTGTGGCAGCAGGACGTGGCAGGACATAGGCTGATATGCCAGGAAGCTCAGAGAGTTCATTTTATATATGGCACTCAGCTGAAGGTGGGTGGCTGTGCCCACTCCTGCCAATCCTGGATCCACCTCTGACAGAAGCTAACAAGCAAGGAAGGGGACTAGATGACCCAGTTGCCTGCTGGTTAGGGCACTCTCCAAGCATGTGGGAGATCTTGTGGTTAGGTTCCTGCTTTCAACCAGGAAGAGTAGTAATTCTGTCAGATGAGTTGCCTAACACATATGCCTCCATACTGTTTCCCCCAACCCTTCTCAAAATATTCTTATACCTTGCTGGCTTTTGCATGAGGCCCAATCCAATACAGTGTTCTCTGAAAACGTCTATTAAATTAGGAATCCACAGGCAAAATGGGTAAAGAATCCTGGTAGGGCTTAGGCACTACCTGGGATCTGAGGAGTTCAGCAATGTCAGGATTTGAGCATGCAAATTTGTTCTTAAGGTTTCAAGGTACCTACACAGTAGGCGACAACTGTGTTAAGGGTTCAATGAGTTCAGTAGTGACTAAAATGCCAGCTTTAGACACCAACCATGTAGTTAAGCCTGGATCTGTAAAATGGAGACTATAATACTGCCCTATATCATAGGGATGCTGTCAGGATAAATATACTCAGAATGATAGGGCATTTATGCTAATGGGGACACTATGAGCACATCAGATAGACAGATAACTTGATCACAGTCTCTGGGTATATACAAAGGAAGAAGATATCCGAGATGAGAGGTCACTTTAATGTAATAGACAAATGACACAACACAATAGATCAAAGTTGAATTTAGACCAATTCAAACTGGAAATAAGGTGGACATTTTTAAACAGGGAAAAAGCTTCCCATTGGAACAGACTCTGCATCACACTGGGTGCATCTACATAAGACATTTAAGGCAAAGATGACTATTTCTACAAAGTACAGTGGGCAAAACCAATGCTAATGCACTAATGTCCATTAGTCTAATGCTCAAAAACATCACTAAAAAAACATTCATGTACATTAATGTGCAGTAGCACCGATTATGGCACATTAAGTTAGTAACTGTCATTACAGGTACTAAACTTAATGTGCTGTAATTATGGCACATTAATGAACATGCAGATATGCCTACTGAGGCTGTAAATCAAGATTGGCTGCATTTTTAAAAGCATGTGCAAGTTCAACTACGAACTATTTGGCTTCAAGCAGGAATCACTGGGTGAAATTTTCTGGCCTGTTTATCTAATCTGATTCCCTGCGTAATTAAAATGGTTCAAATATATATGAACGTATGTACATGACACCTGCTGACACCAGCTATTTTGCCGGGGGGGGGGAGTTGTTGTTTTCTTTAACCTACAATTTCCCTCATACAACAAACTGATTTAGTAAGAATGATGAAACTCAAACTACATGGAAAGTTACCTCTTCTTTTCTGGAGTCACGGGCTCGCTGTACAAACCAGATCACCTTTGCTTGTAACGTCCTAGGGATACATTCCAGAAGTGTGCTATTATACTCTATTCCATAGACCAGTCGCTCTTCAGTCTTCTCCAGAGCTTCTCCTGTGCAGAAAAATAAGATTTTGTTATCTACCAGTCACCCTCATAGTAATAAACGTTGTCACCCTCATTTAGGGCATCTTTATATTGGACTTTTCAAGGATTCCTTTGACATCCATCACTAAAATGAAATTTGGCTCATATCACTCAATCTAGAGACTGGAACTTAGTGCTCAGTAAAGACCATATTCCATGAAGCCTGGAGCACCCTCAGTAATTAGTATCTCCAATGGGATGTAAGAGCAAGCTTCACCTCAGCCCTAAGACAGAGCACTAAGATATACATCCTATCAAAATAATACATAACCAACAGTTGACATTTACACATGTATAACAGGGCTCAGCCCTGGGTACTAAGCACTCTGCCCTCAATCCACAAACGATTTGTGCATGTGCTTAATTTTAAGTCTATGAAGCCAATGGGACACCTTCAGACTTAAATCTAAGCATGGAAAAACTACTCAGCTGGATCAGGATCAAAGTGCTCAGTTCTTTACAGGATCAGAGGCTGAAAGGCATATGAATATCTGCACTTTTTATTTAATGTCCAGAATATGTTCACCTATAGATTACCATAACATGGGCCCAGTATATTATATATATATGGTAGCATCCAGGTACTACAAAAGTTGCACTTGAAAATAGCTAGTTGACACATTCTTGGCCTCCCATATATAGCAAAACTTAGAAAACACAAAGAAGGAACACCTAGAATAATGTTTCTACACTAGAACAGACCAGTGGACTCTATAAAGCCTTAATAAGAATATTTGTTTTACAATAAGTGGAGTGAAGAAGAGGTGTTTGCTTGATACCAGCCTACAATCAGTTTCTGGCCCAGGAACACGGGACTTGAAACTCATCATGATCTCTCTCACTTATATTTGTAAGTGTTAGGTTCCAAATGTAGTTTGCAGCCACATCTACAATGTCACTGTGTGTAAATTTTCAGTGGTGTAATAAGGGCCCATAAATCCCCTGCATGTTTTCCACAGGAGAATTATCCAAGGAACTCACTGGGGAACCTTGATGAGAACAGGTGTTATGATCTGTTTCTGTGTTAGTAAGCAAATTTAACAAGTTCATTGAGTCATAGATTATAAGGCTGGAAGGGACCGCAGAAGGTTGTCGGGTCCAGCCCACTGCACCAAGCAGAAAAGATAACTGGGGGTCAGGAAACCCCAGCGAGGTGACCATCCAGTCTCCTCTTGAAGATTTCCAGGGTAGATGATTGCACCACCTCTGGAGGGAGCTTATTCCACAGTCTGGACACCCTGACGGTGAAGAAATTTTCCCTAATGTTGAGCCTGAGTCTGTTTATCAGGAGTTTGTGGCCATTACTCGTAGTTTTCTCCTTGGGTGCCCTGGTGAACAGTTGCTCACCGAGCCCTTGATGTAGTCCCCTAGTGTAGCAGTAAGCTGCTACTAGGTCCCCTCTCAGCCTTCTTTTTTTCAGGCTGGGGAGTCCCAGGCCCCTCAGCCTTTCCTCGTATGGCTTGCCTTTTAAGACTCTGATCATATGACTGGCTCTTCTTTGAACTCTCTCAAGCTTGTCCACATCCTTGTTAAAGTGTGGTGCCCAGAACTGGACACAGTACTCCAGCTGTGGTCTCACCATTGCTGAGTAGAGCAGAAGTAGTTTTGCTGGAGATGCACTGATTTATGCATGTCAGAGTATTATTTGCCCTACTGGCTACAGCATCGGACTGCCGGCTCTTATTTCAACTGTGGTCTGTTATTACCCCCAGGTCCCTTTCATTCACAGTGCTAGTCAGTTTGGTGCCCTCCAGCCTGTAGGTGTATTGAGAGTTGCTCATCCCAAGGTGGAGCTCTTTACATTTCTTAATGCTGAACTTCATCAAATTATAATCCGCCCAACTTGGCAGCCTGTCTAGGTTCACCTGTAACTGCAGCCTATCTTCAAGTGTGACCACGCTTCCCCATAACTTGGTACGCTTCCCCATAACTTGGTGTTGTCCATAAACATGGCCAGTGAGCTCTTCACCCCCACATCCAAATTGTTAATAAAGATACTGAAAAGTACTGGACCGAGCACCAACCCCAGAGGGACACAGCACTGACCCCAGTGGGACACTGCTGTCTACTTCTCACCAGGATGACACAGATTTGTTCACTATGACTCTTTAGATCCTATCTTGCAGCCAGTTTCTCACCCATCTGAGTGTCTTGGAGTTAAGTCCACAATCCTCCAATTTTCTCCTGAGGATTTTGTGGGATACTAGATCAAAGGCCTTTTGGAAGTCAAGTATTACCTTTTGATATATTTTCTTTCCAAACTATAATCATTCCTTCATAAAACTGCAATTTCAGCAAAAAATTATCTGGCTCAACATCTTTCAGAGGAAAAAAAACCCACGTTTTTTGATTCTCTCTCCAAATTTATTGGATCGGATGCTGTAAAATGCAAAGCATCTCCCAGCAACTTTTATCTATCTATATTTTTATATTATACTCGGTGCCAGTGATTGAAATCAATAGAAACTAAGGTCATTTAGCACTTTGAAGGGTTTGGACCATAGTTTAGGAGAACACTAATCATCTGTATAACTCAATCCTTTCTTAACATGACCCTATAAGGCTAAATAAGACTATAATGGGACTTAAGTATTAAACTACATTTAAAATATAGCACATAGTCTTGAATAGGGATGTATTCCTGCTTAGGTAGTTAGTCAATTGGGCCCAGATCCACAAAGGGATTTAAATACAGTGATGTTCAGTGCCACCAGAACTTACTTTTAGATGCCACAGAATGGGATCACTACTCCCAGCAAGTTGAATGAGGAGATGCCTAAGTTGGCCATTAGGAAATGCTGAATAGAGGTTTATTTCTTATATCCTGTCTTTTCTTTTTCAGATTTAAGTGCTTACCTCAGGGTACACTTAGGCACCTATTTGAGACTCAGATTCAAAGTCTGAAAAAGCATCCAGAAATTAGGTGCCAAAGCAATTCCTTGTCTATGGGTCATTAGCTCCATCTTTTCTTTAAAACATATCCAGAGGAAAAGGTAGCAGTGCCCATCTTTTATATGATAGCATTTAAGTAGAAGAATTCAGAGAGGAAATAGGTGCCCAGGTTCAATGCCCTCCTCAGCATGAAAGGATTCAAACCATTTCATCCATCTCCACTAAATAAATAAGCCCTATTCACCAGGCTATTGTCAAGGCCATGCCATTGAAGCTGGGATGATGTATAGAGAGGAATACGAGATTTACAGGGACAGAGAAGAAGAAGAATTAAGAGGGAGCATGAAGACAGCTGTGGTTTAGGAATGAGAGTGATGCCCTGCATGGGAGGAGTCATGGTTTCAGTTCCTGCTCCAAATACTGTTTATGTACTTTATCCAATTTAATCCAAAATGCCCAAGCAGTGCCTGGATCAGGGAGTGGAATCCAGGATTCCCTTGTCCAAGGCAGTGCCTTCATCAGTGACTGCAAAGTCACGTGCCCCATTATCCTCTCTTTAGGTCCGTGAATCTTGTATTCCATTCTGCGAAGTGGGCCAGCTCTGCCACAAGCCTAGCTTGCAGTCTAGAGCCTAGACAACTCTCCTGGGAGGCCAAAGATATAATTTTGAATCCTCTCAGGTTTTCAGGATGAGACGGGCCTAGAACTTGCCCCCTCCCCTATACTGGGTCACCATCACCATCTATCCTATCACTTCCTGGGCTACCACCCTATGTATTAAACTATCACATAAAAGACAGGTGCTACCACTACTGCCATCATTTTGAAAATGGCTGTTGCTGCTGAGTTTTGTGTCAAACTCGGTGTTGTAACTGGGCTCAGAACATGCCTATCAGGTCTGGCTCTGCAGGGGATTTAAACTCAGGGGTATTTAGTTTGTGAATCCTCAAAGACTTTCAGTAAGAGAGATGCTCAGCCATATAGTTGTGCCTGTCAGCCCATGCACTAGCAGAACGTTAGGTGAACAACAGCCTTTCAGGCACGTAAGTGGCTAGGCAGGGGTTTCGTGGATCATTCATTCCTTTGGTGTCAGGATCTTGTCTAAGTTTCACCTAGGCACCTAAGTCCTTTTTTTTTGTGTGGATCTGACCCTTTGTTCTGAGACTGTTATTAATTACACCAGTGTAAAACAGGAGTAACTACTGTGAAACCGGGAGAGATACACCAGTGTAAATCTAGTGAAACTGGGCTCAGAATCCAGCTCATGCTGTCCCCCCATGGTGAAGTGGTACTCTTTGCTCTAGGCATTCGCTATCATCTTGCTGTAGTGTGTGTGGATTACCAATGAATTGCTGGCCAAAGCACTGCTGAGCTGCATTTCCATGTCGAACATCTTGTCTGCGGAAACGTCTGGGGAGAAAAAATGGAACTGTTTTAAGAAACGTATTCAGCTGTCAACCTTATGCCAAAGCTCCATGCATTAAAAATGCAGGGAACTAAATCTTGATCCCAAATCCTTGGCTAGCACTATTATGAGTAATGTGGAGAAAATTCATATGCTGTACTTTCCCACCCTTTTACTCAACCTGGAGGTAATGGAGAACCTGTGAATGCCTTAAGCACTGCAATGTCTGAAGGAAGAGACAGTCAGTAGTAGTCAGATCAGTCTGAGGGAAAGTTCCAAGTGTGGAGATGTGAATACACACACACGCACGCACGCACGCTCAACAGGCTCAGGGCCATATGCCCTGGCCACATCCAGACAAGTTCAGCTGTGCAGTACGTGGAGCCACAGACATGTCTGCAGTGCCACATACTGCACAGTCAGCTGTTCTCCATGTTGCAAGGTAGCAGGGCAAGGGGAGGAAGCTTGACCCCAGGAGATCCAAAGCCTGGCTGGTCAAAGCCACTGTCCAGCTGCTGGCCAGGCTCTAAGCAGCAGGATTGTGGCTGCTATAGCCCAGGAGGCCTCCAGGACCCCAGGTAAGGCTCCTGGGGCCAACCCAGTGCTGGCCCCAGCCTCCCCTACCCCACCCCACCCAGGGTAACCTGTTGCACATCAGAGGGCATGTGGCATACGTGTTCCCTGGGGACAAGTAGCAGCAGCAGCTGCGCCCCTGCTTCTTGTCCATGGGGCAACAAACTTCTACACTTGTGTGGATGTATGATTGAAGCTCCCTGGTGGTCAGACTTGCCTGCCCTCACTCCCCAGTTCTCTCACTTCTCTCTCTCGCCTGGCATCACTTGATCTTAAGATATTTAACTGAGAGGGTTGCCTCCAGAGGCTGGAATAGCCTCTTCCTTGGTGCCTTCCTTCTCTGTACAGTCCTTGGGGCACCTCTGCCCCAAACCGTAAGGGATGTTTTTCCCTTTTAAGATGTCTCTTATTGTGTCTTAAGGGCTATAACCATCGTCCTCTTTCCAAAACCATGTCCAGGCGTTGCGAGTATCTCTGTTGTAACTTAGAAGCAGTGGGCCTCTCAGGCTCCCAAACTCTTCTCTAGGCTTCAGCCTTCCCTGCTTTGGCCCTTTCCCTGTGGCTGAGCCCCCTCAGCTCTGGGCTCCTGGGATCCCTGGCCTTGCCAAGGTGGCTCTTGCATTCTATGCCAGCTTCTCTGCGGTCACCAACTCAGGCAAGGCTGCTCAGGCTCTGCACTACCCTGACCCTTAAAGCACTTTATGCTGGGTGTCCCCCTCAGGCACCCATGTGGCCTCAACACCTACCCCATATCCACAACCAGGTCCCCTAGTGTTTAAACCTAAATGCAGAAAAAATAACTGGAAAGCAAAGTGTTAGCCCTCCAGTTGCAACTTGTCCTAAAACCCCTCAGGGCCACAGTTGCCACCTTCCTCCTATAAGGATCTGACTTGATCTCCAGCTCATAGGGCATCTCCTTTTCCCTGACAGCCAGCTCTGCCTTCAGCTCCTTTCCCTGCAGCCTCCAAGCATAGACTGCCAGCCCAGCCCAGAGGCTGGGTTTATATACAGCCAAGCTTTGCCCCTTCCGATCAACTGATTGCTGCCTTTGAAAAGGGACCCATGGATTTCTGTTCAGCCTAACATGCTGCTTGATCTCCCCTGCCCTGCAGTCCTCTCTGGTTACTTAGCAGTCCCAAGTCTCAAGGCTAGGGTCCCTGCTCCTGATGGCTTTTTTCCTGGCTGCTTATTCAAAATGAAGCTGGCTCCAATTCAGCTATCTCTTGCTGAATTTCTTTTAGCCTGCTGCTTTCTCCTCTTAAAGTAACAGGATCCCCTGGTTCCATGTTACATGAAGCCTGATGCTCTGGATGACTGAACTACATTCAGTATCACTTCAGACGAAAAAGTTAAAGGTTGCTTTAAGTTTTCTTTCTGTTCCCTCAAAGGCTAGCATCCTCAGTCAGAAGTTAGAGTGGTGAGAAGGTCCCAAAGAGGTTGAGATATAAGCTGGTATAGTTCATTCCCAGCAACATCTGAAGACTCCTGTATGTGGGTATTCCAACAGACTCAGGGAGCTGGTGGGCACAGTCCCCTGGGAAGCAAATATAAGGGGAAAAGCAGTGTAGGGGAAAACTGGTTGAACCTTAAAGGGTACATCTATATGCGATGTTAAATGAGCAATAGAAATTGTACATGAGATGCTAAATACACAGTAGACATTTAGCCATGCTAATGTCCAGTAGAATTAGTCTACTGTGAATTAGCATAACTAAAAGACCATGTACCAGTGCTACTGTGCAGTAGTGGCAGTTAGGGATGTGTGAAGCTTTGGTCACTTATTCAATTTGGAGGAGATTTGGCCTGATTCGGCGACTAAATCTCTGAATCTGAATTGAATCAGCAGACCCTTTAATTTCTCCAGATTGAATCAGAAGCCTCCAATTCTATTTGGAGAGATTCAGAGAGTTTCAATGATTCAGACATAGATACAGCTTTATATGTTTTTTCTATGAACCTCAAGGTACCAGGCAGCTTATGAACGCTGAGATGGCGGGGTGGGTGGAGCATCCCACAGGAGTGCGGGGGGTTCCCAGAAAGCTCAGCGGCAGACAATTGCCTCCTGGGTCTGGGGGGCACCTGGGGTCCCCCCACAGCTGACTGCCAAGCTGGGAGGACATGGGGGGAAAGGGGTCCCCTGCATACTTGGCAGTGGACCCAGAAGAAGACTGGAAGTACTTCACAGAGCACGGTCCCACGTGCTCCCGTGGATGCTCCACCTGCCCCACCATCTCAGCATTCACAAGCTGAGACTGGTACACATATAAACCTGTGTCTATGGCCAAATCACTGATTCTCTGAATCAGAATTGAATCTTTGGATTTGGCCAAATTGAATCAGGACAGTAATCCGAATCAGCAAATCAAATCACTGTCCCCCAAATGCGGCTGAATCCAAATCGGGTACAGCCTACTTCACACACTCCTGGTGTCGATTACTGTGCATCAAGTTAATACCTATTATTACTGGTACTAAACTTAATGCGCAGTAACAATGGTCCATTAATGCATGTGTAGACATGCCCAAAGAGACCATAAAAAGAGCAGACTATCTTGATAGGAAGGATGGACAGGAAGAGCAGTAAGAATGGTCTGGCTAAATATAGCGAGTGCTTCAATGAGTTGAAACTCAAAAACAAATCTTACAAAGAGTGGATATTTGGCAATAGTGCTATGGGATAAGTAGAGGAGCGTAGCATCTGCCAAAACAGGGGCAGAAGAAGTTAGCAGTCTTAAACTGGAAAAAGGGAAACTTACATTGGATATTAGGAAGAAATTTTTAAATATGAGAGTGGTTAAGAACAGGAACAGATTACCTAGAGAGGTTGTAAAATGTCCTTGGAAGTTTCTAAGAGCAGGCTAGACAGACACTTGGCTTGAATGGTTTAGACAGAGATATTCCTGCCTGGATGACCTTCTGGCCCTACTTTTCACTATATATTCATGAACCAGCTTTGCAGAAAAAGCTCCTCCAAGTCTTTCACAGTTTATAAGGTGTATATGAGGATTTTTATTATTATTATTATTATTATGATTAGTAGTAGAATTAGTAGTAGTAGTAATAGTTAAACTAAAACTCCACTCATCTGAACATTTCAAAGGATAGAACCCTCCTGTGTGTTGGGCATTATCACTTTTATTTGTCAGACCAAGGAAATTGAGGTACAGCAAAAACAACAGTGAGCCAAACATATGCTGAATCAATGGCAGAACTGCGACTACAATCCAGGAGTCCAACCAGTGAACTCCAGGGCTATGTCCAGATGTGCAGGGACATGTGCTTGAAGTGGCACAAATAGTAGCAGCACAAATTTGTGCCACAGTGTTCACTCCTGCACATGCACTTTGGTGAGGGACAAATTGTCCTGCTTTAGGCCAACTGCCCTTTCTCTGCTTCTCCTGCCCTTGGTGTGATGGAGCAAACTGGGGGCACAAATGAAATAGTAGAGATGCTCTGGCCAGCAGCCAGAGCTTCTCTCTGGAGAATGGAGTTTCCATTTGTTCTGGCACACGCTACAATAGCATGCACTGCACTGCTTTTTTTTGCTGCCAGAAAATCCTGGCAGCATATTTTGCCCCTATGCTGCAAATTTGCGGTGTGGGGCACATGTTAATATTCCAGGTGTGTGGTTTGTTATTCCACAAAGAGGTTTTCAGTGCCACAAGCTACATGTGCCTTCATATCTAGACTTGGCCAGAGAGTCCAACCTTCTTGCTTTTTGAGGAGACAGTTTTTAAAAGGAAAACAATATAAAATGCAAATACAGTTCTAGACTGAATGCAAAGTAGCATAAGGCTTTTATTGTGGACATTTTACTCTCTGGCCAGTATGATAAACAAGATTAAGCTAAGCACTATGAAAAAAGAAAGCACCTATTTGGAAGCTTAGCTCACTGCCTTGTCAGATACAGTATTTTTAGTGGTATGAAACTTACACTTATGACTGGATAACATTCCTGTTTTTGGACAGAGATTTATTCAACTATGACTTTTACACAGGCAAGTCTGAATGCCTGATTAAAAGGAAAAAGTGTGGCAAACCTCCTAAAGCACAGAATTAATGTACTTATGTGTGCACGGTACATGCAGCCTATGATAGAAATTAAGAAAGCCTAATGATGTTGTTGTACTACTTTATATTATTTGAATAACAATGAAGTTAATCCTTCCCCCTACTTGGACATAGAGGACCATGTCTTCATTTGATGTAATAGCTCCACTGATTCAGCAGAACCACGCTGACTGACATCAGCTGAAGGTCCTTGCCCAATATTCTTGTTATTGCATTTGAAAAGTGGGAAGGCCTCACAGCAGGTAGTTTTATGATAATGGAATCTGTCATTCACTCCTGCCAATCAGACCGGTGCATTTTACCAGAACAAGTCTTGAAAAAAGTATGAAGTATATGACTACACAGTCAAATGGGTCACTAGTTGGCTGGAGGGCAGCACCCAGAGAGTGGTGGTGGATGGGTCATTTTCAGCCTGGAGGGATGTGGGCAGTGGGGTTCCACAGGGCTCAGTGCTCGGGCCTGCACTGTTCAACATCTTCATCAATGACTTGGACGAGGGGGTAAAAAGCACCTGTTCAAATCTGCTGATGACACTAAGATGTGGAGGGATGTGGGCATGCTAGACTGGAGGAATAGGCTGCAATCAGACCTAGACAGGTTACAGGGGTGGGTGGATCAGAACAGGATGGGTTTAAACACTGACAAGTGCAAGGTGATGCACCTGGGGAGGAAGAACCAGCACCATACCTACGGGCTGGGGAACTCCCTTCTCATCAGTGCAGAGGCAGAAAAGGATCTTGGAGTCATCATTGATGCGAAGATGAACATGGGCCGGCAGTGTGGGGACGTGGTCAGGAAGGCCAACCGCACCTTGTCATGCATCCACAGATGCATCTCGAGCAGGTCCAGGGAGGTGATCCTCCCCCTCTACGCGGCACTGGTCAGGCCACAGCTGGAGTACTGCGTCCAGTTCTGGGCGCCGCACTTCAGGAGGGATGTGGACAACATGGAGAGGGTCCAGAGGAGGCCACCTGCATGATCAGGGGACAGCAGGGCAGGCCCTATGAGGAGAGGCTACGGGACCTGAACCTGTTCAGCCTCCAAAAAAGAAGGCTGGGGGGGGATCTAGTGGCCATTTACAAACTAGTCAGGGGGGATCAGCAGGCACTGGGGAAGTCCCTGTTCCCCTGAGTGCTGCCAGGAGTGACTAGAAATAACACTCACAAGCTGGCAGAGGGTAGATTCAGACTAGATATCAGGAGGCGCTACTTCATGGTCAGGGCGGCTAGGGTCTGGAACCAACGTCCAAGAGAAGTGGTGCAGGCTCCTACCCTGGGGGTATTTAAGAGGAGGCTAGATGAACACCTTGCTGAGGTCGTTTGACCCCAGTACTTTTTTCTGCCATGGCAGGGGGTCGGACTTGATGATCTGCTCAGGTCCTTTCCAACCCTACTAACTATGAAACTATATAGGGGGAAAATCGGACTCCAGACTCTTGTTTCAGGTTGCTTGTGGGCTCAGGAAGACATCTAGCATTAAGCATTTTGAATTTCCATTCTTAGCCTGTCTTTAGTCGTGACAGCTAAAATTTTGCACTATTTATTAAATGACAGCCAACCTTCCTGCACAGCATGTGTCTATTTCATCCTGTCCTGATGATGGTTATGACCTGCACAAAAATACGTGGCATCTACACTTCTTGATATCCACTGTAAAATGGCTGGGAACAAAGCTGCCACTAGCAGGGCACAGGCTGGGAGAAAGTAGGAGCATCTACATGAGGCATTTGCCTAATTAGCTTCCCAGTAAACATCTCAGCATCTACACGTGTGGTACTATTAGGACGGAGTAAACAAATAAACTCCACCACAGGTTACTAGTGTTATCCTACAGCAGAGTTTTTTAGTTCACAGCAACCCACATGTAGACACTGATGGGGCTGGCTGGGGAAGAAGGGTGCTTCAGTAAGGGGGTTGCCTGCCAGCCAGCATTGCACTGAAGCACCCTCATGCCCCAGCCAGCTCCCCTGCAGCACACTGAGCCAGGCTGGAGCAGCCCCAGCCTAGCAGGCTGACCCCTGCCAGCCGGGACAACCTGGCTCAACGTGGTGCCAGCGAGCAATAAAGTCCAGCATGAACTGCATTGGAGTTTACTGCTGAGAACTATTTTCATGTGGAGATGTGCCTAGTGAATATTTTATGGGATTAGGGTTCTCTAGTTCTAGGTGCGGTGCACAAAATGTTTCAGACGTTCACCTGGAATGCAGACATATCCGTTTCACAAGCCTTGTCTTGAGTGAACCTGAACTTAACAGAGATACAGTGATCTTTCATCCTCGTTCATATTGAACAATGCATTGCCTAGCAAGTTATAATCCTGCAGGATTTCTTCTATTTGTAAGTCTCATTCAAGAGGTGAAATCATTTATTTGGTGGCATTTTGCTGTTCTGAGTGACAGCAGAGGTAACTCGGAACTGTGAAAAACTCTCTCTATATTGATCACATTTAAAAATAGAAAGCAACTGCCTCCATTAACATGCTTTTTTTTTCTTGGGTGAAAACGGCATTTTGGAAGATTATTCTATGACCATAATATTTTGAACTTGGTCTTTTTTTTCCCCCTTGCTGGGTCTTGTATAGATTCCATGGATTGTAAACTATCAATTTGGTAGGCAACATAGTAGATAACATCCTGTAAGGAACCCAATCTTAGATGGGTTAGAGAATGGATGAGATGCCCTAGCAGTAGAACATTTGTAATCTCTGATTTCAAGGGCTTGGATGCTTAGTCAGTCTGAAATTCTGCTTTTAGAAAGTATGAGCCAGCACACAAGACATCTTTTTTCAGCCTACTTTAATATCCATTATCAGCAGGGATGCTGGTTTCCCCTGTTTAAAAATTACAAATTCTCTGATTAAAACCCCCAAATCCATGTTTTTCTATGATTAACATGAAATGCCATTATAGATAGATAGTTATCAACTGAACACAGTGTTTTATTGATATATTTACAATTTTAAAGCAGTTTGGAAGCCCAACAGCAACCCACTCAATCACTCTATTAAAATTAAAGCTAAATACCTATTAATTTTGGCATTTGATCTGGGGTTGTTTACCATGAAAAATCAGAGCTCTCCCTTCCCCCTTTGCTCACCAGACCTGGGTCCAATTGTGCTACCCCACCCCCGCTTTTGGCGCTAAGCAGCCCTGATATTCGGGTAACCTGTCCATGCCATTGCCCCTCACATACAAGCCACAGCCCTGTGGTCCCACTGGTGCCCCTCACTCCTGACGTGCTGCCCCCCCACCCCAACCCCCTGCTTGGCCTATGCCCCGTTCCCCGCACCCTTCCTCCCTCCAATAGACTTACCTGGAGGGAGATGAAGGAGCTTCTCTCTACCACTGCCTGGCTGCCCTGTGCATGCACACATGCACGTAGTGCCCCCTGCCTTTATCACCCTCCTTCCTCTCCCTGCACCCCCAGGCAGCCCCAAGCAGCCCCTGGAACTCAGCTCACCGGCAAGGGGAACACACCATTTCCTGCCATTTCATCCTTTAAAGGGGAAAGTCTGTGATTTTCTTCTTTAAGAGAGAAAAAAATTGTGGTTTTCTCCACTAAAGGAGCAAATGGAAAACTCAGATCCCTGATTATCAGGCATCACCTTAAAGATGCCAAACTCTAAATTTAGGAAATGGTTACATTGACATGGTTATGTGGACAAGTAGGGACATGTCAAAACAGGCATAATTTACATCTGTTTTAATGTATCACAGGTGTTTGCAATTGATTTAACACACAGGCCATTCTTTTATAAAGCACTCAACTAGGAAGTCAAATGTAAGTGCGCTGCAATCTACTTTAGAAACTGAATGATTCTTAGCCAAATGCTTTAAATTAAGCAGAGGCTTAAGTGTTTACCTGAAATGCATGCTTTGCTTAATCAGTTACCACAATCATGAGCGTGGGATTATAACCAAGAGCCTTTTGCTTTAGAGCAGAAATTAGCAACATTTTCCTCCCTGGGTGAGAGCTTGGGACCTGGCTCCCTGCCCTAGGTAGCAAGCCTCTGCCCTCACCCTGACAGGCTAGGGACAGACATCCAAAAAGCCTGAGCCTGGATTTAGTGACATCACATAGGGTGCACACATGCACCCCCTGAGAGTGCTGGTGCATCCCCTGTCAGGCCCTTGTCACCCCCTGTTTAGAAAACAGATAGGGGACAGGCCGGGGTGCTGGGCCACCAGCAAAAGTGGCCATGCCACTTCTGGAAGTAGCGCGGCTGCTTTTTGGTCAGTGATATCAGCCATGGGGGCACATGCCCCCCCTGACTAAAGTGAGATTTTCCGTGGGGCACATGCCCCCCAGACTCAAGAGGCATGCCTGGATTGATTCGGTCTTTGCAGGCTAGGTTGAACCAGTTTGCAACTGCACAGACATTGTCTCTGGACTGAGGAAATTCAGACACATGCCTGCAGTGGCTCAGGCTAGAAGCAAGGGGGAAGCAAGGCAGACCCTGCTGTGCCTGGCAGGCGCTCTGGGTAAGGAGCAGATGGGAGGGGCGTCTGGGATGCTGGGGGTCCCTGGTGTAAACTTAAAGCAGGAAGGGGTCTGGGACAGACATTGCATAAACTGATTTCACCCAAATCAGTTAAGTCTGATATTACAGTCAGACACGTTCAACTTAAACCAGTTTTAGCCATTTTGAAAATGGTTTATATGAACTGAGCTTATGTTCTGTTACAGGTTTAAACCAGTTTCTGATCATTTAAACTGGCTTATGTGTAATGTCTGCCCCTAGCCATAAAGATCAAGCTGCCTGCTCTTCCCTCACTACACATATCAGCTCCTACCCAGCAAAGCAAATACAGCTGAAGAAAGCAGCAGGAAGGGACTGGTGTCTTAATGTAGCTGAGTGCTGCCCAATCCTCTGTGCTATTCTGGGCTGTGTTGGGTCTTCTTGGTCCAGATCCAGGATGGAAGATGCTGGGAGTGGCAGTGGGGCATAGATTGCTGACCCTACTCTAAAGCATAGTGTCAATCAGATCAGGTTTAAGAAGGGTTTGTCTTTTTACAATTATATATACATTTAGCTAGGACATTACAGAGCTATGAGGGTAACTGTCAGAAACTGAATTATGAATTCAGCTCTCACCAACTGCAGATTCCCAAATTCACGCTTCCCCATACTGGAGTTTCTGTGGAAGGTTCCTGGGCCCAAAATAATTTTTGTATATAATATGTTTTTCAGGGACACATTCATAGTTGAAATCAGCAAAGGGTCTGCATGTCTTTGCTAAAGATCAGAGAAGAACTGAACGTACCACAGTGACATCTTGTGGACAGTGCATGCATCTAGCAGAAAGAGTAGCAGTGAAGAGAGGAATAAGTTAGGGAAAAGTGGGCACACACAAGGTAATATCCTTGTCTCTACTGTGGCTTCTTTGCACCAGGTAAAAGGCAGAAATAGCATAAAAGGAGCCAGAAAGCAGAAGACAAACACAAAGAACTCTCTCAAGGGCCTTTTTGTAGGGTATGGGGATATTTGGAGGAAGAAGAGGCTGTCAGTGTATAGTGGCCATCTAAATTATATTGTGTTTGTCCCCAGCTCTCATAGTACCCCAAGACTGAAAGGCTCAAAAGGTATTATAAAGTTCTGTTAATCCCCATATACTGTGGATTGTGAACACATGCAGTACAGAAGCTTATCCATAGAGTTTAGGGGTTCTTTGGGGGAAAGCCTGAATTGAGCTTAATCCACTGAACTGCTCAGACACAAAAAAATGGAAGCATTTCACTAAAATATGAAACTACCTGCCTCTTGAAGAATATAGCACACAATCTGAATGCCTCATTTTTTCCTTTTTGGCACCAGCAGAATTTTCAGGTTACAGAAAGTTTGCATCTGTAACTATACCATACAAAGTGTGTCTAGTTGCCTAATTAACCATAGAGTGAATGTCTCAGTGTCTACACATGCACCTCTAGGTGCATGGAACTAATAAACTACGTGGTGGAATTTTTTTATGCTTAGCAATGCATGGGTAGACACTGAGCCAGCTGGCTGAGTCTCAAGGGTGCTTCAGTGCAGGGGCTGCCTGCTGGCTAGCTCCACACCAAAGCACCCTGGTACCCCAGGCAGCCTCTCCTCAGCCCACTGAGCCAGGTCAGAGCAGCCCTGGGCTGGCAGGCTGACCCCCAGGTCCAAATCAACTCCTATCTGATAGCTGTTTACTGAGTAAAATAAGTTTTATGATCCCAAGTCCCATAAGTAGTGAACATCACAAAGGTCTCCATTATCATATATGGCCATGTGTAGACTAAACGAAGTGGGTGTGTGCACGACGCTTTACGGTGGGTTAAATGCTTTTGCACCACTTTAATCGTGTTGGTGTTTGCATGTGTCGGCAGCATATTGTGCAGTAATTCCAACTGCTGTAGCAAATTCAGTGGTGTGATGTGCCTTAAATGACTGGGGAGTTTTAGTTTGCTGCCCTACAGCTGCAGAGTGAAGCTCCGGGATACGTGTAGCTCGGGGGCTCTGCAGGAACCCCTGCAGGCAGCATGGCAGCAGGTCAGGAAGACAGGCTATGCCCAAGAAAAAAAAAAGTGTTGATGTTTTTAAAAAAAGTTTTTGGAGCCTGCCTGCCTGCCTGAGCTTCAGAGGGCCCCATGGACCACTTGAGCTGGGTGCCTGTGGGTGGGTGCCAGCTGGGGGGGACACTGCTGTCGTGGAGGGAAACACCAGGCCCCGCAACAGCCTGGGAACTGCTCTGCCCACCAGCAGCTCACCCTCCTCTCCGTGCTGCCAGAGAGGCAGGTAAGAGGGTGTGTGCATGACACAGGTATTTAAGGGGCCCTAAATTGAAGTGGTCTTTTTAAAAACCCACTGGTTCAATTTAGGGACCCTGTTTCCTCTACACATGCCCTACCACTCCAGAAGGCAAGGAGGAATATAAACAAAGATTACTTTCTTCTTTCTAAAGACAGAGCCTGCAGAACGCAGCAACAGAACAGACCTGTGTTATCACAGTCCTTAGATAAAGAGGTACACTATGAATGCCCAGGGCTGTTACTCTGGCATCTTTTAAAGGAGTAAATATGCTAAAAATGTATAACTGAGTTGAGGAACTAGTGATCTCTATTATCTTTTCCTGGGCAATAACCAGGATGCATAACAACCTGAATTCACAGTGCAGTCCTGTGGGCAGGGAGGTGCCCTCTTACCATGTGATATGAGTTTATATGATTAGATGAGTAACTCATTTGCAAAATAATTATAATCCAATTTCTACTGATACTGTAGGAAATAATTCTCACTGGCCCAATAGATAATAGTAGATGATCTATCTTTTCCATAACTACTTTCCAGGGCTGTTATTCTGGACCACATTCATCTCACCTTCGGCACCAAAGCAGTCTCTGCTTCCTCTACTGGGACTGCTTGTATGAGTTATGCAAGAAGGATTTCTCTTTGTGTGTAGCAGGGCCATGAAATTCATACTTAGTTTAACTTAGATCCTCCAAAAATGTAATGTGCTGATAGGCTCCTTCTATAGTGTAATTATTTACTATCCTGCTGATTATGTCTTCTAGGAGGTATCTATCCAGAAGGCTGTTACCTAACACTCCTCTGACTCATTACCTTTTCAGCAATCACAGAAGTATTCGTTTTGCCTGGCTGTAGCTAATAAAGAGTTTGTTTCAGATTACCAAATATTGTGATGCATGAGAATATATGGATGAGATTTCATGGGAGAGGGAAAAGGAAGACCCACAGGAGCCTTTTTTCCCCGCTCTTAGGCAGCTACTGGTGGATTCAAAGACATGATAGTCTGCTTCTGGGTGAATTAACATCACTATTTTTCAAAAACATCACAGGACTAGAAAAGCAATGTCCACATTAATTCAAACCTAGAAGTGGTCAACCCTAGTAAATATAAATACGTATTTGCAAAAGAAGCAATTAAAAGAAAAGGGAAGATCATGGGAAGATCTGTCTCATAAAATGCAAATTGCTGACATGCGTAATAATCTTCCCAGCTTGTTGATGGAGAGCTAGGTGGTATCTGAACAAGTCTGGCAGTGATATTTGATTGTTCATATATTTTCTTTCTTCCATTTTACAGGTTGCTGCATTACATAGCTCACTGTCTAATACAATCCAAATAAATCTCTGCATGTTACAGAGAATGAAGTGGCTTTTTCTAACAGTGGCAGTAGGAACTCAGAATTTGGTTTAATATTCAGGGCAAATAGCTTCTAAGAAATGAGTGCACTTATTGTAAATAAGAAAAATATTCCCTGCACATCAGTGCGTATTGGCATGTTAATTTAAATCCTTCTGCATTCCCTAAGGCTTGGCTAATCAATTATTAGCTAACATATATCATTGTTATTTATGTGAGGGGGAGAAACAAAGCAACTTGTGTTGCACTGGGAACTCTTCACATTGGTATTATGTAAAGAATATTTAACTGCACAAAAGAATTCATACCTCTTTGCCTGGATTCCTGTGGGGTAGTATCGGGAGCAAGATATCCCATCCCAAGCACAGTATGGATCCCTAGCTAGGCAGCAGTCCGCGCAGGCTGTGCCGTACATGTCACACTGATGGAACTTCACTTGCACCACGACAGACTCGGATCCAACATAGAGTTGTTGCTGTGGAAATGAACCGGGTACTACTTAATGAACAGGACTTCCACTAAGAACCACTAAAACTTCACAGAGCATCAGATTTATAGTTGCCCAGGCAACTTTAATTCTACCCTCCTCTGCCCCCCTCCTGCTGGGGCACCCA
This sequence comes from Crocodylus siamensis, assembly GCF_052110815.1. Lineage (NCBI taxonomy): Eukaryota > Metazoa > Chordata > Crocodylia > Crocodylidae > Crocodylus > Crocodylus siamensis. Next base: position 17,096,089 of record NC_143398.1, on the reverse strand, counting down.
GTGAATGGAGTAAAGGAGGACAGGGAAAAACAAAGGATAAAATTGTGTGATTCAAGAGTGCAATGTAATGTATCTGTACAAAGGAGCAGAAATAACGCTGCTCATCCAAGCTTAATTGTGGCATGAGTTAACTTTTGAGTGGCTAAATTTGCAACCTTAAGGTTCCTTTTAGAATAGCTCCCCTCCCTCCTTCCCTTCCTAATATGCATTTCCTAAATATTTAGAGCAGCAAATAGAAAAGCAACAATTCCAAATATTTCATCATGCTTGTCAGTATGGATCTCAATGTGGGATATCAATGGGGTTTTCATCTTTAGATCCTCAGCGCAGCTCTTTACTGCTCAAACTGTACTGCTTGAGCAAATGGAGAAACTAGTATTGGTAGTAAGCTGATTCATGAATTTGGACCAACACTGAATGAGTATGAAAGAATGCCACAGCTATTTAAAAGACAGAGGAAAACTGTGAATCTAAACAGCTGAGTTCAACTCCACGAGTGGTTGAGGAACAGGATCAAATGGTTATTAAGCCCTCTTGCCACTCATTAGCTTGTACCTGTCCCATTGCATTTTTGCCCACTGCTCCCTCCCCTGCCTTTCTTGTCCCCTCTTCTAAGTCTACTCTATTTGCCCCTGCCTTTCTTCATCCTCTTATTTTCCTGCAGTTTCTGCCTCTCTCTGTACTTCATTTGCCCCATTCCCTTTTATTCATACCTGTCAGCTCCTTCCCAGTTCCCCTTCTCTGCCCTTATAGCTGTCCCAGCAACTCCAACCTTGATCCCCTCCCCGTTCTCCTCCTCCCCCTTCTGTTGTTTGTACCGTCCCCAGTTATGCTACTCCCCCCCTAACCTGTCCCTCCCTCATTCCCATGCTCCCACCCTTGACAAGCTCTGTATTGATCTTTATCTGTTCCCATTTCCTCAAGAATCAACAACTACTGCACTTCTCAGCCCTTAATTTAGATTGCTTCCTTTTCCTTCTGGCTGCAAAAATACTTATGAGAGAGCATTGAGACAGAGTCTCCCTGCTTTAAATTCTGACACATCTCTGGATCCTGGGTCCTGGAAGGGCAATTGCTAGGAAGAACCATGCTAATTTGCTCTCTGGGAATGGGTTATGCACAATATAGACAGGAGCTGGGGTATCCTCAATGCAGCTGAGTAGCTTGATTCTAACAAGTCTCTATGAACTAAGATATTTTCAAAGACTTAACCTGGCCAAATGAGGATAATTATTCATGTACTCAGCAAAAGCCACATCTTCAATGCCAAGACAACCAGTGTGTCAAAGGTTAAGTCCCTGTTTCAAGCAGAAACATACTAGACAGTCTAATTTGTAAGAGAATATGCCTCACTACTGCTGGAACCCGCTCAGTCCTTCTGCTGGGCCCAGGGATGTATGCAGTGGCTGGCCCACGGTAGCTTGACCCTCCCACGGGTGGTGGCTGAGTGAACCATCACAGCAGGTGGAGGTGAGGCACCTGCCTTAGGGGCTGCCACAGGACAGTTGCTGCCTTTGCGTCTGGGCTGCAGGACTGGGCCAGACCAGGCTGCACTCTCGGGCTGCAGAGCCGGGTTGGACTGGGCTCTGGCAGTCCATTGCTTCCCCCCACCGCTGCCCCCATGCCCCTGGCCAACAGCAGCCCACCCCAAGTGCTCAGTGTCACCACAAGCAGGCAGCAGGTGACAGTTGTTTCACTTTCACCCACGGTGGTAGTTTGTTCCACTGCCACTGCCAGAAGAGGCGGGGGTGGGGGGAATGTGCTGCAGCTGTAGTCTGCCTACAAATTGCAGCCTATGGTGAAATACCATCTTAGTCTGTCCCCAAACTCTGCTATTAGGCTTATTACCTATCTGACAATTTAGTTACTATGGTCACTGCAGAGGGCAGACACCCCTGTCCTCATCTGCTTCAGGTAACCCTGAATGTTTATTCACTTGCAAATTGGTTCAATCTACACTGATTAAACTAACCTGCAAAGATTGAATCAATCCAGACTCCAGTTTTTTGAATGTCTGTCCCTAGCCTTAGTGTGGAACTGAGTGTGTGCCCTCAACTCTGCTCTCAGTTAACTTGCTCAGGTGTGCTCACTGCTGCACTAAGGTGGCTACCTTGCTCTGTTTCTGCACATGCAAAGTAAGGATGAATGGCTGGGATGCGTTTCATGGTAGCTGTCTTAAGCTTGACATGGAGACAATGTAAATATCCTCACAGAGTTATAGACTCCAAAGCAGAAGCAGCTGGCTGTCACCTGTCATACAAACAGGTCATGTAGTTTCTCCAAGAAACTGAACTGAATAATAACCAGGACAGAGTGACTGAGGCACTAGCCCTGGGAACTGATTTAAAGGGGACGCTGCCCATATTCTACAGTGCTGTTAACACCTTTTACCCCTACTCTCATAAAGCCCTTGGAATTGAAGCATTGAACTGTTTTTACAAAAATATCTATTCTAATTTTGAAGACTCCAAGCTACTGGGAAGCTATTCACTTTCTCTGGAAAGTTTTTCCAGGGTTTAATTACTCCTAGTATTAGGAAATCTCACTTAGAGGTTAAATTTATATAATTTCAACTTCTAGCCTGTGGGTCTAGTTATACCTTTTTCTGCAAGACTGAAAAGCTCCCAGTATTATTAGACAAACTACCCCTCAATCTTCTCTTGAATAAGCTAGAAAGGTTGAAGTCCTTGAGCCTCCAAGTCATGAATCATGGACACTCTCCAGGACTTTCACATGCTTTTTGAAAGGCAGACATATAGCTAGACACAGCATGCTAGTAGCCATCTTACCAGTTCTTCATGAGAGGCAAGACTGTTTCTTTTTCATATCAGGGTTGTACTGACCCTTTCTGTCATGGCAGGTCATGCTGAAGACATGACCACTAAGTCCTTTCCTGAGTCATGTATGTCCAAAGGAGTCTCTCCATCTGGTAGACAGAATGTACACTTTTTTGTCCCTACCTGACATTCCTTTGTATTTAAATTAAAATCTGGTTTATACCAGAGGTTTGAACCATCCTGTGTTAAAATGAAGATCAGGAGCCAGCTCAGGCTGGTGTGGAGGCTCCTATCTCAGTGCCCGCTGCAAAAGGATCAGTGAGGAGGAGCAAAGAGTTCTGTTGAGCAGGCAAACATTCAAAAATTCTCAAAATCTCCTAAGCTTCCTTAGCAGGGGGCTAATAAATATGTAGGTGGAGAGCACAAAGGAAGATCTTGCAGAGAAATTCCCTGGTGCCTGTGGCCAATCCTCTTATATTTATCAGCAACAAAGTTTTTCTTTAGTCTTCATGTTTCCCAGGCTATTTATTCCCTTGCTGCAAGTATTATGCCAACAACTCATGTATCAGGTTGATTTTCCCTTGCCTTGAAATGGATGATACTGTGAACCCAAAAGATTTAAACAGCTTTTAACACTAGCTCTGAACAACCTAAATGTTTCAGAAACAGAGAAAGAAAAATTATTAGTTTATATTAAAAATGATCATATGTTACTGAAGCGTCTCTCATTACACGTGATGTACAGCTATGCACAGTTTAGAGCTTTGTCACATAAGAATCATGCAATCTTGGTGGTTCAAAGACATAAAAATACTTGCCCTCTTTGAAGAAATTTCCATAGAAATAATAGGAACTGGCACCTGGAAAAAAAAAATCACCTTTACTCTATATGGAGACCAAAAGAACTGCCTTGTTTATCGTGGAGATCAATTTAACAGAAAGAGGAATTATTGGAGAATTTACTTATGTATACGCTTGTACTCAAGTATTCCTCCCTCCCCCATCACTATTTTATCAAGTCACTCTATCAAAGTAAAACTGATGAAATAGATGTTTTTGAGATCATTATTTTTAAACAGTGATGTGAAAAAATAGACATTTCATTCATAAAACAATATCAAACTCAACCTGGAACACATTTGTTCCTATGCCAACCATAATGCTAGTCCATGCTTTCACTGATTTCTGTTGTCCTCCTTGGATAAGTACAAACAGTCAAAAGCCCTGAGGCTGAATTGATTCAATTTTTGCAGGTTAGTCTAAGTTGCATAAATTGAACTGATAAGAAAGTGAACAGATATTTACTTTTGATTCTAGAAATGTAGCCACATGCCTGCAGTGGCCAAAGCCAGAAGCCAGGGGGCACTAGAGCATGCCTTCTTGCTCAGCTGGAGAAGAAAGCTTGGGAAAAGGCTAGCCCACCCACTCTGTGAAATGAGTGTTTGTTGGGGAGGTGCAAAGCATCCCGGGATGCTGAGGGACTGTGAGGTCACTTGAATCTACAGGGGACAGAAGTTCAATAAATTGATTTAACCTAAATCAGTTAATCCTGATACGACATCCATCCAGGTTTATCTTAAACTGGTTTTAGCCATTTTGAAAGCGTTTTATGTGCACCGAACTTCTGTTGTGTTACAAATTTGAACTGATTTCCAATCACTTGTATCAATTTATGTGCAATTTCTGTCTGTAGCCCTTTAGTATGGGCCTTTATAAGTCACAGAAGGCAGTGCAGACTAGGACACAGTGTTTCATCAGTGAATTCTTGCTCAGGAAAACTTATGCATCTCTGATTCATTTGGCCTTCTGCTGACTTCAGAACTACCTCTCTGTACTTTCTATATGACATATTTGTTATAGACAAAATTAACAGATCGTGAAATTTTTCCCTTTGTCTTCTATTGAGAGTTCTTGTGGCAGTGGCAGAAGGTGGCTCCTAAGACCCTAAAAACTGGCCCCATTTAAGGAGCCAAATCCTGCAGTCCTACTATAGGAATTAAATAGGATTTCATTCCACCTACTTTACTACACATTAAAAATGATGATCATATTCTTTCTAAGGCAATAGAAAGTTTGTCTGTTTAGGGACTTAGGATTTGGCTCATGATAAGATATATTAAATTTTTTCCAGACCATGAGTTTCTGAACCACTGGGTTTCCAGCAAACCTCCAATTTTGTATCTTCAATTACACTGGAGTGTAATTATGTCTATTTAGATGTTTAACAGCCCATATGGGGGGACACAATCAAGCAGTTAAACATTTCATTGGAAGTTAGTTGGCAAAATTGGAAGTTCTGGTTTAACATTTAAAGCATTAAGTGAAAGTCCTGATTTATTTTGGGGCATTCAAGATTTAGAATGCAATTCCAGTTTAAATGAAACTCTGCTTAAAATATGGATTTCCTGTGGAAAAAGAATAACTGTCTCATTAAGGAATTTCACTGCACTTAGCTATTGCATTTCCATTCATACTACTATGTTGTAAACATTTTAAGTCTGAGTACACCCCAGGCAGTTGTGTATATGTTTCCTTCATAGAGTATTGTACCTTGAATACTTGAAGTTCTTCAAGAATCACTTCTTCCATTGATTCTGTGTCCTGGTTGTAAATTGTAATGACTTTCAACACAATCCCATTATCTGTAAGTAAATAAAAAGCACCTTAGAAGTTAAAATTGTTATTTGTTGGTTGACAAAGATCAGAATGTCTCCTTTGAAGTGAATACTGAAGAGATGAAAAAATAACAATTGCAATAATGCTTATATTTTATTAATGATTGTATTGTCTGCATTGGATAGGCTTCTTGAACATAAAAATACATTTGTATCTGACTGGGAAAGTGAGACCTAGAGAGGTCTGGACCATATAACAAGTGAGTAGGATAAACAGGTTTCCAACAAGGTGTCTCTCAATTCCATGGTTAATAGTCCAGACCAGGAGTAGGCAACCCCTGGCAGAGGTGCCAAAGCGTGGTATATAGAAGCATTTTGCTTGGCACCTGCACCTCGGTGCAGTGGTGGGGAAAAGGCCAGGGTTGCACTGCCACAACAAGGATTGGGCCACTCATGACTCCCCTGCCATCTGCCCCTGGCACTCTGACATCTTATAAGTCAAGGTTGTGGGTGTTTTTGGCACACTCTCCAAAAACATTGCTGACCCCTGGGCTTGACTAGTTGTTCTCAAAACATAGGTCATGGACTACTTGTGATGCAAAAGTCTTCCTCCTATAAGTGGTCTTCAGCTGATCTATGCATTAGACTCCTCTCCTTTTCAATTAAAAGTGTGGTAAGTATATAGAGGGCTATGACCATTCCTGAGGACTGGTAAGTGATCTCCTCAATGTATTAATTAATAAATTGATACTTTGGTACAAGAGCTGGGCTCCCTCACTTCAGTTTGGTCTTGTTCTGATTATTAAAGACCCTTTATTTGCCTGAAAGCTGCATGTTTGTCATCGCCAATGGTACTTTCTGTTTCCTGTCTCCTGTTAGTGTCACTCATCTCTGATTTACAGGGGGAAAAATTAACCTGACAACCAGCGAGGAAAAAAAATGTTCAGAGAGAGATCAAAGAGATGAACATAAAGAGGAGCCATTAAAGGGGGTCAGACACCACTCCTCAAAGCGAAAATGTTATCAAAGAGGTCCATTTTTTGAGAGAACAGTTAAAAGGATTCACTGTCAGGGGCTCAGATGTTCATAACGAAGTCCCCTTATAATCCTGCTGACAGGCATGTTGTGGAATGTTATCCGTGTAGTTCAGACTTCCTCTTTGACAAGCCCTTCAAACCTATTCCAGTAATGCTAAGGAAACCTTCCATACGTACAATAACTCCGTGCATTAATGCTGTGCTACGAATGCTGGGTCCAGGTAGAGGAAGTTTGGGCCCCTTCATTATACTTTTGGCAAGAGCACCCCTGAGCTTTAAAAAGGGATGTTTTGCCAGAGTAAAGAGTGCAGAATTCAGCTAAAAGTTTCTGAGTCCAAGATTCCTGTGCTGTCACCCAAGAACAGACTTTCAAGGGAACAGTAAGCAGCAGAAAAACACTTATGCACCTACCTAATGAGTGGTCTCACTGGCTTCAGCTTTGTTAGATCATAGGCTTCTTTACTTTTCTGGCTATGCCAGACACTCATATAGGTTTTAACCATAAATGCAAGTGTATAGTATAAAATATATTGTCAGCATTAGAAAATCCGTCATAGAAACCTACAATGACATACCCTGTGATGTGATACATTGTACCACATATTGGAACCAAAAGATTTAGGTAGAGAAAATCCCATTAATATAAAATAAGCTTTGTGATTCTCTTACATCACTTCTCTTATTGACTTTATACAGCAAAATGTGCTTTCCATCTAAATGTCACTAGTCAAGAAATAGCCCAGACTAAGTGCTTTTTTTAGCAAAATGGCCATTAGTGCCCTCGTGTCAAGTAATCATAGAAATGATTATGATAAAATATGGAGGTTATTTTGCCTTTTTGGGTTATTTCCAGATCAGTCAGATATTACAAAAAATCAAGGGTTTTGACAGGCTTTTCTGATATTTTATTAATTTCTTAAATACAGTGAGGCCTTAAAGGATAATTAATGGTCTTTGTGTCTACTCAGATTTAGAATTATGGAGACTCGTGACATATTTTCAAGTGGCCTTTTTCAGGTTTGCCTTATAGGTGGTAAAGAAATCCACTTAAAAGAGAAATGAGGAACATCAAGAAGTCAAAATGCATCTGGGGTGTCTGGCAGACTGGCAAATATTGGCAGAGCTCTGAAATTTTGGGGGGGGGACCATGTTTGGGGCAGCTATTCCTTCCAGTAATTCTCTTAGGCAACACCCTGAGGCAGATCTGAAAACAAACTGCTTCTGTTAGCAAAGGCAACTAAACCTAGGGTCCAAAGAGGTAGAAATGAAGCCAACAGCTTCCACTGACATTTTGAAAATCCACTTATTCCTCTTGGGTCCAGATCTCAATTTTGACACTGAGTTGGCATCCATGGGATCCACTAGGTGTTCTGCAATTTTGAAAAAACAGGTCACTTAATTAGCACCCAAATGTGAGTCTCCCATTTCTGAGGCTAGGGACAGAAGTTACACATAAACCAGTTTAAGTGATCAGAAAATGGTTTAAACCTATAACAGAACAGCAGCTCAGTATACATAAACCAGTTCCAAAATGGCTGAAACTGGTTTAAGATAAACCTGGTTGAATGTGGCATCAGACTTAACCGATTTAGGTAAAACTGGTTTATGAAACTTCTGTCTCAGACCCCTTCCTGGTTCAAGTTAAATCACAGTTCCCCAGCATCCCAGGATGCTTTGCAGTCCTGGGCTGGGCTGTGCTATCTGCTCCAGAGAGCAGGGTTGGCCCCAACCCTCTGCTCCCTAGTCAGAGCAGTGAGGGCTGGCTGACAAGGGGGTGGGAAATCACAGCCGGGTCTGCTTGGGGTGGAAGGGGGACAGCTCCTGCAAGACATTTTCTCACTGGAGTGGAGGGGATGGGTGTGTAGGCCATCAGGCTAAGGCAGAAGGGAGGGATTTAAATCCCCTGATTTAAATCCCCTTTCCCACTGACACAGGACCCCAGCCATGGTCTCCTTGGCAGGGGTACAGCAGCCCCTGCCAGGCTACCTGCCCACTCACCACTGGAGCAGAGAAGGTCTGGGGAGAAAGTCTGGGAGGGACTGCCACCCCAGGCAAACCTCAGTTGGGGTCCAGGGCCAGGGAGTGGGCTTAAACCCCCTTCCCCACCCTGGGTCAATGTGCTGGTCCCAGGCTGGGGTGTGGCCATGCTCCCTCCTCTCCACTCAAGTGGGAAGTGGGGTACAGGGGGCAACAGCCTCAGAAGGACTGCTGCCTGCCCCCAAGACCCAGGCCCAGTATACTGACCTGGGGAAGGGGACCCCTTTTCTGGCCTGCATAGGACCTGAGGGGGGAGGGGAGGAGGCAGCGGGGCATGTCTTCGGGAAAGGAAGCTCTCTGAGACCATCTGCAGATTCCCCAAGAAGGACTTTCTGAATGCCTGGCTGTAAGGAGACACTCTGCCCTTACAAAAAACTTATACAAGGCTTTCTTTTGTTTTCTCGGTTTCTTACATTCCATTTTCATTCAGACTAAGCTGTGTGTGCTCTTACTGTGTTTTACTGGGATGTATCTTAGCTTAGGTAAAGATTTCTGGTTGTTCTTTGCTGTGTGCTTGAGGTTTCAAATTGCTGTGTTTAATACATGGTCACTTCAGAGAAAGGAGTATTCTCATTCAAGCTTTTATGTATTCAGTGCCACTACCTTTTCCCCCAGCAACCCCCTCCTCAGCCTGGCAGGGGTTGCCCCTCCCTGCCAGAGCAGTGGGGAAAGAAGCCTGGCAGGCACTGCCTGCTCACCCAGGCAGATTGGGGTAGGGTTCAATGTGGGCCAGGGAGGAGATTTAAACTCCCACTCTCCAGTGTGCTAGCTCTGGGCTGGGGTCTGGCCATGCCCCCTCTGCTCCAGGAGGGAGCAAGGAAAAGCCTTGGAGCAGAGGCTGGGAGGCATGCTCTAGTGCCACCCAGCTTCTGGCCTGAGCCACTGCATTTCTTGAATCGAAAGTCGATGTCTGTTCACTTGCTTCTCAGTTTAGATTAACCTGCAAAACCTGAATCGATTCAGCCTCGGGCTTGTTGACTGTCTGTACTTAGCATTAAAATCTGAGTTCTAGGGTATAATCCTTCTTTCTCAACACTTTTTAATATGTTTTATACTGAGCTGCTTTGTAACAAAATCTCTCACCCTCTCTTTGTCTTAGTTTCACCATTCATGAACTGGGTATTTATAAGGCTTACTCTCATTTGCAAGTCTTTTGATTTTTTTTTTTACAGATAAAATGTACTATGCAAGTATAAAGTATGATTATCTATCAAACTGACTATGTTGCTTTGATGATTCTCAAGAATACAGTGCTTAATCCTGGACAGATATCAGTGTTATTGAAAATGGGATGAAAAGGGTACAGTGCTACCTTTCTTATTTACCTGTGCCAATAAATAAGACATCATATTGTCCATCTTCAGCTTCCACTCTGTCCACTGCTATTTGTTTGAGATTATACTTCCCATCTGTTTTAACCAATATTGGCCTTTTATGAACTGGCCGGACAGGCTGATACATCAGTGGATGGCTTCTCACAAAACGGACAGCTTCATCAGGATAGTCTTTGGTGGTACTATAGAGACCACCATTCACTTTGCTGGCACACTGCACAAACACAAAACAGGTGGGTTATAGACATGGGTGGTTTTGTTAATACTGGCATAGATGCTGAATGAGGGTACTGATTGCCAGAAGTCACAGCGTGAAGAAAAGCATGGAAATGCTTGAGACTTTAGGGATTAAAGAGGAATCCATTTATAATCTGGTTGACTGAAAGATCCAAATAAATGGTGCTGGATTTATAATGAGAAGTGGGAAAGGGAACAATCTAGCTGTCCAGAGCCTTCAGACAGACTCAGTCTCTCCTCAAATGAATGTCAATGGGAGTTTACTCATTTCTTTCTCATAGAAACATATGATTCAACCTCAAATATTTATGTCAGATCAGAGGCAGTTACACTCTGTTACACTAAGGCTTAAGTATTACCACAGTATCTGTGTGTATCTACCTGTGCATGTGCATGCACATGTGCACATGCACATACATGTGCGCGCACACACACACACACACACACAATGTGGATGTACTGCATAATGTATGCATACAAACCCCCATGTACAAAAATGCTCATTTGCTTTCACACTTGCATACAAACCCTCTTTTATAAGAAGTTTTCCAGTGAATTCTAAAATTTTCATTATGCTTTCCATAAATTATTGATCCAATGTCTTCAGCTGATCAAATTATTCAACCTTTTTTTTAAAAAAAAGCAATGGTTTTTACTACAAAACTTTTCATTTCAGTGAAAATGTGGTATACAAACATCTTAGACTTTCACGGGGAAAATAGGGCTTCTTTCCTAACCATTTTTTAAAATTGAAAATAGTCAACCATGTTTTTCATCTATCAAAAACCATTAGAGAAATATATGCCCTACTCAATGCTGCTGGCCACATAAAATGAGCAAAAAAGGAATGTTTGGTATCAGTCTTCAATTCATGTGGATTGCAAAATGTACAAGCACAGTTCAAAATTAAACCACCTTTAGCCCCAGTAATTCTTGATCTCAAAAAGCGATTATAATATTCAGCTCATAATGCCAATATTACATATAACAGCTCAGCCTGAAATCCAAGTGTTACCCAAGATCAACCTGTCATATTGCAAAGCAAATACACTTTAGGTTAAAGAGTGAAACAAAGGTACTGTTTGAATTAGATGAACTAATAGGGTTAAATGGATGTTTTATACAAAAAACCTTAAATTTAAATATTTTGTGAAGAATAGGATATAGTATTTCCTAACCTAACTTAGATGCTTCATTTCAAATTTGCCTCATGATCACTAATTGAAACCATTTATGATCAAACTGGAAATACTTCAGTAACCATTCACTTCCTCCAAATCTCCATAAGATACTGTGGTTTTAAGAAGCATGTCAAGCAAAGCCACAGTAGCAGGCTCTCCCTATTTAAATTGGATTTTCAATCAATAAAATGAAATAAAATACTCTTTATGTTTACTGGAAACAGTAATTTTAAACTTGTGGTCAACTATAATTGACAATAACAAACCCCTGCACTTGTCAAAAAGGGCAATGTTTATTTCCACTTTTCTGGGCTTGGCTACAGGCAAGTATTTTTTCAGTGTTGACTTTGAAGTAATTGTCTAATCAACCTAGTGATGGAATTTCACTGGCTGTTTGCAATAAGGGGAAAGAGCATAAGTTTTAAGACAAGCTAAACCTCTGCTTTTCCTGGACCGCACAGCACAGTGCATAGGCAGTGCCAAGTTCCTTTTCAAAGTTCCAGTTTGGAAATGATTTGGTAAAAATAATCCTCTACAGGATTTTCTTTTTCATTAAGCAAAATAAGGCAATCTAGAAAGCAAACAATAGATGCAGCTACTGCCGAAGCCTACTACCAACATTTCTGAAATAGTGGACATCATTCTCCTAAGTAGCACAGTATCACTCATGGGCTCAGTAGATTACACAGCCTGGCTGCACACATGACAATAGCAATATTGGAGGACTTTACAGACCATACAGTCTGTCAGAACTAGTGTGGCTCTACCAATATGTGAGTTCTGAGTTTATTTCATTTTAAACTGCTTTTTCTCCTTTCCTTTTAGTCACCCTCTAGGCCCATCCAACAGTTGAAATCGATGGAAGGTGATTCACAGAGGTGAGGAGTGGGAGTAGTATTTTTTTCACTCTATGCCACACTGTAGGCATCTACATGAGATGCTTTACTGTGCAGTTGACTAATTAGCTCCACAGTAAAGCATCAACTTCACCATGTGCAGCACTATAAGACTGTAGTAAGCTAATAAACACCACGATGGGATAATACTGCCCGACACAAGTTACTTATTCTGCCAAAACGCATGTGTAGACAGTGACAGGGGCTGGCTAGGGCCCTAGTGTGCTACAGCATGGGGGCTGCCTGCTGGCTAGCTCCATACTGTAGCACCCTCATGCCCCAACCAGCCCTTCTGCAGCACACTGAGTTGGGTTGGAAAAACTCTGGGTTGGCAGACTAACCCGCCCAGGTCTCCTGTCAGTTAGGATTGTGCTCCCCAGCTCAACATACTGCAGACCTGGGAGCACATGTAAATACTGAGCCCTGGAGCAATAAACTCCAGCACAAACTGTATCCACTCAGATTGAGCAGAAAGTTGGCAATGTGCAGAGACTGTGAACCACAAACCTGTTCTTGACAATCTGCTCTTCAGCTCAGTGAAGCCTAGATCCAGATCAGGTAATGAAGCAGCATTGAAGGGTACTTAAGGCCCCTGCTACATGTTATATATTACACAATTAACTGGTTAACTGCACAAGGAATTTAAATAAGCCACAAGTGCAAAGTAATTATCACAACACAAAAGTGACTATCCAGCTATAAAGTTAGTGCTTCACAATGTGTAACAGCTCCATATTTGGTTTCTATCCAGCTTTAATGTGAACGCGTAGCACAGTCCTAAGGTAACAAGTAGTCAGAAATGGATGACTGTGTGAATTGTCAGCTAGCTGAAGATAGATCTGCCAACTCCTCCATCACCACCAGTGCCCTCCAGCCCAGGGAGGTCATAAGATTCTGTGAACTGGAGCTCAGGATATCTGAGCTCTACTCCTGGCTCTAGCACTGACTTGCCATTGGGGAATCTCTTGCCCTTCATTTTCTTGCCTGAACCATTTAAACTTTATGTCTATAAGGGCAAGGGTAGTCTCATATTTATTTTACTAAATCCCTAGCATGAGAGCAGCCCAGTGGACCACTAAAATAGCCCATGTGGGATACTGAAATAATAACAGTGGCATGTCAAGGGTATATCAAGTTAGAACAAAGCAACCTTGGCCAGTCCCTCCATCACCATCCTGATCTCTGGTGCTAAGTAGCTAAGGATTTCGCTCAAAATTTTTATCTTTTTCCCCCGTTCATCCAGCTTGGTGCTCGTAACTCACCTAGACATAAGTGCAGTTAGATTGTCAAATTTATTTCAAAGGACTCCTACTAGAAACACAGATACTAAAGTTGAATTCCTGCAGTTTTAGTCAGTTCTAAGTTAAGCATGCAAGATGCTTTGCTGTCTGAGAAAAGAAATGAATAAAAACTCAGAATTTGGGCCATGAGGAACAGCTCAGAAAAATCTAATTATTGTGAAATGTTTTACAGTTAGTATGTGGTGCATTTTCGATCCTCTTTACTGCCTGTCTCCAGACCCTCTCTAACTTTTCCATGTCCTTTTTAAAATGTCGAGTCCAGAACTGCACGCACAACTCCAGATGAAGACAAGCCAGTGGTGAGTACAGAGACACTATCACTTCCCATGTTTTGAACCTAATGCTTCTGCTGATGCATCCCAAACCTGTATTTGCTTTTTGAGTGGCTGCATCAATCTTCACACTCATATTGAGTATGTGGTCCACCAAGACTCCTAAGTCCTTTTCCACAGTGCTGCCATCCAGCCAGATGTCATTTTATATTTGTGTTTTTGATTATTCCTCCTAAGGTGCAGCACCTTGCATTTGTCTGCATTGAACCCTATTAGCACTGAACCCTATTAGCCCAATTTTGCAACCTGTCAAGATCCTTCTGAATTGCACTCACATCCTCCAATATATTTGCAATTCTTCTCAGTTTCATGATGTCTTCAAATGTTAGCATCCAAATCAATAAATAAGTTGAACAGCACCAGGCCCAGGTCAGACTCCTATACTTCCTGCCATTCTGATGTGGACTGCTTACTAAGTACACTTTGCCTGAGGCTATTCAGCCAGTTTTCTGTTCACCTTGTAGTAGTTTTATCGAGCCCATATTTCTCCAATGTATGAGAAGGTGTTTGCTGGACCTTATCAAAAGGCTTGCTGAAGTCCAGTTTTGTTATGTCCACAACATTCCCTTCATCCACCCAAGTAGCTACTTTGTCAAAGAATGAGATCAAGTTTATCTGACATGATTTGTTTTTTATAAATCCATGCTTTCCTTCTCCAAAATTAGTCTCTGGCTTCTCCCTACATTAAACAAACAAGAAACGAGCCCTTTGCTATAACAGTTGCTGCAGTGATGGTTTACTGGTCAAGGTGGTATACATCTCATTTAAAGTGTTCATAGCCAACATAATCACTTTAGGGGAGCATCTTGTATTGTATTTTGTCTTGTGTCTCTTGCTACAAGACACACAAAGGAAGCCAACAGTCACTGAAAATTAGACAGGTCATGAATTTTAAATTATACTGTAGGGAACAAAGCTATATTGGTATAAACTAGGTAAGCTAACAGGCCTTTTCACCTCTCATTTTTGTGATTCTGTGATAAATGAAATGCATACAGTTTATTTATGTATGTGACTGCTTTTAGTAAAAAGAATATTGATTTGGAAAGCAAAGGATAAGCAAGGCTATGAATAATGCTGCAGAAGACTGCTTACTTCTTTACTGGTAAGCTCAGGACAGAAAATCTTTAGGCCATTAAAAAACAAGGGGGTGAAATTTCGAAGTGAGGTATAGGTATATAGATCTTCCAGACGTTACTGGGCCTCACATAGCCACAAATCTGCTTCAGGTTGACATTTTAGGGGAAAGACCATTGCTGAGGCTAACATGAAGTGTCCAGTTGTTATATACTGTAGTCACATTGACTTCAATACAGATGTACCTAATTTACACCAGAGGGGGTGAAAGAAGAAGCAGGTCTTTGGTAACCCTGAACCTGCAAAATACTTTCTGCAATATTTTGTGCGCCCTCAACATACATTAACATAAAGAGAATATAAAAGTTATGAGATCTGAGGCCTTCAGACTTGGACATGGTCAGATCCTATGGTAATGAGAGCCATTTAGAGACAGAGAGAAATAGAGAGACAGAAGCTGTGAAGAAACATCATTCTCATTGCAGTGGGAGCATAGAAGACCCCTTTTAGAAGTCCAGCTATACACCAAGTTTACATCCTGGGTCAGCAACCTTGGGATAGTCATGCAGGGCTCTCAGCAGTCAGGTTGCAGAAATCCTAACTTTTTTCAAGTTTTTTTGAGCTTATCTCATCTCTCTTCTTCTATGGAAGATAAATTATATATTGGCTTGCTAGGAAATGCAGCAAGGACAAAAGACCCTTGAGTAGAATAGATTCTATAGCAAATGGGTTAAATACCAAATTACACAATTTTCTGCATCAATTTATGCCTAGGCTACTGTCATTTCCTTTCCTGTATTGACACTGTGCCAGATTTTTAAAGGTATCAAGGTAAAGTTGCTGCTAGGTGCCTAGCTAGGTTTTCAGAAATCCATCTAACGCTCATTGATTTCCACTGAGGAAAATATGTCATTGTAAAATTTACTGCTGAGTCATTTTAGAAATTTCCAATAGCTGCGGGTTGCTCGTTATTACCTCTGACATCCTCATTATGAAGGTATGCTCACCCCTACCAGCCTATTTTGTTTCTTTGCAACCTGACTTAGATTGATGTAACTGTAGAAAAAAAGGTGTTTCATTTTACTTACTGAACCGGGTCTGGGATAGGGTACTTTTCCTTCGTAAAGAGCCCAGTGGTATTCAGGTCCCTCTTTATGAGCATATGGGCCGTTGAAAGCTGCTCGGATACTTGCTATATGGTAGACACATATAGCATATCCTCTGAATATATTGCTGTGAAATAAAAATCAGAAGTGAAGTAGGAGCAGACAAAGCATGGAATCAGGATGGCTCTAGTCCCAGAAGCTATGGGGGAGCAGAGTTAAACTTCTGGCCTGCTCACAAGAGCTACCAAATGCCATGCTGGACAAAGAAATAAGATCCCTAATTCAGTGGCAGGGGGGAGTTGTTCCCGTCTTCACCCTTTCTTCTTCACCGCAAACAGTTAGCTGCTAGGTCCTGAGAGCCACTCTTACATCGCTGACTGCCTTTTGGCACATAGCCCAAACCTGTAGCCTCTGTACTAGCAGTTAACTTATCTCCTTCAGCTCCCCCCAAGCATCAGTTCTAGCACCACTTGCCCGCCCCCCCAATCCCATACTTTAATCAGTGCCTGGGGCTCACCTACTAGCTCTGCCCAGGTCACTAGTTATGCTAATGGCATTCAGCATAGTTACCAAAACCTGGCAAATCTACGCTTGGTGGCAGTGTGTCCCAACTCAGCCATTCCCCAGCACGACCCATCAAGCCGCCCCCACAGGTACCAATTTCAGCTGGAAGCAAGTTTGTGAACACACTCCAGGCACTCTCTGCAGCTGCTCTTCTGACCTTGGTCTTTGGAGTCTGTTAGGTCAGTCCTTGGAGTGACCTCACCAGAGTATGTCTGGGTTTGGAGTCTGCCTGTGGGCACGGGTCGGTAAGGCACTCTCAAGAACGGCTCAGCTGGGATCTAAAAGTGGTGTAGTTTGAAAAGCCCCAGGCCCCGCACTGGTATGCTCCCCTAACTGCTCTGAGGTGGCTAAATTGCCCCATTTGGAGAAGTTGGCATACGCAGAGTCAGAGTAAATGGACAGGCCAAAATTTACCCGAGCACAGAATGGAGACAGTAGGGGCAGACTCAGAGGGCCTTGTTACACCTTAAGCTGTGAACTGCTCAGACATTGATCAGCTTTGTGCTAGCCTGGAGTTGGGAGCAGGCACACCTTCAGCTTGAGTGGCACATCTGGGGAGAGTGGCCACGCTTCAATGGAAAAGGAGCTGGGGAGTGCAGGTCTAGAGGCAACCCTGCCCTGGAGTGATGTAACGTTGAGCTGCGTAACACGTGTTTTAAGTCACTTTAAGGTGTTAATGTGTGGACAATCCAGGGGCTAGGAGTTCCAGGAGCTACCCAAAATTACTGTGTAACATCCTCTTCCACACGTTTGCTGCCTAAATGGATTTAAGTATGCAAGGGTGATCCTATTCCACCCTGCTCAATATCTGAAAACCATTACCAAATCTCTTGCTGTTATACACTATCATCTTTGTCTTAATACAAAGTCACAAAAACAGGGAGCAGGAGGAGGATGCATTCACCTTTGTACTGACTGATTTTCAGGGACTCTAGCAGGATGGAACAGTATTGTGTTTAGGCATCTAACATGTAGAACAATATCAGGCTCTAAATGAATTGTCAAAGGTCATACAAGATGTCTGTAAGAAAACAGACCCCAGGACTTCATATTTTCATTAGTGCTCTCTCCAAGCTTTTTCCTACACCAGCGGTTCTCAACCTTCTTAGACTCAAGGCTACTTAGACTCAAGACACCCCTTAGAAAATGCCAATTTTAGCTTTGACTCTTTTTCTTGACTAAGAAAAAATAATTGAGCAGTTCTGCTGCACAGAACTGAGAGAGATCACACCAAGTCAGAATATTTTTGAACTTGTGGATTCCTATTTAAAATCAGTGGGTTTATCCTGTGACTTGTATGAGGGTATTTGCATAACAGCTAATATTACACATCGACCTGGTACAGAATCATTGTCTTCCTTGTTTCTTATTCAGGGCCTGTGAGGATGATCCATTGCCAACACAAGTCAACCAGAGTCTTTCTACTGAGAAAGCTATTTGGGCTTTCAGTAAAGCTTTGCTGTTTTAAGTTAGAAAGGAAAAGTCCTGGACTGCCTAGGAATTATATAGTTCACTCAGAGTATACGTATTTGCTACATGGTATTTACCCAAAACTATTTCCCTTGGTTCCAAATGCAATTACAAATATGATGCTGTTGCTGACATTTTTCCTAACTATTTACCTTGTTGTGTTAAAGAGTCCAAATATCACTGGATTTTTGCTATCCCGTGTGTGTAGCAAAAACACATCCTCTGTAAAATAAATATAAAAGGTTCAGTATTGTTAATTTCCTTTCTCAGTCCCAAAAGAGAATAAAAAAAACACTGCTTATTAAGAGTATAAGCTAATATTTTCTATATACATAACTTAATTTTATACAGGTTTAGAAACATTGTATAGAAATCTTACAATACGTAAAAGTGTAATTAATGATAGTACTCAATATGTATATAACGTTTCATAGGCTTTGGAATCAGCAACAAGCATTTCCTGTTAGTGATTATATTTGAGGGTTAAAGGGATTAGCATAAGGTTTACATTCTATAAAAGGGTTGTGGGGAGGGGGAATGTGCTCTATGATATACCTAATTCATCAAAATGTGTATCAATTCCATTCTTTCCTGGCACAGAGCAGATCAGTCTGGTTTTGAGGAAAGTGCTCCATTTATTCACCAGCATTCGCTGTCCTCCCATATCATTCTGTGCAAAGACAAACAAAAGCTAATGCTAATTAGGATGAATAATTCTAGATTAACAGTATGTTGAATTACCCTCTCATCATAACTTTTAATGTCAAAGGCATGTAATTTCAAACCACAAATCAACCACTCCACTTGTGTTATTATTTTGGAGTCAGTCCCTAGTAAGCAATCAAACCCATTTCTCATTAAAAGCTGTGGGTTTGTAAGGATGTTTAGTTAAATACTGGGTCTTACAACTAGTTTTAACTGTTGCATACCCTTAAATGTATTTCTAATATGTTAGAATGAATATTTGGCGTATCAGGTAACCTTATCTTAGGAACTGAATGCAGGGCCGAATCAACTAACTTGGAGACTGAAGCCCTCAACCCCACAAATACAGCTGAAGCAAATTAACTGCAAACTTCTGCACAGTGCCTTGCAAACTGCATGAACATCAATGAGAACGCTACTTTTAGACAGTAGGATTTAGTGCACTCTTCCTGCTCCTGGCTGCTTTATTTCTCCTGTTGGGATTGCCAGCCAGGCTGCTAAAGAGTGCTAATTAGTCATAGTAATATAACCAACCCCACTAGCATATTTCCTCGTGATACAGACCATTCATTTCTACTCCATGATCTTGTGTCAAATGCTCTTTAGTTGAGTTGTGCAAACGATTTTAAACTCCTGCCCCAGTCAAGCAAAACTCATTGCTTTCTCTATTGTCACACTGAGATTTTAGGAACATTTGAGCTCAAGACAGTGAAATTACAAGGATTGACTGCCACACAAAACAAGCAAACAGAAAAAAAATCTCCCACGAAGACTGAAAGCTGACACAACTGAGTTTTGAATGGTTTTTTGATTATTGCTCTCTCTTTTGTCATTTTATTTCTTATTTTTTGATTTACAAAACCCTGGAAAAAATCTCCAGATTCAGATCCAGATGAATAAGATTTATATGTATGGAGCAGGTCTGGGGGATTTTGATTTGACCCACTGTACAGATCAAAAATTCAGATTCATACATTTAAAGAGGAGAGTGGACCATTATACTAATTTAGTCTAACATCTTCTACAACATAGGCCAAGGAACTTCAGTCAAGGTCTATGTATAAATTTGGATTCAGAACAAAACAACTTCATATCCTAGATTTCAATTTGGTATTGTCTCTATTTTGGCGTTTTATATACGCATTTAATATATCACTTTTACACAGTTTTAATAAGCAGTGTTCTTGCATCTATTAGTTAATACAAACTAATAAAGTTATTTTGCATGCTGTACATTACGTTTACTGCTTCCTATGCATCCATCAGATTTATGAATGCAGTTCCTATAAATTATGAAAAATATATGTGTGCACCATTTATGTCTGGGAAGGATTAATTATTACTATATTTATAAGTTGCTTTAAACATACATCAGGAAGAATTTTCTAACATTGAGGTTAATTAACCAGTGCGACAGATTAGCTAGAGAGACTATGGAATTTCTGGTTATCAGAATTAAAGAGACACTTGGCTAGGAGAGAGTAAAAAGGGATAATCCTGCTTTCAGCAAGGGTTGGCCTTGATGAAATGCTAAGTTCCCTACTAGCCCTATCTTTCTATGATTCTGTAATTCTATGTAAAGTTGGTGCCATTTCACCGCTATTTCAGTACAAGGTCAGTAAGCATTTCCTGTTGGAAGAAGAAACACCAGTAGCTGAGTAGGAGCCTTTTCACTGCTATTCCTCTACTCCTGGACATAAGGAATTTGTTGGAGTGGGAATTGATGTCAGGGCTGAGAGGACTGAGCATCTCTGGGCAGGCTGAGTGAATCCTATCCTCTATGGATGGAGGGCTATCCAGTTATATCAGTGGTGTCATTCAGAGTTGTCTGGCAATCGCTCTGAGTGGCACCAGGGTTGCCATTGGCACTAGTACTGAACTGGGGAGGAATTTAAAACACTTTCTCTGTGCTCCAAGTGGCAACTCTAGCCTGTGAAGTGCTATGTAAGTGAAAAGTGCTGAGGATAATTTTTATTACCAAATTTAACTGCAAGAGAATAAGAGCACATTTGGATCCATCTCTGGATTATGGATCGCCTGCTCACTTGCCTCCACCCCATTCAAGTTTCAGGCTCAGATGTGGATTTGAAGCTTGGATGGGGTGGGAGCTTACGTTGTCCAGAATTCGGGGATTTTTAGATGTGTGGTTTTCATTTAGACCCATACTACATTCTTTTATTTCCACACGCAACAATACTAACAGATGACACTTGAAAGTGCAGCGAGCACACTTCTGTGCTTCCACTTGAGAATCAAGAAGGAACATATCTTACCGCACACATACGGCCCACTCTGGTATAAATGGCATGAGTGCCAGTCTCTGCTTCCACTGCTTTTTCAGTAAAGAAGAAATAAACTTTATTATCATCATGGTCTTCATTGTCAGGAATCATGTAGGAACCAACAAACTTTGGTTCTTTAAAAGAAAAGAAAGAAGAGGTGGATCATGTTTACTAAAACAGCACAGCTATTAGAATAAAA